>NC_056458.1:20159649-20479649 GCF_018296145.1 Oncorhynchus tshawytscha
TATCCACATGCTTGGTTCTGTAACATTAGAGGGCAAGGTTCACAAGCCCTTCACAAGCACTTCCATTTCTATACACCTGTGTCTACAGTGGCACTGAGATCGACAGAAGTCTAGACTCTGTTTGCAACTGTTTTAGTAGGAAGGGATCTGTTTAGAAACATTAAAAAGAAGACACACAGTCTCCTGTAAAGTACAAACCCTAAACACACCCATATATTTCCCAATAAAGTCCCCTGGATAAATCCCATGTACCCATGCATGAGAGGATCCCTCCTAGTCAGCTTATTGTGCATGTTGAATTAGCAATATACAGAGGGGGAAACATCTCTACAGTTCATGGATGGAAACGGTTCCCTTGGACATGTCCTCGCCCCGTATAGAGGGGAGGAGAGGGGAACGGATATCAAACCCCTCTCCCTCTCAGTATACCGGTTAACTCCCTGCAGCTGCCACACAGCATTTTTATGCGTCCATATTTCATTCCCTTGGCCCCTCCGCTGGAAATAGTATCTAAATTGAGGCTTTTTAAGGCTGGGAGAACTGGAAGTGATACGGTTGTGACCCTTCAAATTAGTGGATGCGGCTTTTTCAGTCACACCCCTTGCTGACAGGTGTATAAAATCGAGTACACAGCCATGCATTCTCCATAGACAAACTTTGGCAGTAGAATGGCCTTACTGAAGAGCTCAGTGACTTTCAAGGTGGCACCGTCACAGGATGCCACCATTCCAACAAGTCAGTTCGTCAAATTTCTGCCATGATAGAGCTGCCCTGGTCAACTGTAAGTGCTGTTACTGTGAAGTGGAAATGTCTCGGAGAAACAACGGCTCAGTCGCGAAGTGGTATACCACCGAGTTCCAAACTGCCTCTGGAAGAAATGTCAGCACAATAACTTGTTGTCGGGAGCTTCATGAAATGGGTATCCATGGTCGAGCAGACGCACACAAGCCTAAGATTACCATGCATAATGTCAAGCCCGCCACCATTGGACTCTGGAGCAGTGGAAACGCGTTCTCTGGAGAGATTTGGCAGTCCGACGGACTAATCTGGGTTTGGCGGATGCCAGGAGAATGCTACCTACCCCAATGCATAGTGGCAATCGTAAAGTTTGGTGGAGGATGAATAATGTTCTGGGGCTGTTTCTGTGCTTCCAACTTTGTGGCAACAGTTTGGGGAAGGCCCACGCATAAAGCGAGGTCCATACAGAAATGGTTTGTCAAGATCTGTGTGGAAGAACTTGACCAGCCTGCAGAGCCCTGACCTCAACCCCATCGAACACCTTTGGGATGAATTGGAACGCCGACTGCGAGCCAGGCCTAATCGCACGACCTCACTAATGCTTGTGAGTAAATGGAAGCAAGTCCCCGCAGCAATGTTCCAACATCTAGTGGAAAACCTTCCCAGAAGAGGGGAGGCTGTTACAGCAGCAAAGGGGGGACCAACTCCATATTAACGGCCATGATTTCAGAATGAGATGTTCGACGAGCAGGTGTCCACATACTTTTGGTCATGTAGTGTATGTGTGCACATTGGTGCATGTTGCGTAAGCGCCTGTGTGTATGTGCGCCTGTGTGTGTGTGTGTGTGTACATGGCCAGCTCCGGAGACAGAAACAGAACTTTTACGGTCCTCAGAAAGGGACACCTGAGTCAACACAGTGGAACCCTAGTTCCCCTGTGTACAATTATTGTGTTACTTTTTGATTGATTCCATTTTTTTTTTTTTTTTACTTTAGTAAATATTTTATTAACTCTACTTCTACAACTGCATTGCTGGTTAAAGGGCTTGTAAGTTAACATTTCATGGTAAGGTAACACCTGTGTCGGTGCATGTTACAAATAAAATCTGATTTGATTTGCAGCCTCATTGTCTGGCAGTGGAGTGGGGCCCCAGAACCCAGAGGAAAGGAGTCATGGAATCCCCAAACTCCACTCCCAAGCCTCACGACACACCGCCAGGTCAGCCATTTTCATATATCTTCCTCTATCTTAACCCTTTACACTCATACCAGATTTGGGCACCGATAAACGCCTACATTTGTTTAGGGTGAACAGTAAAATGATGTACATGATGTCAGAGCTCAGGGTCTGCGCTTCACAGCTCTGAATGGGTTTTGACTGACAGCCGGTCAGAGCTCAGGGTCTGCGCTTCACAGCTCTGAATGGGTTTTGACTGACAGCCGGTCAGAGCTCAGGGTCTGCGCTTCACAGCTCTGAATGGGTTTTGACTGACAGCCGGTCAGAGCTCAGGGTCTGCGCTTCGCAGCTCTGAATGGGTTTCGATTAAGAGGACTCAATGTATTTTGAAAGACCTTGAGGATTATAATAAATACAACTTTGATGTCATACAAAATGTGCACTTCACATCCCAAATCATAAAACTCATGTAATATACACTGTCAATGTTTATGATCACTCTGTTTGATGTACAGTTATAAGAGGACATGGCGTTATACCCTGGGTTGTTCTGAACAGAATGAGCCTTTGTTTGTTTATTGTGAAGGAAATTTGCTGCTGCACAAGCACCTGAATTCAATTATGACTCCTTTCTATGCGCACCAAAATGATGATCTGTTTCCCTGAACTGCATTGTGAAAGCCTAACACTGTAATATTGTATTTTATAACTTTCAAATGATGCCCACCTGACCCAGATTACGATTTATAACGGACCGTTTTAATTGCGGAAACAACATCTCTACAGTAGGTCATATGATTGAGTGAAGTCTGACCCAAACCGCCCTTGCTGTCTCTGCCTGCCGGTTCCCCTCTCTCCACTGGGATTCTCTGCCTCTAACCCTATTACGGAGGCTGAGTCACTGGCTTACTGGTGCTCTTCCATGCCGTCCCTAGGAGGGGTGCGTCACAGACGTAAACTTCCTGTCCGGGTTGGCGCCCCCCTCGGGTTCGTGCCGTGGGGGAGATCTTTGTGGGCTCTACTCAGCCTTGTCTCAGGGGAGTAAGTTGTTAGATATCCCTCTAGTGGTGTGGGGCCTGTGCTTTGGCAAAGTGGGTTGGGTTATATCCTGCCTGGTTGGCCCTGTCCGGGGGGGGGGTATCGTCGGACAGGGACACAGTGGCTCCCGACCTCCTGTCTCAGCCGCCGGACAGGGGGGCTAGGGTCTCACTCCCTCCCCTCCCTCCCTTTCTACCTCCCTCCCTGACCACAGACCATGCCTCAGGACTACCTGGCCTGATGACTCCTTGCTGTCCCCAGTCCACTGTCCTGCCTGCGGCTATGGAACCCTTACCTGTTCACCGGACGTGCTGTTTCGACTCTCTCTCTCTCTACCGCACCTGCTGACTCTGAATGATCGGCTATGAAAAGCCAACTGACATTTACTCCTGAGGTGCTGACCTGTTGCACCCTCTACAACCACTGTGATTATTATTATTTGACCCTGCTGGTCATCTATGAACGAGGCCATCAGACTGTTAAATAGCCATCACTCTCCGGCTTCCACCCGGTTACGTAACCCTGCACCTTAGAGGCTGCTGCCCAATATACATAGACTTGGAATCACTGGCCACTTTAATAATGTTTAAATAATGTTTACATTCTGCTTTACTCATCTCATATGTTATACTGTATTCTATCCTACTGTAGTTTAGTCAAAGCCCCTCCGACATTGCTCAATCTAATATTTATATATTTCTTAATTCCATTATTTTACTTTTAGATGTGTGTATTGTTAGATACTACTGCACTGTTGGAGCTAGAAACACAAGCATTTCACTACACCCACAATAACATCTGCTAAATATGTGTATGTGTCCAATATAATTTGATTTGATTTGGAATTTCAGGTAGGCCTAGGCCCAATATAAGTATGAATGCTATTGAAGCCATGACATTTACTTAGAACAAACATGGACTGCACATGGATTCAAGTTAACGTATTTAGCAAAGATAGGCCTACATTCTGATTGACCAGTGAGGGGCCAAGCCTCGATATATCCACAACTATTTGTTTCATCAAAACCCAGCCCTTTCGCACCAACGCCAGCAAAGTGCACTGATAATTGTGATAGTGAAAATAGTTCAAATATTTCTGACAGATGCCTGAACCTATAGCGCTACCGCCTGCGCTTAGATTTACCATTGTGTTAGGTTGTTAAAATAGAGCGCTTAGATTTACCATTGTGTTAGGTTGTTAAAATAGAGCCCTTAGATTTACCATTGTGTTAGGTTGTTAAAATAGAGCCCTTAGATTTACCATTGTGTTAGGTTGTTAAAATAGAGCGCTTAGATTTACCATTGTGTTAGGTTGTTAAAATAGAGCCCTTAGATTTACCATTGTGTTAGGTTGTTAAAATAGAGCCCTTAGATTTACCATTCTGTTAGGTTGTTAAAATAGAGCGCTTAGATTTACCATTGTGTTAGGTTTGTTAAAATAGAGCCCTTAGATTTACCATTCTGTTAGGTTGTTAAAATAGAGCCCTTAGATTTACCATTGTGTTAGGTTTGTTAAAATAGAGCCCTTAGATTTACCATTGTGTTAGGTTGTTAAAATAGAGCGCTTAGATTTACCATTGTGTTAGGTTGTTAAAATAGAGCCCTTAGATTTACCATTGTGTTAGGTTGTTAAAACCTCTTGCTCCTACCTGACACGCAGGCGTCCCATCTAGAGCTCTGGAAATGCAAATGCGCTACGCTAAACGCTAATAGTATTAGTTAAAACGCAAACGTTCATTAAAATACACATGCAGGGTATTGAATTCAAGCTACACTCGTTGTGAATCCAGGCAACAAGTCAGATTTTTTAAATGCTTTTCGGCGAAAGCATGAGAAGCTATTATCTGATAGCATGTAACACCCCAAAAGACCCGCAGGGGATGTAAACAAAATAATTAGCATAGTCGGCGCTACACAAACCGCACAATAAAATATAAAACATTCATTACCTTTGACCATCTTCTTTGTTGGCACTCCTTGATGTCCCATAATCACTATTGGGTCTTTTTTTCGATTAAATCGGTCCATATATAGCCTAGATATCGATCTATGAAGACTGTGTGATAAACGGAAAAAATAGCGTTTCATAACGTAACGTCATTTTTTAAAAGTAAAAAAGTCGACGATAAACTTTCACAAAACACATCAAAATACTTTTGTAATGCAACTTTAGGTATTAGTACACGTTAATAAGCGATAAAATTCATCAGGAGGCGATGTAAATTCTATAGGTGGCCGTCTGGAAAAAATGTCAGGAGAAATCTCAACCAAAACATCCTGTTGGAGGCCGGAGGGAATCGGTTCCCTTGGGTCGGTTCGACCAAGAATGAAATCCGAAGCAAATGAGAAGACTCTAGACATCCTGTGGAAGCTGTAGGTACTGCAACCTCGGCCTCATTTAATCCGGTTCATCTTTAACAATTCCTGGAAGTGGCGCATGGATATTTTTTTCCAATTTCAGTGATCAGATTTTCCTGCGCTTTTCGATGAAACAGACGCTCTGTTATAGTCACAGCCGTGATTTAACCAGTTTTAGAAACGTCAGAGTGTTTTCTATCCACACATACTAATCATATGCATATACTATATTCCTGGCCTGAGTAGCAGGGCGCTGAAATGTTGCGCGATTTTTAACAGAATGTTCGAAAAAAGTAGGAGGGTAGGAGCAAGAGGATAGAGCCCTTAGATTTACCATTGTGTTAGGTTGTTAAAATAGAGCCCTTAGATTTACCATTGTGTTAGGTTGTTAAAATAGAGCCCTTAGATTTACCATTCTGTTAGGTTGTTAAAACAGAGCCCTTAGATTTACCATTGTGTTAGGTTGTTAAAATAGAGCCCTTAGATTTACCATTGTGTTAGGTTGTTAAAATAGAGCCCTTAGATTTACCATTGTGTTAGGTTGTTAAAATAGAGCCCTTAGATTTACCATTGTGTTAGGTTGTTAAAATAGAGCCCTTAGATTTACCATTGTGTTAGGTTGTTAAAATAGAGCCCTTAGATTTACCATTGTGTTAGGTTGTTAAAATAGAGCCCTTAGATTTACCATTCTGTTAGGTTGTTAAAATAGAGCCCTTAGATTTACCATTGTGTTAGGTTGTTAAAATAGAGCCCTTAGATTTACCATTGTGTTAGGTTGTTAAAATAGAGCCCTTAGATTTACCATTGTGTTAGGTTGTTAAAATAGAGCCCTTAGATTTACCATTGTGTTAGGTTGTTAAAATAGAGCCCTTAGATTTACCATTCTGTTAGGTTGTTAAAATAGAGCCCTTAGATTTACCATTGTGTTAGGTTGTTAAAATAGAGCCCTTAGATTTACCATTGTGTTAGGTTGTTAAAATAGAGCCCTTAGATTTACCATTGTGTTAGGTTGTTAAAATAGAGCCCTTAGATTTACCATTGTGTTAGGTTGTTAAAATAGAGCCCTTAGATTTACCATTGTGTTAGGTTGTTAAAATAGAGCCCTTAGATTTACCATTGTGTTAGGTTGTTAAAATAGAGCCCTTAGATTTACCATTGTGTTAGGTTGTTAAAATAGAGCCCTTAGATTTACCATTGTGTTAGGTTGTTAAAATAGAGCCCTTAGATTTACCATTGTGTTAGGTTGTTAAAATAGAGCCCTTAGATTTACCATTGTGTTAGGTTGTTAAAATAGAGCGCTTAGATTTACCATTGTGTTAGGTTGTTAAAATAGAGCGCTTAGATTTACCATTGTGTTAGGTTGTTAAAATAGAGCCCTTAGATTTACCATTGTGTTAGGTTGTTAAAATAGAGCTCCCTCCCTCCCTCCCAACAGCTTAGATTTACCATTCTGTTAGGTTGTTAAAATAGAGCCCTTAGATTTACCATTCTGTTAGGTTGTTAAAATAGAGCCCTTAGATTTACCATTGTGTTAGGTTTGTTAAAATAGAGCCCTTAGATTTACCATTGTGTTAGGTTTGTTAAAATAGAGCCCTTAGATTTACCATTGCGTTAGGTTTGTTAAAATAGAAACCCCAATTGTGTGATGGCGAGGGTGCAGGGTTGTGTGTGCTTGCTCTAGCTCCTCAACAGCATAACTAGGAGAGCATAAAAAAAGCCCCTTATAGTAGAAGACACTTTGTAGAGGTGTGTGGCCACTTGGAGACACCAGTTAGTCCTCTCACTCAAACCCTTGTAAGAAATGTTTGTCTTTTGTTTCACCTACCCACATTTTCCCAGGAATATTCTTATCATGCTACTGAATGTATCCAGAGTATTGTCAGATTTCGTTATCAACAAATGTAGCAAAAAGTTCAGTAAATGTAAAATGCACATTAAATCAACAGTGTAATGTTTGGATTCAGTCTTGTGTCAGGTGAACTGTTGTGTCCTCACCTTTGGATTAATAACTTTCCCATAATCTCCAAACTGTTCCCTTGCAATTGCTACCATGGTTATGCATCTGCTTTTCATATTTCTTCTGTTACAAACAGTTCAATTTAGCCCTATCCATATAGGACAATTCCCATGAGTGTAAAGGGTTATTAAGGGCTTCCACTTCCCATTAGGAGGATATGGAGGATTCAATTGCTTTGCTTTAAAATGGCCTCTTTCCTTTCAAAACAAAAGGTTATTCAATTAAGGTTGTAAAACACATTTTCCCCTTTTGCTGACCCTGGGAGAGCAGAGCAGATCAAAGAAGATCATTTCCCCTTTTATAGGGCTGTGTGCTGGATGGTTGGAGTCATAGAATTAGAATTACTAGAACAGGTATTCCCATTCAAGTCAATGTTCTGTGATGGTTGAACTGGCGGCTGTAGTCTGAGAAAGTCTCTATTATGGACTGATTCTCAGGTTCTATGGTGGCGTCATTCAATGTCTGCGGCCTGAGGCTCGGCAGATCTGAATGAATGTCTGACGTCCATCAGACCCCATGAAATAGCTGCACACAAACACAGTAAGTTCAAACGCATGTGGAGTTTAACTCTGAACTTCTTAGGCTGGTTTTGAAGAACCCCTAAGAAACATACACTGCTGTATTCACCAATATTTTCAACTGAAACCATCTGAAGTGAAAAAATATGTAAAGTAAGAGATAGTGAGAGCAAGAGTGCTATGTGGGGTGGCCTAGTAAGACAGTGAGAGAATGAGAGTGCACTTATACAAGTACTTACCATCGGACTAGAAGGCCGTGCTCCAGGAAGTTCTTGAGGTTGGGCAGGGTCTGACGGAGGTCTGGAGTGGACAGGCCATGCTGGTATCTCAGCTGGGAAGGAAAAATAAAGCATACATTAGTAGCGAACAGAGCATTCTTTACCATATCATACTGAACCATACCATAACCAAGCATATCATACTGAACAATATCATACTGAACCATACCATAACCAAGCATATCATACTGAACCATATCATACTGAACCATACCATAACCAAGCATATCATACTGAACAATATCATACTGAACCCTACCATAACCAAGCATATCATACTGAACCATACCATAACCAAGCATATCATACTGAACCATATCATACTGAACCATACCATAACCAAGCATATCATACTGAACAATATCATACTGAACCATACCATAACCAAGCATATCATACTGAACCATATCATACTGAACCATACCATAACCAAGCATATCATACTGAACCATACCATAAACAAGCATATCATACTGAACCATATCATAACCAAGCATATCATACTGAACCATATCATACTGAACCATACCATAACCAAGCATATCATACTGAACCATATCATACTGAACCATACCATAACCAAGCATATCATACTGAACCATACCATAAACAAGCATATCATACTGAACCATATCATAACCAAGCATATCATGCGGAACCATATCATACTGAACCATACCATAACCAAGCATATCATACTGAACCATACCATAAACAAGCATATCATACTGAACCATATCATAACCAAGCATATCATACTGAACCATATCATACTGAACCATACCATACTGAACCATACCATAACCAAGCATATCATACTGAACCGTACCATAAACAAGCATATCGCTTTTATTCATCCATTCCCATGTTTCTCTAGTTTTTGATGTCTCTGGACAAGGCAGATAATTATAACCCTACAGGGAGACTGAAGCATTCTGAAGCATGCTAACTTCTCCCTTTGGACTATTCTTTACATAATGGTTATCATCCTTCCATGCTAACAGACGTCTGTGCTAATGTGGAAAGGTCTGTGGAGAGGCAGATGAAACGTGGGCGGTGAGAAGGCAGAATGACGAACATCTGGAAGAGATGGGGTAAAACCACAGAGAGCAACCTCTCCCTCTCTCCAGTCCTCTAACCTCCCCCTCTCGTCAGTCCTCTAACCTCCCCCTCTCGCCAGTCCTCTAACCTCCCCCCTCTCGCCAGTCCTCTAACCTCCCCCTCTCGCCAGTCCTCTAACCTCCCCCTCTCGCCAGTCCTCTAACCTCCCCCTCTCGCCAGTCCTCTAACCTCCCTCTCGCCAGTCCTCTAACCTCCCCTCTCGCCAGTCCTCTAACCTCCCTCTCGCCAGTCCTCTAACCTCCCTCTCGCCAGTCCTCTAACCTCCCTCTCGCCAGTCCTCTAACCTCCCTCTCGCCAGTCCTCTAACCTCCCTCTCGCCAGTCCTCTAACCTCCCTCTCGCCAGTCCTCTAACCTCCCTCTCGCCAGTCCTCTAACCTCCCTCTCGCCAGTCCTCTAACCTCCCTCTCGCCAGTCCTCTAACCTCCCTCTCGCCAGTCCTCTAACCTCCCTCTCGCCAGTCCTCTAACCTCCCTCTCGCCAGTCCTCTAACCTCCCTCTCGCCAGTCCTCTAACCTCCCTCTCGCCAGTCCTCTAACCTCCCTCTCGCCAGTCCTCTATTCATCCGTCAAAATCAACACTCACAGGGACGTGAGCCAAAGTCAGAGTGGACAGGTTGTTCAATTTGCAGGTGTAATGACATCACTATATACAGTATATGACACAAGACAGCACCACACCAAGGCAGTCAGGGAGGGAGAGTAGTCCTAGCCACCCCTGCTGTCCTCAGGTTAAATAAACAATCTCGTATCCCTCCCCAACAGCAGAGCAGCAACATGCTCCATGTCAGTCATATAACTCACTAGGCCCTGTGTCACAGACACTCACCGGTCAGTCTACATCGGTTTTCTTTACATTATACTGCAACCCCCATTCTTCTCTACACACCGCCATAACCTGGATCCATCCCGCTCTCCCTCGCTCCACGCCTTACACTACAGTGATTGATGAAGCACATGTGATTCTAATTAGGCCAGACACAGTACCAGTGTATTGCTCCCACCAGTCCAACACTCACCCATTACATACCACTGCAAACCAACCATACACCATAGACTATATACACAACACACCATATACACACACACCATAGACCATATATATATATATAATATATATATATATATATATATATATATATATATATATATATATATATATATATATATATATATATATATATATATATATATATATATGATAACGCTGGGGAGAAGTACAACGATAACAGAGGAATTACAGAGAAGTAAATGTTGGAGCCCCGGGGGCCAAAGGTCACATTTCCCAGTTTGTGTTTATAGTTAGTGGAAAATAATGGTTTTCTGGGATCAGCAGTCATGTCAACACATTCATTGAAGTCTGTTTTTTGTGGCCTGGGCTGTAATATTCTGTCAGGACTGTAATGCTGTATGGTGGCTCTAGTAAAGCTTGACTAATGGCATGAGGAGTGGCATAAGCATTAACACATGGGTCCCTGCTGCCACTGCCAGAGCACACAGTACAGCAGGGTGTGTGTGTGTGTGTGTGTATGCATGTGTGTGTCAGCACGTATACAGGACATATTCACAAATGCTCATGCCCATGTGTATCTTTGGCTCGGTATACCCCTCTCTCCCCTCTGGGGGACCCATGGAACCAGCGTTATCTATGGTATCTGCACAGACCTCCCCTTCTCTGTGGTAGGTTTTGTGTTTGACCAAGAGCAGCACAGATTGAACAAGGCAGGGAGAGGGGCGTACAGTATCTAGCTCCAAACCCCTGTTGGTGATACTACAACAACACTGGGATCCATTCATGGTTTTAAGTAAAACTTTGGGTCTGACCAAATGACGGTGTAGCGCTGTCCACAACGCAGACCAAAAGGAATCGGTTTTGAAATGGTCGGCCAAGATCAATATTTCCTGTTTTAAAACTCAGAAAGAATCCAGCTACGTTTGGCAGGGGGCCTTGAATGTTCTCTCTCCCTCTGAATAGGAAAATGAAATAAAACAACAACAGCTTACACTGAAGATACTGATGAGATATAAGCATAGAGTAAATGTTATGTTTCGAGCGTAGGTAAACTTATTTTGATCAGCCATATTACTGAGTCAAGGACAACAAACTCATGGCCAAGCTACAAGGCTCAGCAAAACACATTTTTAATCCTCACTCTTTGTTAGTGACTGAATGGGACTCGGCTCAGAGGTGCGCGTGATGTGAGCTTTCTGACATGCTATTGTGTGTGTGAGCATGAATGCATGTACGTGAGACTGCTATCATTTCCCCCCAGGCTGTGTTTGAAACCCTGCCAAGGGTGCAGCACAGAAATGGGATAGGGGCAAAGACAGAGTGAGGGGTGACATCACTGGATTGTCCCGCGCACACTATTGTTGGGGTAATTGTTAGGGGGATAAAGAGGAGAGGATCCTGAGTGTGTGAATGCTCAGAGGACTGAGAGATGACTCTCCTGGAACCTGGACAAAAGTGTCTTACTGCTGAAGCCTCCAGGAAAAATACAAGATAGGGAGAAGCCCTTCCAGCAGCACTTCTCTCTACAAGTTCCATCATGCTCACACAGGTCTGTGCCAACTCTCTGCCAATGGGCACTACACACAACACTTGACCAACAAGTGTCTGGTTGGCACCATCCCTGATATGGCCTGCCTCCGTGTCATGGCGTCTACCTAAACCATATAAATGTCATCTGTGCCACGTCCTTAAGACCATGTGTGGTAGGCTAGTTGCAATGTGCTTTGCTGTCTCTGGAGTCTGGACTGAGGTGTGTAGGACTCAGGCTGTCTGTTGAGGAGGCGTGTGCTTGCCATGGACTGGTTTCCCTGCTGTTCATTTACATTAAGATATTCCTCAGAGCACCGAATCATATGTGTGTGCCTGTGTGTGTGTGCGTGGATGGCTCTTGGCTCTGGACTTGGAGGGGGAAGGATTACGTCCTGGCCCTTCACTGCTGTCAAAGCAAACAACTGCCCTTTCCCCCTCCTCCTTCTTTTCACCCTCTACTGAGGGACAAATAGAAAAACATTCAATGTTCTGGCCACATAAAGAGAGTTGGGAAAGCATAACAGGGAAGCTGTGAGTGTGAAAGAGAGAAATGTGAGACAGCTTTGCCTGACATGAAGCGGGATGTCGCTTTCAATTAAAAGCAACAGCACAGGCTTGAACACAGAGAGAAACAAACTGCTCAGAGGGAGCGAGGGAGGGTCTGGCTTGTTAAATAGACCATTTGTTTAGGAAACTGACAAGGCGAGAAATAAACTCTGATTTGTTCTCCTATGATACTCAAATCACATGGCGTGTTTCATTTTGGATTAAATGAGAGGGTTGACTGAATAAAAATGTAAATAAATATTATCGTAAACATGAACATTTCCAGCTCAACAACTAATTAGCATATTTCTAAGTCATACAAATAGCTGAGTACAACATACAGTACCAGTCAAAAGTTTGGACACACCTATTCATTCAAGAGTTTTTCTTTATTTGTACTATTTTCTACATTGTAGAATAATAGTGAAGACATCAAACATATGAAGCAACACATATGGACATGTAGTAACCCAAAAAAGTGTTAAACAAATCAAAATATATTTTAAAATGTGAGATTCTTCAAAGTAGGCACCCTTTGTCTCGATGACAGCTTTGCACACTCTTGGCATTCTCTCAACCAGCTTCATGAGGAATGCTTTTCCAACTGTTTTGAAAGAGTTTCCAAATATGCACTTGTTGGCTGCTTTTCCTTCACTCTGCTGTTCAACTCATCCCAAATCATCTCAGTTGGGTTGAGGTTGGGTGATTGTAGAGGCCAGGTCATCTGATGCAGCACGCCATCACTCTCCTTGGTCAAATATCCCTTACACAGCCTGGAGGTGTTTTGGATCATTGTCCTGTTGAAAAACAAATGATAGTCCCACTAAGCGCAAACCAGATGGGAAGGCAAATCGCTGCAGAATGCTGTGGTAGCCATGCTGGTTAAGTGTGCCTTGAATTCTAAATAAATCACTGACAGTGCCACCAGTAAAGCACCCCCACACATCCTCCTTCATGCTTCACGGTGGGAACCACACATGCAGAAATCATCTGTTCACCTACTCTGCGTCTCACAAAGGCACATCGGTTGGAACCAAAAATCTCAAATTTGGACTCATCACGCCAAAGGACAGATTTCCACTGGTCAAATGTCCATTGCTCTTGGTTCTTCTCCCAAGCAAGTCGCTTCTTATTATTGGTGTCCTTTCGTAGTGGTTTCTTTGCAGCAATTCAACCATGAAGGCCTGATTCACACAGTCTCCTCTGAACAGTTGATGTTGAGATGTGTCTAGTTTTTTAAAACTCTGAAGCATTTACTTGGGCTGCCATTTCTGAGGCTGGTAACTCGAACAAACTTATCCTCAGCAGCAGAGGAAACTCTGGGTCTTCCTTTCCTGTGGCGGTCCTCATGAGAACCAGTTTCATCATGGTTCTGTCTGTCCCCTGCCTGTCATCATAACGCTGACTGACCTTCATGTCTTAAAGTAATGATGGACTGTTGTTTCTCTTTGCTTATTTGAGCTGTTTTTGCCATAATATAGACTTGGTATTTAACCAAATAGGGCTATATTCTGTATACCACCCCTACTTGTCACAACACAACTGATTGGCTCAAACGCATTAAGAATGAAAGAAATTCCACAAATTAACAAGGCACACCTGTTAATTTAAATGCATTCCAAGTGACTACCTCATGAAGCTGGTTGATTGAATGCCAAGAGTGTGCAAATTTGTCATCAAGGCAAAGGGTGGCTACTTTGAAGAATCTCAACTATATTTTGATTTGTTTAACACTTTTTTGGTTACTACATGAATCCATATGTGTTATTTCATAGTTTTGATGTCTTCACTATCATTCTACAATATATAAAATAGAAAAAATAAAGAAAAACCCTAGAATGAGTAGGTGTGTCCAAAATTCTGACTCTAGGTCAGCCTGTCATTTCACATTTTCGGCTGGCCGCACCCATAGGGGGAGGGTTATTTCACATGACGTGATGCTAGCTGGGGGCCTGACAAACAGATCCAGCACAGCTCCTCACACAGACCTTTGAGTCTGTCCCCTCCCTGTCATTCAGACACCTGCATTTAGCCACTTCACAGACTCCTGTATAGAGCACTGGTACAACACAGGAAACTGTCTTAGTGTTTTGATACCGCCTGTGGGCTGGGCATGATGTGTGAATGGACCTCTAACCACGACTAGAAGAGTCAAAGACACCTCCCAGTCCCATCCACCACAGTAGGGCCTAAGAGCCAGAGGAATGTAGTGTCTGTGTACAGCTCAGCTACTTCAATCCAACCGGGCCCAACAAATTGCACTTCAGCTGAATAAAGCATCCCAACCCGCTGGTTTACATGTTACCCATCACTTTGTGAGGCGCTGTTTGTTTTCAACTCAGGCTCTGCCGCAGCGATGTCAACATCCAGGCGTATGCCATGTCTTACTGTTTACGTTGATTTTGTCACAGCCAATCGTCCTCAAATCTGAGAATGCCTTGGCGGGGGCCTCTTCCAGTTCTGAGGTTAATTGCTGGCGACCTTCCTTACCAGAGCCGTCGGGCCGGCCTTCATAATGGAGTGCTCCTTTTCACCATGAGATCATTTGACACGCCGTTTGTCCGCACAGCAGTCACAACAGTTCAAGCGGTTATTAGAATCACCTGACAAGTGGTGTGCCTAGACGTCCACCAGTGATGGGGAGCAGACTCACTACAGGAAACCTGTAATGTGGTTCATCAGGAGGGTTATTTTCACGTCACAAGGTTATAGAGGCTCAACCATCTCATTAGCAACGGAAATTGTTGAAAAGGTTATAAAAACGATTCTAATAAATGCAACAGCTGGAAGATGGATGAAGATACTCAACTTTTAAAAATGTATTTTTTAATTCATCAGATATTGACAGAATTATAGCACAAAATGTTTACTGGCACGGACAAATTATGAATGGAGTACAGGGATTTGTGTGTGAATTCAGGCATGTATTTATTGTCTATTTTTTTTTTAATGTACTCATACATTTTCTTATTGTAGGCTGTATTTTAAAAAAGATTCTGTTAAAATAAAATGTGTCTCATTTACATAAATACAGCAGTTGTATCTGCATACACAATATTAATGAATTAACATAAATGGGTGGAACAGGGCTGCAACGACCAAACACCTGCTCTGTCTACTAGAGGTCGACCGATTAATCGGAATGGCCGATTAATTAGGGCCGATTTCAAGTTTTCGGAACAATCGGAAATTGGTATTTTTGGGCGGCGATTTGCCGATTTAATTTGTATTTTATTTTTTTATACCTTTATTTAACTAGGCAAGTAAGTTAAGAACAAATTCTTATTTTTTACGACGGCCTAGGAACGGTGGGTTAACTGCCTTGTACCTTGTCAGCTCGGGGGATCCAATCTTGCAACCTTACAGTTAAATAGTAATAACAGCAATAACGACCTGCCTCTCTCTAGTTGCCCTCCACAAGGAGACTGTTAGGCGAATGCAGTAAGCCAAGGTAAATTGGTAGCTAGCATTAAACTTACCTTATAAAAAACAATCAATCATAATCACTAGTTAACAACACATGGTTGGTGATATTACTAGATATTATCTAGCGTGTCCTGCGTTGCATATAATCTGACTGAGCATACAAGCATACAAGTATCTAAGTATCTGAGTGAGCGGTGGTAGACGGAAGCAGGCGCGTAAACATTCATTCAAACAGCACTTTCATGCGTTTTGCCAGCAGCTCTTCGTTGTGCCTCATGACTTCAAGCCTATCAACTCCCGAGATGAGGCTGGTGTAACCGAAGTGAAATGGCTAGCTAGTTAGCGCACACTAATAGCGTTTCAAACGTCACTCACTCTGAGCCTTCTAGTAGTTGTTCCCCTTGCTCTGCATGGGTAACGCTGCTTCGATGGTGGCTGTTGTTGTGTTGATGGTTCGAACACAGGGAGGAGCGAGGAGAGGGACGGAAGCTATACTGTTACACTGGCAATACTAAAGTGCCTATAAGAACATCCAATAGTCAAAGGTTAATGAAATACAAATGGTATAGAGGGAAATAGTCCTCTAATTCCTATAGTAACTACAACCTAAAACTTCTTACCTGGGAAAATGGAAGACTCATGTTAAAAGTAACCACCAGCTTTCATATGTTCTCATGTTCTGAGCAAGGAACTGAAACGTTAGCTTTCTTACATAGCACATATTGCACTTTTACTTTCTTCTCCAACACTTTGTTTTTTCATTATTTAAACCAAAATGAACATGTTTCATTATTTACTTGAGGCTAAATTGATTTTATTGATGCATTATATTAAGTTAAAATAAGTATTCATTTTTGTATTGTTGTAATTGTCATTATTACAAATAAAATCGGCATCGGCTTGTTTGAGGTCCTCCAATAATCGGTATCGGCGTTGAAAAATCATAATCGGTCGACCTCTACGGTCTACCCTACCTGTGCTGTCTAGACTGCCCCATGAATTACTGTTGTCATATTCTCTTGCATAATTCAACATGTGTGTCAATTGGAGGACACCTTCCGATTAAAAATCTACAGTTGAAGTCGGAAGTTAACATACACCTTAGCCAAATACATTTAAACTCAGTTTTTCAATTCCTGACATTTAATCCTAGTAAAACATTCCCTGTCTTAGGTCAGTTAGGATCACCACTTTATTTTAAGAATGTGAAATGTCAGAATAATATTAGAGAGAATTATTTATTTCAGCTTTAATTTCTTTCATCACATTCCCAGTGGGTCAGAAGTTTACATACGCTCAATTAGTATTTGGTAGCAAATACTAAACATGGGTGAAACATTTCGGGTAGCCTTCCACAAGCTTCCCATAATAAGTTGGGTGAATTTTGGCCCATTCCTCCTGACAGAGCTGGTGTAACTGGGTCAGGTTTGTAGGCCTTCTTGCTCGCACACACTTTTTCAGTTCTGCCCACAAATCTTCTATGGGATTGAGGTCAGGGGTTTGTGACTTTTTGTCAAGAATTTTGGAAGTATGCTTGGGGTCATTGTCCATTTGGAAGACCCATTTGCGATCAAGCTTTAACTTCCTGACTGATGTCTTGAGATGTTGCTTCAATAAATCCACATAATTTTCCTTACTCAAGATGTCGTCTATTTTGTGAAGTGCACCAGTCCCTCCTGCAGCAAAGCATCCCCCAGAACATGATGCTGCCACCCCGTGCTTCACGGTTGGGATGGTGTTCTTCGGCTTGCAAGCATCCCCCTTTTTCCTCCAAACATAACGATGGTCATTATGGCCAAACAGTTCTATTTTTGTTTCATCAGACCAGAGGACATTTCTCCAAAAAGTACAATCTTTGTCCCCATGTGCAGTTGCAAACCGTAGTCTGGCATTTTTTTATGGCAGTTTTGGAGCAGTGGCTTCTTCCTTGCTGAGTGGCCTTTCAGGTTATGTCGATATAGGACTCGTTTTACTGTGTATCTAGATACTTTTGTACTGGTTTCCTCCAGCATCTTCACAAGGTTCTTTGCTGTTGTTCTAGGCTTGATTTGCACAGTCAACTTAGTGTATGTAAACTTCTGACCCACTGGAATTGTGATAAGGTGAATTATAAGTGAAATAATCTGTCTGTAAACAATTGTTGGAAAAATAACTTGTGTTCTGCACAAAGTAGATGTCCTATCCGACTTGCCAAAAAAATAGTTTAAACAAGAAATTCGTGGAGTGGTTGAAAAACGAGTTTTAATGACTCCAACCTAAGTGTATGTAAACTTCAACTGTACATGCTTGGCTCTAGATTAAATTGATCTAAAAATACTTTACATTGTTTGCAAAATCAGAGATAATGTCGATAGAATCTGAGCATAAATTTTTGGAACTTGCTTTAATTTCGGCGCCTCTAATTTGTAAACATTTCAATTGTATTAAATTATTTACTTCTTTCAATTCCACAAAAAATGTACACCCATCAAAATAAAGTTATCTTTCTTCTCTTTCTTGTGATGTTAAGTGTTGAGATGGTGTGTTAAATAAAATATTTAAGTGACAAGTGGATTTTGCACCCCTCAAACACGGGAAATAGATGGCTGAAAAAGACAGATCCTCAGGTGGGCGGGGCATGCGTGTTGCTACTCTCATTACCCTCAGTTGACTCCACCATCGACAATTAGGCCTACTCATGAATTCCAATCAGAATAGTACTAAGTACTAATCCTGCTGGTAAAATCTGGGGTTCTGTCCCCTATGGTAAACATTAAAATAGTATTAGTGTTTCTCATAATACATGAGGGAGACTAGGCTTAGTTCTTTTCGACTCCCTAAGGACAGCAATCAGGGGCCCTCTGTTGGCTCGACTTTAACCCACTTTAGAGGGGCCCTAGCAGGTGTGGCCTCCCAGGCCAGTCCCAGGTCAATAACAGGGCCTCCAGTAGAGGTCAGGATAATATGTAGTGGTGGTCCATATATCTCCATACGGTCTCTAATGAGAGTCCCTGGCTGTTACGGGAACAGCACTATGGCTATGGGAGAAGGCTGTCATCAACAATACTTCAAGTGCTTTTTCTTTATAAAACTGTGGCATGTGTGTTAACCATTACTGGGTTTGGTTGGGTCACTCATATAAATCTGTATCATATAACAGTAGCTAGATAATGTAGTGAAAACGCAAAAGCAACTTTCCTTGATCTGAGACCATAGTAACAAAAAAAAGAGCAACATCTTCCATCTGCCACACAAATTATGACAACAAACAAGCCTTGAATGAGTAAGCAATTCATCCTTATGGACCAGTGCCTTCCTCTCTCTTTAGGCTTCATAACTTCTCCTCCTCCACAACATCAGGTCCACATTGATAAGCAGGCCTGTGTCCACTGCTATCACTAGCCTGTTTCCTCTAGATTCTAGCTGACGCAGCTCTAGCATATCTTAATGACCCGTGAGCGCAGACCAGACTGCTTGGAACACAGCTACGAGAATGGACTGCTTATGTGAAACTGAATAACCAAAAACGGTTAGCGTTTTTCGTCATGAATCTTGTTCTGGAAACAGCTTTGCAGAGTCGTCACTAGCTGGCACAGCCACAAAGTAATGAAATCAGATTTTAAACCTAATGGCTAACACTAACCTTATATTAAGAACAAAAAGCACATTTTTGTTTTTATGAACTTTTACAATATAGTACATTTTTACTTTACAGCTGGCCTAAGGGGAAATCGCTCAGTTCTGCCTTCAGGACAAGACTCATGGCAATAAATGTCAACCTGCAAAGAACTATGGGTTATTACAGCAGAAACTATACATACTGTAGGCATCCGACTCATACATAGAGCCGTCCAGTATATAGGGAGGGCAACTCAATAATAGGAAGGTGTTCCTAATATGTTGTACACTCAGTGTAAAAGCTCTGTTAAATCTGACAAGAGGTCCTGTTGAAACTGCCATTACCATTATCATGGAACGTCCTGCACCAAAATGAGGACTGAAGTTTTACAGTACATAAACAACACAAGTGTTTCTGTTTATGAGATATCTCCCCACATTTACCAGAATTCCTGCAGTCTTCAGTAGCAGTTAGGGATGAGTCAGATTCCAGATTCAATGTTTCCCAGGGTTTATACTCCACTAGGCCCATCCACTATATGGACACTTCTACACCTCTATTAGATTAGCTTGGTATATATGCTAAAGATGATCTAGTCCCTCGTGGCAGACTGTTGCATAGGGCAAGATTTGGTTCTGAGAGCCGAGATGAAAGATTATGAGCATTCAAATGTAATTATTGGTGTTGGCAGTGACCTTATCACAGTAAGAAATTCATGAAATTAGCCAAACCTAAAGAAACACTGGCCATAGGCAGCTTTTATGCATATCTTGAAACAGCTCCTGGACCAAGCAAAATATGATATATCCTGTACCTATTTTTCTTACAAACACAGTGCACTTAATATTCCATAGGGTACATCTCACTAGTTTCTTTCCCATCCTAAATGTACACCATCTGTCCTCCTCCTTCTCTCAGTCTCCTTTTCCTCCACTCTTCCTTCTCTCCGTGGTAATTCATCCCAGGTGTGACGTGTTCGCTGCAGTACCATCTCTCTAATTCAAACCAGGTGTGATGTGTTCACTGCAGTACCATCTCTCTAATTCAAACCAGGTGTGATGTGTTCACTGCAGTACCATCTCTCTAATTCAAACCAGGTGTGATGTGTTCACTGCAGTACCATCTCTCTAATTCAAACCAGGTGTGATGTGTTCACTGCAGTACCATCTCTCTAATTCAAACCAGGTGTGATGTGTTCACTGCAGTACCATCTCTCTAATTCAAACCAGGTGTGATGTGTTCACTGCAGTACCATCTCTCTAATTCAAACCAGGTGTGATGTGTTCACTGCAGTACCATCTCTCTAATTCAAACCAGGTGTGATGTGTTCACTGCAGTGCCATCTCTCTAATCCAAACCAGGTGTGATGTGTTCACTGCAGTGCCATCTCTCTAATTCAAACCAGGTGTGATGTGTTCACTGCAGTACCATCTCTCTAATCCAAACCAGGTGTGATGTGTTCACTGCAGTACCATCTCTCTAATTCAAACCAGGTGTGATGTGTTCACTGCAGTGCCATCTCTCTAATTCAAACCAGGTGTGATGTGTTCACTGCAGTGCCATCTCTCTAATTCAAACCAGGTGTGATGTGTTCACTGCAGTGCCATCTCTCTAATTCAAACCAGGTGTGATGTGTTCACTGCAGTACCATCTCTCTAATCCAAACCAGGTGTGATGTGTTCACTGCAGTACCATCTCTCTAATTCAAACCAGGTGTGATGTGTTCACTGCAGTGCCATCTCTCTAATTCAAACCAGGTGTGATGTGTTCACTGCAGTGCCATCTCTCTAATTCAAACCAGGTGTGATGTGTTCACTGCAGTGCCATCTCTAATTCAAACCAGGTGTGATGTGTTCACTGCAGTGCCATCTCTCTAATCCAAACCAGGTGTGATGTGTTCGCTGCAGTGCCATCTCTAATTCAAACCAGGTGTGATGTGTTCACTGCAGTACCATCTCTCTAATTCAAACCAGGTGTGATGTGTTCACTGCAGTGCCATCTCTCTAATTCAAACCAGGTGTGATGTGTTCACTGCAGTGCCATCTCTCTAATTCAAACCAGGTGTGATGTGTTCACTGCAGTACCATCTCTCTAATTCAAACCAGGTGTGATGTGTTCACTGCAGTACCATCTCTCTAATTCAAACCAGGTGTGATGTGTTCACTGCAGTGCCATCTCTCTAATTCAAACCAGGTGTGATGTGTTCACTGCAGTGCCATCTCTCTAATTCAAACCAGGTGTGATGTGTTCACTGCAGTGCCATCTCTCTAATTCAAACCAGGTGTGATGTGTTCACTGCAGTACCATCTCTCTAATCCAAACCAGGTGTGATGTGTTCACTGCAGTACCATCTCTCTAATTCAAACCAGGTGTGATGTGTTCACTGCAGTGCCATCTCTCTAATTCAAACCAGGTGTGATGTGTTCACTGCAGTGCCATCTCTCTAATTCAAACCAGGTGTGATGTGTTCACTGCAGTGCCATCTCTAATTCAAACCAGGTGTGATGTGTTCACTGCAGTGCCATCTCTCTAATCCAAACCAGGTGTGATGTGTTCGCTGCAGTGCCATCTCTAATTCAAACCAGGTGTGATGTGTTCACTGCAGTGCCATCTCTCTAA
This sequence comes from Oncorhynchus tshawytscha, assembly GCF_018296145.1. Classification (NCBI taxonomy): domain Eukaryota; kingdom Metazoa; phylum Chordata; class Actinopteri; order Salmoniformes; family Salmonidae; genus Oncorhynchus; species Oncorhynchus tshawytscha. The sequence goes on from NC_056458.1 coordinate 20,181,624, forward strand.
TTCAAACCAGGTGTGATGTGTTCACTGCAGTGCCATCTCTCTAATTCAAACCAGGTGTGATGTGTTCACTGCAGTACCATCTCTCTAATTCAAACCAGGTGTGACGTGTTCACTGCAGTGCCATCTCTCTAATTCAAACCAGGTGTGATGTGTTCACTGCAGTGCCATCTCTCTAATTCAAACCAGGTGTGATGTGTTCACTGCAGTGCCATCTCTCTAATTCAAACCAGGTGTGATGTGTTCACTGCAGTACCATCTCTCTAATTCAAACCAGGTGTGATGTGTTCACTGCAGTGCCATCTCTCTAATTCAAACCAGGTGTGATGTGTTCACTGCAGTACCATCTCTCTAATTCAAACCAGGTGTGATGTGTTCACTGCAGTGCCATCTCTCTAATTCAAACCAGGTGTGATGTGTTCACTGCAGTACCATCTCTCTAATCCAAACCAGGTGTGATGTGTTCACTGCAGTACCATCTCTCTAATTCAAACCAGGTGTGATGTGTTCACTGCAGTACCATCTCTCTAATCCAAACCAGGTGTGATGTGTTCACTGCAGTACCATCTCTCTAATTCAAACCAGCCCGGCACGCCCCTTACTGTTACACATTATTGAGAATTATAATGCCGCCAAATCCAGTCAACATAAGTCACATAATTATGGGATTGGCTCTGTAAAATGAATGGGAAAGGCTGTGTGAGATTAATGGGAAATTCGGTTAGGAAACCACCGGTGACAAGAGCCCAGTTATTCCCCATTGACCCCAACCACTGAAGGGTAGGATGGGGGCTAGACCTCATCTCTATCCATACACAGCCATACAGAGCCTCATAAACAACCTATAGGGGCTGTTTGTGTGTTTGGGATGACAAATAAGCAGACCAGTGGCAATAACATATGGTTATTATACAGTAACAACATGTTGTGCTATAGTGACACCTATTGAAAGAGCCACCCTCTGCCTGTCCATGGGGTTGGGGTCTGTCTGGTCTGGTCCTAAGGAGGAGTGGTGAACTCTCATCCACTGTAACACTAGATCCAGGTTACAGTAGAGCAGAGAAACCCAACACCCACACTGCCTCTTTTACTGTACACACAGGGGTCAAAACATCCTGTTAGTAATGCAGGAAAACTAGCAGGACCATCATTTATCCTCTGTGTTAATTCTATGGCAGTTAGTTCTCATGGAGACTCTGTCCGGATCTCCTTAAACAGTTTGACGAGGCTGACCTCACAGTCACAGTACATTCCCCTTTCAAATGATTCTGGTTCCATCCTAGAGGGCAGCTTCAAACCTTTGAAGGCAAAATGGTAAATGGAACCTAGCAGGGGTAGGGTTTGGAACGCACTCACTATGGCTGGTGAATGGAGTGAAAGGGTGGGTAATTTTGGCTTGAGCCGGCACGAGTCTAAAGTCTCCTGCTTAGCATGGAAATATGTATTAATGGAGGAAATTGTTCCTCAAGAAACAAAACAAACTTTGCCTCAGTTGTGGTGTACGCCTTTCATAAGGCACTGCCAAATATAACCATTAAAACATTAATTACATTTTAGCCAAAGTCTGGTCGGTCACATAAATTGTTTTATTTGGGAGAAAGTGTTGCAGTATTTTAATAGGAACCTATATTTCATCTTTATTTTTTAAGCATGCATGTTTCCACAAGGCCTCTAAAAACAGTGCACTGTGTAGCTGGGGGAATATACAAATGGGTCTGTGGTCAGGTGCCCATCCTGGCCCTGCTGGCCAACCACAGCTCCTCTAACTCGTCCACTAACTCCCTCTCTCTGAAAGGGTACATTTTCTCTTTTTATGGGAGGGCTTTACGACCAGGTTATTTTGTATTAGTCCTTACTACAGGTCACAGTCAAAGCCTGACTCGTTACACTGACCACATTTCTTCAAAGTCTCCCATGGTAACGATGAACCTGGGGTTTTTTGCCGCTCTGTTTTGGTGGGTGAGAGCTAAGAGCTATTTCCAAAAAGCTGAATTTATAGTGATGGGGGGGGTTGGGTCGATACAGTTACATATTGGGATATTGATATCATATCGGGATATTATTATCGTATTGATTTGACATCGCAATATTATTTTTGCGCAAGCTGGCTGTACCTGCACCAAACGCCAGTCTAGCTTCTTGTCCATCTTTTAAAATAGTGAAAAAAAAATTCTGCACTTTTAATTCCATGATTGTATAAAACTTGTTTTCTCATGGCTCTCTTTTGTCCCTCTGCAGCAGACATATGGGGAAAGGACAGGGAAAAGGGATACCTAGTCAGTTGTATGCAACCCAACCGAGGTGTGGGGGTTGGCCTTAATCGAGGTCTGCGTCATCAGCACCCAGGGAGCAGTTGTTAGGGGTTAACTCACTTGCTCAAGGGTAGAACGGCAGATTTTTCCACTTTGCAGACTCTGGGATTTGGACACACCTACTCATTCAAAGGTTTTTCTTTAATCTTACTATTTTCTACTCTGTAGAATAATAGTGAAGACATCAACGCTATGCAATAACACGCATGGAATCATGTCATAACCAAAAAAGCTTTGCCTTGATGACAGCTTTGCACACTCTTGGCGTTCTCTCAACAAGCTTCATTGAGGTAGTCACCTCGAATGCATTTCAATTAACAGGTGTGCCTTGTTAAAAGTTAATTTGTTCAATTTCTTTCCTTCTTAATGCGATTGAGCCATTCAGTTGTTGTGATAAGGCAGGGATGTTAAACAGAAGATAGCCCTATTTGGCAAAAGACCAAGTCCATATTATGGATAGAATAGCTCAAATAAGCTGCATTCTGCAGCAATACACCATCCCATCTGGTTTGCACTTAGTGGGATTATCATTTGTTTTTCAACAGGACCCAAAACACACCTCCAGGCTGTGTAAGGGCTATTTTACCAAGAAGGAGAGTGATGGAGTGCTGCATTAGATGACCTGGCCTCCACAAACACCTGACCTCAGCCCAATTGAGATGGTTTGGGATGAGTTGGACTGCAGAGTGAAGGAAAAGCAGCCAACAAGTGCTCAGCATATGTGGGAACTCCTTCAAGACTGTTTGAAAAGCATTAGTCATGAAGCTGGTTGAGAGAATGCCAAGTGTGCAAAGCTGTCATAGAGGCAAAGGTTGGCTACTTTAAATAATCTCAAATATAAAATATATTTGGTTAACACTTTTTTGGTTACTACATGATTCCATATGTGTTATTTGATAGTTGTGATGTCTTCACTATTATTCTACAATGTAGAAAATAGTAAAAATAAAGAAAAGCCCTGGAATGATTACTAGTACTGTATACTGACATAATAAAATAGGATTAAAGCAAATAGGATCAAAACACTAACTACAGAGGAGGGCAGTCCTCCGTGGAGGAATTTGGATCATTGAGGGGAAAAGGGTAATCGCTTCAGAAACAAGTGGTCTTTCTCTCACATATCTGACTACAAGTGTGTGTACATCTAACTGCTATATAAGTGAGTGTGAAAGTGTGTGTTTGTATGTGTGCACACTCATGTGTCTATGTGTGCACATTCATGTGTGTAAGAAAGGGAAGGAACCAAAAGGATAGGGTTGTGAACATAAAGTATTAGCAGACCTTCTAACCATAACCTGTCTCTAAGATAAGCCACTCCTGAGCTCCAGTATCATAAAGCCTCAGATTGTGGTCAGCTTCTCAAGGGCCAGCCAGGCAGGCAGTGAAACAGACAATGTCCACATTATGCCTCAGAATCAATAACACCAGAGGTTTTTACATCATAAATTCAAAAAAGAGCAGCAAGGTACAGTATAAAAGGGAATATCATTCCAATGTTTTCATGGGCAAAATGGACCAACTCAGCAATATGCCTAATGCAATAGTAGAAATCAGAGAACTTATTTTGGTGGTCAAGCACAGTAAATACCTCCATGGATGTTAAACACTGGGGGACACACATGCAGTGGTAGATAGAGAAACAAGCAGGAAGGCATGCCAGCTCACTGTCCCCAGTGGCAGGCCTTGGAGAAGCAGATCATCACAGAGAATGTTGAGTACTCGGGACAAGCTGGAAGTTAACTGAAATGACAGGCTCCATCTCCAACGCTTTCAAGTGAAAACCAGATTTACCCACACCTTAACTTACAAATGAATAAATGCCACTTGACACAGAGACAATAGGAAGGATGGAGAGAGACAGTGGGGCGAAAGAGAGAGATTTAAAAAGAGAGTAGCGGATTACTGGATTGAGGGTAATAGAGAGTAATGAATAAACCTCATCTCCAATAGCCATAAGACTGGTTGAGAAATATCAGTTTGAAGAGAAAAAAAATCCAAAACCCAATTATAATCAAGAAAAAAATGGATTCAGCTTTCTTTTCCATTGGCTTTTGTTGAGTATCAAAATTAGACACAGCGGTGTTAGGTAAAGGGGTATGGCCCATGTCCGGTTTACTTTGGAGTGTCCTAAATATTCCCCCCCATCACCTGGGTTGGTTCAACAGTGACCCAGCCTCGTGTTAAAGATGGAATCCGCATTAGGGGGGAAAGCTGAACTGTCCACCCCAGCACCTCTGTTATTGTTTTTGTTTTGTGGACTAAACAGAGGTGAGGTGCGTTGAGCAGTGTGATAAAAAAAGAACAGCAGAATTCCTACTGCTATCACAGTGCAATGATGCCCGAGGGAAAGAAACAGTGTTGTCTGCAGTAACGTCTTTGTTGTTGTAATATCCCAAATGGATGTGGCAGTATCACCATTGAGGAATCCAGCTTTAAGGACATTTTTTATTTTACCTTTATTTAACTAGGTAGGCTAGTTGAGAACAAGTTCTCATTTACAACTGCGACCTGGCCAAGATAAAGCAAAGCAGTGTGAACAGACAACACACGGAATAAACAAGCGTACAGTCAATAACACAATAGAAAAAAATTAAGTCTGTATACAGTGTGTGCAAATGGCGTGAGGAGGTAAGGCAATAAATAGGCCATAGTAGAGAAATAATGACAATTTAGCAGATTAACACTGGAGTGATAGATGAGCAGATGATGATGTGCAAGTAGTGATACTGGTGTGCAAAAGAGCAGAAAAGTAGATAAAGTCAAAATGGGGATGAGGTAGGTAGATAGGGTGGGCTATTTACAGATGGACCATGTACAGATTGCAGCGATTGGTTAGCTGCTCAAATAGCTGATGTTTAAAATTAGTGAGGGAGATAAGTCTCCAACTTCAGCGATTTTTGCAATTTGTTCTAGTCACTGGCAGCAGAGAACTGGAAGGAAAGAAGGCCAAAGGAAGTGTTGACTTTGGGGATGGCCAGTGAGAAATACCTGCTGGAGCGCATGCTACGGGTGGGTGTTGTTATCGTGACCAGTGAGCTGAGAAGGCGGCGCTTTACCTAGCATAGACCTGGAGCCAGTGGGTCTGGTGACGAATATGTAGAGGGCCAGCCGACTTGAGCATACATGAAGCGCTCTCTCAACACTGTGACATGGCTAGGGGAAAGAGACAGGAAAACCAAAGCCCAGGCAGATGTATGTGTGAACAAAAAATTATTTCTCACAATTATTGATAAGAATTGGAGGGCTAAAGTAATCTCAATAGCATTCCATCAAACAATTCCAAACTGATCTGTTCTGGTGCAACAAACTCACAAAATATAACATTTTATTCCAAGAATCCTGCAGCCAATTATTGTTACCAAACTCACATATTTTGTTTCCCCCTTATTTGTTTTGTATCAGATAAAGGCGGAGTAGTCTTCGACTAGACGAGAAAATTAAAATAAGCTGGTTATGATCTCTCTATATCAAAGCCTGTCCAGAATTCACCCTGTTCTAAACCTTTAGACTCCATTTGTAATAACTCATAACTAAGTTTGCCTAGCCATCTTACACCGATTGCATTCATTCTCTCTAATTTCTCTCACTCACTGCCAACCCTCATTTGAAACAGCCAAAACCAGGTAAAAAACAAACATATTTTAATATCAGACGGGTAGTGGTATAATGTCTCCCCTCAAGATAACACCATTGATCCTGGGTATTAAAATGCCTGCACAGGGAGATGAAAGAAAACTCTGATATTGCTTTATGCAACACTGCTGTGTGTGTGTGTGTGTGTGTGTGCGTGTGGGGGCACATTATGTTATGAGAGAAGTCAGGGGGAAAATATTATAATACAAACTCCATCTCTTGCTGCTCTTGGAAAAGGAGTGAAGAGTACAAATGTTGAATGTCTGGAGTCTGGGCCCTCCATGTCAGGTAACTGGCTGCCTCTCAAATGGTGCTAACCAATATCAGAGCTACCACAACTTCAAGAGGGAGAGAAAAAAACACACACACACAAAAAAACATATGTATTGTTTGGTCCAAAAATCAAAGGATGACCTAAACTTTAAATCAGCATGTTTTTTGGAGGCCAACCTCTCCAGTTTGTTCTGAGAGACGGAATAGAGAAAGAGGTGGTGTGTTCCTAACGAGGGAATAGAGAATGGGGTTATGTACCTAATGAGCTGGTACAGGAACTGGGTTGAGACATTCTCTCATGCTCCTAACTGTATGTGACTTTCATGCTCCTAACTGTATGTGAACTCTTAATTAAGTGTGTACGCAGCCGATTATTCCATACAGAGTAAGTCATTAAGTACATGTAAATAAGTAATTGGGATAAACTTTAGCTCAAACAATATGGGATGGGACGCTATATCTTGTCCAGAGCACTGAGTTGGAGAGGAGACCCAACTCCGCTGTATGTCTGTAGGAATGGATAGATGAAGAGTCCGGGCTGGGATGTTGACAGGTGGCCCTTTCCTCTCCTCCTGCCAACCCTAGAGATGCAGCTCTTTCCACGCTCTACCTCTGAAAGGAAGGGTGTGCTCCAAACTACTTCACTGTGGCTGTTGTAGGGACAGTGGGGCAAAAAAGTATTTAGTCAGCCACCAATTGTGCAAGTTCTCCCACTTTTTTATTTTACCTTTATTTAACCAGGCAAGTCAGTTAAGAACAAATTCTTACTTTCAATGACGGCCTAGGAACAGTGGGTTAACTGCCTGTTCATCTGTACAAACAATAGTACGCAAGTATAAACACCACGGGACCACACAGCCGTCATACGGCTCAGGAAGGAGACGCGTTGTCTCCTAGAGATGAACGTACTTTGGCGCGAAAAGTGCAAATCAATCCCAGAACAACAGCAAAGGACCTTGTGAAGATGCTGGAGGAAACAGGTATAAAAGTTATATATATATATATACACACAGTGCCGTGCGAAAGTATTCGGCCCCCTTGAACTTTGCGACCTTTTGCCACATTTCAGGCTTCAAACATAAAGATATAAAACTGTATTTTTTTGTGAAGAATCAACAACAAGTGGGACACAATCATGAAGTGGAACGACATTTATTGGATATTTCAAACTTTTTTAACAATTCAAAAACTGAAAAATTGGGCGTGCAAAATTATTCAGCCCCTTTACTTTCAGTGCAGCAAACTCTCTCCAGAAGTTTAGTGAGGATCTCTGAATGATCCAATGTTGACCTAAATGACTAATGATGATAAATACAATCCACCTGTGTGTAATCAAGTCTCCGTATAAATGCACCTGCACTGTGATAGTCTCAGAGGTCCGTTAAAAGCGCAGAGAGCATCATGAAGAACAAGGAACACACCAGGCAGGTCCGAGATACTGTTGTGAAGAAGTTTAAAGCCGGATTTGGATACAAAAAGATTTCCCAAGCTTTAAACATCCCAAGGAGCACTGTGCAAGCGATAATATTGAAATGGAAGGAGTATCAGACCACTGCAAATCTACCAAGACCTGGCCGTCCCTCTAAACTTTCAGCTCATACAAGGAGAAGACTGATCAGAGATGCAGCCAAGAGGCCCATGATCACTCTGGATGAACTGCAGAGATCTACAGCTGAGGTGGGAGACTCTGTCCATAGGACAACAATCAGTCGTATATTGCACAAATCTGGTCTTTATGGAAGAGTGGCAAGAAGAAAGCCATTTCTTAAAGAATCCATAAAAAGTGTTGTTTATAGTTTGCCACAAGCCACCTGGGAGACACACCAAACATGTGGAAGAAGGTGCTCTGGTCAGATGAAACCAAAATTGAACTTTTTGGCAACAATGCAAAACGTTATGTTTGGCGTAAAAGCAACACAGCTCATCACCCTGAACACAACAACCCCACTGTCAAACCTGGTGGTGGCAGAATCATGGTTTGGGCCTGCTTTTCTTCAGCAGGGACAGGGAAGATGGTTAAAATTGATGGGAAGATGGATGGAGCCAAATACAGGACCATTCTGGAAGAAAACCTGATGGAGTCTGCAAAAGACCTGAGACTGGGACGGAGATTTGTCTTCCAACAAGACAATGATCCAAAACATAAAGCAAAATCTACAATGGAATGGTTCAAAAATAAAACATATCCAGGTGTTAGAATGGCCTAGTCAAAGTCCAGACCTGAATCCAATCGAGAATCTGTGGAAAGAACTGAAAACTGCTGTTCACAAATGCTCTCCATCCAACCTCACTGAGCTCGAGCTGTTTTGCAAGGAGGAATGGGGAAAAAATTCAGTCTCTCGATGTGCAAAACTGATAGAGACATACCCCAAGCGACTTACAGCTGTAATCGCAGCAAAAGGTGGCGCTACAAAGTATTAACTTAAGGGGGCTGAATAATTTTGCACGCCCAATTTTTCAGTTTTTGATTTGTTAAAAAAGTTTGAAATATCCAATAAATGTCGTTCCACTTCATGATTGTGTCCCACTTGTTGTTGATTCTTCACAAAATAATACAGTTTTATATCTTTATGTTTGAAGCCTGAAATGTGGCAAAAGGTCGCAAAGTTCAAGGGGGCCTAATACTTTCGCAAGGCACTATATATATATATATATATACACACACACACAGTAAAACAAGTCTTATATCAACATAACCTGAAAGGCCACTCAGCAAAGAAGAAGCCACTGCTCCAAAACTAACATAAAAATAGCCAGACTACGGTTTGCAACTGCACATGGGGACAAAGATCATACTTTTGGAGAAATGTCCTCTGGTCTGATGAAACAAAAATAGAACTGTTTGGCCATCATGACCATCGTTATGTTTGGAGGAAAAAGGGGGAGGCTTGCAAGCCGAAGAACATCATCCCAACCGTGAAGCACAGGGGTGGCAGCATCATGTTGTGGGGATGCTTTGCTGCAGGAGGGACTGGTGCACTTCACAAAATAGATGGCATCACGAGGTATCAAAATGACGTGGATATATTGAAGAAACATCAGTCAGGAAGTTAAAACTTGGTCTCAAATGGGTCTTCCAAATGGACAATGACCCCAAGTATACTTCCAAAGTTGTGGAAAATTGCTTAAGGACGACAAAGTCAAGGTATTGGAGGGGCCATCACAAAGCCCTGACCTCATTCCTATAGAAAATTTGTGGTCAGAACTGAAAAGCGTGTGCGAGCAAGGAGGCCTACAAACCTGACTCAGTTACACCAGCTCTGTCAGGAGGAATTCTGTCAGGAGAAAACTCACCCAACTTATTGAGGGAAGCTTGTGGAAGGCTACCGGAAACATTTGACCCAAGTTAAACCATTTAAAAGCAATGCTACCAAATACTGAGTGTATGTAAACTTCTGACCCACTGGGAATGTGATGAAAAAAATTTAAGCTGAAATAAATCACACTACTATTATTCTGACATTTCACATTCTTAAAATAAAGTGGTGATCGTAACAGACCTAAAACAGGGACTTTTTACTGGGATTAAATGTCAGGAATTGTGAAAAACTGAGTTTAAATGTCTTTGGCTAAGGTGTATGTAAACTTCCGACTTCAACTGTAAGTAGTTAGACCCTTTACTCAGTACTTTGTTCAATCACCTTTGGCAGTGATTACAGCATTCTTGGGTATGACGCTACAAGCTTGGCACACCTGTTTTTGGGGAGTTTCTCCCATTCTTCGCTGCAGATCCTCTCAAGCTCTGTCAGATTGGAAGGGGAGCGTCGCTGCACAGCTATTTACAGGTCTCCCCAGAGATGTTCGATCGGGTTCAAGTCCAGGGCCAATCAAGGACATTCAGAGACTTGTCACGAAGTCAATCCTGTGTTGTCTTGGCTTTGTGCTTAGGGTCATTGTCCTGTTAGAAGGTGAACCTTCATCCCAGTCTGAGGTCTTGAGCGCTCTGGAGAAGGTTTTCATCAAGGGTCTCTGTACTTTGTGCAGTTTATCTTTCCCTCGATCCTGACTAGTCATCCCCACAGCATGATGCTGCCACCACCATGCTTCACCGTAGGAATGGTGCCAGGTTTCCTTCAGATATGACGCCAAAGAGTTCAACCCTGGTTTCCTCAGACCAGAGAATCACATTTCTCATGGTCTGAGAGTCCTTTAGGTACCCTTTGGCAAACTCCAAGTGGGCTGTCTTGTGCCTTTTACTGAGGGGCTTCCGTCTGGCCACACTACCATCAAGGCCTGATTGGTAGAGTGCTGCAGAGATGGTTGTTCTTCTGGAAGGTTATCCGATATCCATAGAGGAACTCTGGAGCTTTGTCAGAGTGACGATTGAGTTCTTGTCCACCTCCCTGACCAAGGCCCTTCTCCCCCGATTTCTCAGTTTAGCCCGGCTGACCAGCTCAAGGAAGAGTCTTGGTGGTTCCAAACTTGTTCCATTTAAGAATGATGGAGGCCACTGTGTTCTTAGGGACCATTTTTTCTATCCTTCCCCGGTTCTGTGCCTAGACACAATTCCGTCACGGAGCTCTAAGGACAATTGCTTCAACCGTATGGCTTGGTTTTTTCTCTGACATGCACTGTCAACTGTGGGACCTTTCCAAATCATGTCCAATCACAGGTGGACTCCAATCAAGTTGTAGAAACATCTCAAGGATGATCAATGGAAACAGGATGCACCTGAGCTCAATTTCAAGTCTCACAGCAAAGGGTCTGTTATTTAATTTGAATACATTAGCAAAAAAATCTAAAAACCGCTTTGTCATTATGGGGTATTGTGTGTAGATTCATGAGGGAAAAAAAGTATTTAATACATTTTAGAATAAGGCTAATGTAACAAAATGTGGAAAAGGTCAAGGGGTCTGAATACTTTCCAAATGCACTGTACATGCATGTGCATGACTTAAGAATGTATGTCTGTAGTCAAACACTACCTTAACTACTTCGCCACATGTCTGTTTAAGTATTGGCACTGTGTGGTACCTTCGGGCACCATGCGGGCAGCTCGTGGGACAGGGGGGACAATTATTCTCCACCCAGACAAGCTGTAGCCAGCCCAACAACCGAACGAATGGGTGTTAGACGTGTTTAACCCAAAGAGAGGCATTTCCATGGTGACCTGAAGTCCCACGCCCTGAGTGGCAGCCTACACCAATTAGTGTAGTTTTGTGGGAAGGAGGGTGACGAAGATGGAGGCAATTTCAATTCAAGTCCAATCAAATGCACAAAAATAACCCATCCACCCCGACACCCCCTTTAAAGCAAGGCAGTGTTTATTTAACTAGCTCTTTCATTAGCCACTTAACTCCTCTTTCTCAAACAACTGTGAAACGATTTTGTGGGCCCTGGGACAGTCAGAGGCCCTCCAGTCCTGCTACAGCTCAGCTCATCACAAACACTTCATTAATAAGATTTGGGAATGGCTTTGGCTCGATGGGGAGGGATTACATGACAGTAAGGGCTGACACCATCCATAACCCTCACTCTCCCAGTCAGAGTAATGCAGCCTGACATCAGGGGTGCTAGGAAGGGAGGGAGCCTCCCTAAATGGGGTGAGATTTTATTTGATGGGAGGGGAGCGAGGGGACTGTGGAGAGATTCTGACATCCTCACAATATCTGTGTTTGTGGGATACATGCTTAAGGGAGAGGGGGAGAGAGACAGATTGATTCTGCTGGCATTTTTCACAATGAGTAGAGTTTAGGAGCAGATCTGTTAAGTCGGATGAAAAGGACTGACACTCTGAGGAGAGAGGAGTAAAAAAAAAAGACCTGAATGAAATCCAAAGGAGAGTAGGGGAAAAGGAAAGGAGGAGTGACTAGTAATGAAGAGAGAGAGAGAGAGAGCGCGAGAGAGAGAGGCGCTTGACACGGCCCAGACAGAATGGTTGATATTTTTTAAACATCGACCAGATGGGGCCAGCATTGTTTTATTCCAAAAGCTGTTTAATTTCATTGAGGTGGAATAGGCCTTGCAGATGATGAAAAGCCATTCAGCCAGAACGCACATGAGAAAGGCACACAGAGCATTTTGATGAATATACTACAAAAACAAGTTTTCTGAACTTGCTGACATAAAATATAATTCACACGACTTGAGGGAGAAAAGCGAGCTTCGTGCTTGGCCGGCCCAAAACACCCACAAGTACAGAATTTCTATTTTTTTTTTTTTACACGTTATGACACAGCTCTGATAAGAGGACCAATCTAATCCCAGCAGATGCAGGGAAACTTAATAACTTAATACAACTTAATAAAAACAAAACTGCCACTGACTATGTGAAGTCTTTACATCTTCTACTACTATCTTCTACTACTTATCATACAGTTGTATTATTATTTTCCCTCTGCCTGCCCCCCCCACCACCACCACACCGTCATTCCTCAGATATTATGAAAATGTATTTTGAAGTGGGACTGGCTGGGAGAGAGTTTTTTTGTTGAAATTATTGGTTTTGAAATGTCTAGAGACAGACCCAAACTGTAACCTAACGGCTGGGTTGCAGAGGACAACAGACCACACCTGGGTTCAAATAGTATTTAAAATAGCTCAAATACATGATCTGTGCTTGATTGAGCTTGCCTGGTGAAAGGGAACCAACTAGAGCAGTCCCAAAAGTGCAAACCCAGTGCATCTGGCACTGCAGGCAGGTAACTTCAAACGCTCAAAACATTTGAAAGAATTCAAACACTATTTGAACCCAGGTCTGTCTGGAGCCAGACTCCGGCAAACAAACAGCCTCGGCTACAAATCTCAAGCAGCTGGAAACTTCAGCCACACTATTAAGTTAAATGACGGAGCATTGGAGCCAACACTTTCCTAACACCCATAACCCTTGTTGTTGTGTTCTCCTCTCCCCCTGCAAACTGTGGAGGAAACTTTAAGCACACAGATAAAAACTTTGATAGTGATATAATTTTACTACAGCTTTTCACTGAGGACGCAACATGACAGGTCATAACGGTTTCATCGGATTAGAACACGTTTTCTAATGTGTTCAAGATTTAGGGTCCAATATTGGAAAACCAAATGTGAAGAGACTGTAATCCATCAATGCCTCGATGTAGGAATTACAATTGGCAAGAAAAGAAGAGCATGACTAGAAACCAACTCTTTCCACTGATCCCTTTGTCCTCATCAATCTCTTTAACTTCTAGTTTGCAACAATTGTGCTGTCGCCTCCCTTGCAAAGACAGCAGAAAACCCACACACAAGAAAGAGTGTGAGTATGGGGAAACAGTACGCATGATTAGGCCTTTTTCCACACATATATTAAGTGGTGGGCTGCTCTGGCACCTCTTTGCGGTGATAGGCAAACCCTGAGCTACAGACCTCAAACCATGGAAATTCAATTAGAGGAATTTAAGTGTTTCACAAAGCCGTAGGTGGCTGTCCAGAGGAATGCCTGTAAAAACCTGGCAATCCATGCAGCCCAGGCGTAATCGCCGCTCCCCGCTCCACTCACAAGCCCTAAATTGGAAACCACAGGATGGTGACATACAGTGGGGCAAAAAAGTATTTAGTCAGCCACCAATTGTGCAAGTTCTCACACTTAAAAAGATGAGAGAGGCCTGTAATTGTCATCAAAGGTACACTTCAACTATGACAGACAAAATGAGAAGAAAAAAAATCCAGAAAATCACATAGTAGGATTTTTAATGAATTTATTTGCAAATTATGGTGGAAAATTAGTATTTGGTCGCCTACAAACAAGCAAGATTTCTGGCTCTCACAGACCTGTAACTTATTCTTTAAGAGGTTCCTCTGGAAATGGAAGACATACAAGACCACTGATAATCTCCCTCGATCTGGGGCTCCACGCAAGATCTCACCCCGTGGGGTCAAAATGATCACAAGAACGGTGAGCAAAAATCCCAGAGCTACACAGGGGAACCTAGTGAATGACCTGCAGAGATCTGGGACCAAAGTAACAAAGCCTACCATCAGTAACACACTACGCCGCCAGGGACTCAAATCCTGCAGTGCCAGACGTGTCCCCCTGCTTAAGCCAGTAAATGTCCAGGCCAGTCTGAAGTTTGCCAGAGAGCATTTGGATGATCCAGAAGAAGATTGGGAGAATGGTTTCATCTGACCATATGACAAACCTTTTGGTAAAAACTCAACTCGTCGTGTTTGGATGACAAAGAATGCTGAGTTGCATCCAAAGAACACCATACCTACTGTGAAGCATGGGGGTGGAAACATCATGCTTTGGGGCTGTTGTTCTGCAAAGGGACAGGACGACTGATCCGTGTAAAGGAAAGAATGAATGGGGCCATGTATCGTGAGATTTTGAGTGAAAACCTCCTTCCATCAGCAAGGGCATTGAAGATGAAACGTGGCTGGGTCTTTCAGCATGACAATGATCCCAAACACACCGCCCGGGCAACGAAGGAGTGGCTTCGTAAGAAGCATTTCAAGGTCCTGGAGTGGCCTAGCCAGTCTCCAGATCTCAACCCCATAAAAAAATCGTTGGAGGGAGTTGAAAGTCTGATTTTCTGGAATTTTTTTCTCATTTTGTCTGTTATAGTTGAAGTGTACCTATGATGAAAATTACAGGCCTCATCTTTTTAAGTGGGAGAACTTGCACAATTGGTGGCTGACTAAATACTTTTTTGCCCCACTATGCATGTACACTGAACAACAATATAAATGTAAAATGGCTGTCATTCTAACAGAAGGGATTGACAGTGTTACTCTGCTTCAGCTGGACGGACATACCAAAAAGAACCAAGTAAAAGGTGGTATCGGCAACCTACGTTAGCTTTGGGTGTAAATGTTGGGCCAAGCTCCAAGATCCAGTGGTGCCACTATTCCCTCAAGTGTTAACTGCCTTCCCTGATATGGGTAGGCAGTTAACACTTAAGAGACGATAACATTGGGCACACTACCACTTCTGCAGTTAAGGGGAACGGGAGCTCTTGGTTCCGGTCGTAAAAGGTTCCACCATAGACCGACCCAATCTACCCATTAAGTGGCTCTGGATAGGTACTGACCATAGCTTACAGCAACATCTGTGATGGAAAATGGAACAAGAACACACAATGACAGGAGCAGCAGTAGCCACACTTCCTCCCTCCAGTAGCAGTGGGCAGCCAGCAGTTCAGGTCTCCCCTCTCCTTCAGACTACCCACACATCTCCTGCTTCTCAGACTTGGCCAGAGAACAGTAAACTAAACTCCGGGAGGGAGGGAGGCTGGGGGAGACCTTGGCTGTTCCTATTTGTCTCCCCCATATCCCTCCATGCCTGGAAACATTCATCACTACACTCACTGAGGGAAGAACATTTTATTAATTTATTTAAACAAAAAAATACTGAAGCTGTGTGATACGGAGAACCTGCTGATTTCTTCCAGCTCCAAGGGTGGCCGGTTCATATAGAGAAAACAGAACTGTGATATGCAGTGTGTTGCTGCTACTGTATAACGGAAGTTATGAATGTAACTATGGTTCTACGAATACCTGGATGACCGTCAGTATGGTTGGAAGTATGGATTATATATATATATATATATATATATATAACAACAAAGTCAAGCCGGTGACGTGACAGCATGGGAGGACATGCCCTCGCGGTTCATATAAAACCGTACGTCAGACCACGCACTGTCTGAGATTATTCTCGCCCAAAAGATTTAAGGCGACAGGAGAGTACTGATGGTCATCCAGGTATTCATAGAAACATAGTTACATTCGTATATTCGTCAGTACATTTGAAAGTTGGATGACTCATACAAACAAGTCACAAGGTCGCACTACTAACCTCTGATTAATGAACCAATGCCCCTGAAAGAATGACAGAGCCCATGGTGTGGCAGGATGCAACGTTGACCTTGTAAAATCTTGAGAACAGGGATGTTGACCAAGTAGCAGCTGCACATTCAGGGGGATGCCTCTCAGGGCAGCCCAGGATGTGGCAACACTTCGGGTCAAGTGACATATCACACTTTCAGGACAGGGAGCCCTACACCCTTGTAAGCCTGAGTGATGGCATCCACAACCCAGTGTGAAAGCATCTGCTTGGACAATGCAAGGCCTTTTTCACGTCCACTGAATAACAAAAACAACTGGTCTGACTTCCTGTAGTGCTCCGTGGCTTGCATATAGTATTTGAGGGAACGGACTGGACACAGGAGATTTGCTCGCTCCTCCTCCACATTCTGGAAAGGAGGGGGGCAGTAGGCCGCCAGCTCGATGACTTGATTGATGTGAAGGGGTGATAAAACCTTAGGCAAAAAGTCTGGATTGGGTCATAAGGTCACGCCTAGGTCATCTGCCTTCCATCGTAGGCAGACCGGGCTCACAGAAAGAGTGTGGAGCTCATTCACAAGTTTCGCAAGTAGCTAAGAGGAAAGCTGTTCTCGGAGATAAAATGGTTATGTCCGGCTTCTTTGTGTGCTCTAAAGAAGGTTTCGTCACAACCTACAATACTAGTGGCAGGTCCCAGGATGCAGCCGGCGGACACCTTATAAGAATTGGCAGATGAGGTAGTGGGCCACTGCCAATTTTCGATTGATACGTAAATATTGGCAGTTCGGCGGGAGAGCATACAGTAGGCCCTCTTGCCATGTGTGAGCAAAGGTGTCCATGCCCAGGGGGCTCTTGAACTCTGCCAGAGAAAACCAGAGAGCAGAGAGAGCAGTTGGATGTTTGCTCTGGGGCGAACAAGTCCACGTGTGCTGTTCCAAACCACTGCCATATCATCTTCACTACTTGTGGGTGAAGTCCCCATTCCCCCGGAGGTGGTTTCTGTCACGACAAGAAATCTGCCACCTCATTCACCTTGCCTAGGAGATAAATGGCTTGTAGGGAGGCTAGATGTGGTAGAGCCCATATCAAGAGTTGTTGGGCCACCTGTAGAGATCGTACAGACCTTGTTCCCCCTTGATATGAGGACAGGATTGTGTTTGAGAACCGGCAGAAAGTGATTTAGGGTTAGGTAAACTGTCTGAAGTTCTAGCAGGTTGACGTGCCCTTTCCTCCAGCGGGGGCACCACGTTCCCTGTACAGACCCGTATTGCTACACTACTCACCAGCCTCTTAGTGAAGTGTTGGTCATCACTACTTCCCACCTTGCCGGAATTGATCCGAGAGGGAAACCTGTAGTTTGGTAGGCTCTCTTGCTCCACAGTCGCAAAGTAGAGTAGCACACCCTTGTCACCTGTATTTTGGTGTTTCTTTCCTTCTTGGGGTCCTAGCGGAGGTCGTTTAACCACACTTGTAGTGGCCTTAAAGAAAGCAGGCCTAACGGTGTCACTGTGGAGGCCGGCGCGAGCATGTCCATCAGTTGTTGGAATGTTTGTACTTTCACCAATGCATTCAACTGGAATTGTTGCAGAATAACAAGAATGCTGTCTATGCGCTGAAGTATTATACAGTGGGGAGAATAAATATTTGATAACCTGCAAAATCGTCAGTGTTTCAAAGCATGTAGAGGTCTGTAATTTTTAGCATAGGTACACTTCAACTGTGAGAGACGGAATCTAAAACAAAAATCCAGAAAATCACATTGTATGATTTTTAAGTAATTAATTTGAGTTGGATGGCCAAGTGGACAGTAGGTCACCGTCCCGGCTATCTGAGTCCTCTGTTGCGGCTCCCATTCTGGATGGTATGCTAGATAGAGGACTGACTCAGAGGGCTTGAAGGAACACATTTTAGCTTCTCTATCTCAGATGATAAGGAATCGGGGGGGCATCAGTTTCGTGGGCTTTCCCTCTTTTGGTGGCCCTGGGTGGGTCCTGGCGAACCACACCAGCTGCTGGCAAAATTATCAGTGAAGACCAGGCCTTCAACTCTGGCTAGCCGCACTTCCCTCACCTTCACAGGCTGGATGGCGCAGTTAATGCAGGCCAGATAGGGCCTCACGCAGGTGGGCAGGGCACAGATCATGATCATATACTACTTGTAATTCAACTCAACAAAAGGAGCAGCCATGCATGCCCAGCATCACGATGATGCGGTGTTCTCTCAGCTCAGAATGTGAAGAAAATAAATTATAAAATATCAATAGCAAATATTTCTTATCCTCTCTGGGATATGTGGGACGCTAGCCCACCTCGCCAATAGCCAGTGAAATTGCAGGACGCCAAATTCAAAACAACAGAAATCCCTTAATTAAAACTCCTCAAACATACAAGTATTTTACACCATTTTAAAGATAAACTTCTTGTTAATCCAGCCACAGTGTCTGAATTCAAATAGGCTCTACCGCGAAATCACAAACGATTATGTTAGGTCAGCTCCTAGTCACAGAAAACCATAAAGCCATTTTCCAGCCAAGGAGAGCCCTCACAAAAGTCAGAAATAGCTATTAAATGAATCATTAACCTTTGATGATCTTCACCAGATGGCACTCACAGGACTTCATGTTACACAATAAATGTGTGTTTTGTTCGATAAAATTAATCTTTATGTCCAAAAACCTCATTTGAAATTGGTGTGTTATGTTCAGAAATGCATAGTCTCAAACAAACATCCGGTGAAAGTGCAGAGAGCCACATCAAATTACAGAAACACTCATAATAAACATTGATAAAAGATACAAGTGTTATGCATGGAATTATAGATAAGCTTCTCCTTAATGCAACCGCTGTGTCAGATTTCAAAAAGACTTTATTGCGAAAGCACACCGAAGTCACAGAAAAACATACAGCCATTTTCCAAAGAAGAAGTGGTGTCACAAAAGTCAGAAATAGAGTTATAAATATTAACTTACCTTTGATGATCTTCATCAGAATGCACTCCCAGGAATCCCAGTTCCACAATAAATGTTTGTTTTGTTCGATAAAGTCCATCACTTATGTCCAAATACCTCCTTTTTGTTTGAGCGTTTAGTTCACAAATCCAAACTCACGAGGCGCGGGCAAGTCCAGGCAAAAGTTCAGACGAAAAGTCCAAAAAGTTACATTACAGTTCGTAGAAACATGTCAAACAATGTATAGAATCAATCCTTAGGATGTTTTTATCATAAATCTTCAATAATGTTTCAACCAGACAATTCCTTTGTCTTTAGAAAGGAAAATGAATGCAGCTAACTCACACGGGTGCGCACGAGACTGCGCTCATGGCATTCTGCCAGACACCTGACTCAAACAGCTCTCATTTGCTCCCCCTTCACAGTAGAAGCCTGAAACAAGGTTCTAAAGACTGTTGACATCTAGTGGAAGCCTTAGGAAGTGCAATATGACCCCATAGACACTGTATATTTGATAGACAATGACTTGAAAAACTACAAACCTCAGATTTCCCACTTCCTGGTTGGATTCTTCCTCAGGTTTTTGCCTGCCATATGAGTTGTTATACTCACAGACATCATTCAAGCAGGTTTTGGAAACTTCAGATTGTTTTCTATCCAAATCTACTAATTATATGCATATTCTAGCTTTTGGGCCTGAATAGCAGGCAGTTTACTCTGGGCACCTTATTTATCCAAGCTACTCAATACTGCCCCCCCAGTCCCAAAGAAGTTAAGCAATATACTGACTCGTCAACTAACATAATAGTAACAGGAAACTATATACAACAGCTACCACAATACACAGTAAGGGTAGAGAGCTACAATAATCTGGCGGGAGCTGTACAGCAACTGCAAAATAATTTTGGGAGAGCCTAGCTATGACCACAGGGCTGGAGTAGGGGGCTTATTTATGTGAAACACGCACGAATGGTTGTTGTTTAGTAAGCCAAGCTGACTACAGTGGCAGCTAGGTTGAGTTTGTAAACCAGCTCGCTGCTAGCTTGTAGCATGCTAGTAATACAAGGGGATAGGGAATACCGGGAGGCAATCTGAATCTCACGTTTTATAGCTGTCTAGGCTAACAACCTTCCTAAAAGTGGTTATCTAGGGAAGTAACCCGTTTGAGTTTTAAATAGTTGAAGGACGACTAGTGCCTGATGGCCTTGATAACTTCTCTCAGCACATATCAAATCTGCAGGCTAAGGTTAAATCTAGACTTGGTTACTCTATCATAATCGCTCCTCTTTCACCCCAGCTGCCAAACTAAGCTTGAATCAGATGACCATCCTAAACATGCTAGATTACAGAGACGTAATTTATAGATCGTCAGGTAAGGTTGCTCTCAAGCGGCTAGATGTTCTATGGCCATCAGATTTGCCACCAATGCTCCTTATAGGACACATCACTGCACTCTATACTCCTCTGTAAACTGGTCATCTCTGTACAACCATTGCAAGACTCACTGGTTGATGCTTATTTAAAAAACCCTCTTAGGCCTCACTCCCCCCTATCTGAGATAACTACTGCAGCCCTCCTCCTCCACATACAACACCATTTCTGACAGTCACATTCTGTTAAAGGTTCCCAAAGCACACACATCCCTGGATCGCACATCTTTTCAGTTCGCTGCAGCTAGCGACTGGAACGAACTGCAACAAATATTCAAACTGGGAAGTTATATCTCAATCTCTTAATTTAAAGACTCAATCATGGACATTCTTACTGACAGTTGTGGCTGCTTTGCGTGATGTATTGTTGTCTCTACCTTCTTGCCCTTTGTGCTGTTGTCTGTGCCCAATAATGTTTGTTACATGTTTTGTGCTGCTACCACGTTGTGCTTCTGCCATGTTGTGCTGCTACCATGCTGTGTTGTCATGCTACCATGCCGTGTTGTCATGTGTTGCTGCCATGCTATGTTGTCTTAGGTCTCTCTTTATGTAGTGTTGTCTCTCTTGTCGTGATGCGTTTTGTCCTATATTTTTATTTTATTTACTTTTGGTAGTCCGTCATTGTAAATAAGAATGTGTTCTTAACTGACTTGCATAGTTAAATAAAGATTGAATAAAAATAACAAATAAATATGAGCACAGCAGTGGAGGATATCTTGACAAGGTTAGCCGCGGAGTACGGAGGCTAACACACACTCTAGCTGGTGGGCTAAGTCAGCACAAGACAAGGAAGCCCGATATCCTTAGATAGAAGGGATAGGAATGGGAGAGCGGTCACACCCACAGGCTGTTGGTGACAGACTGACAGTACACACAGAGTTTAGCTTACCCTACCGGGACCTCAGAAGATTCAATCCGAAAAACAGGAGTCGCGGAGCAAACAACTTGTGTGAATACGCTAAGGCAACTGCGAGAAGAAATAAGAGATCTGGAAACCCTTCCTATCAAGGGACGCTCAAACACAGAAAGTGTTTGAAAGAAAACAAATCCTATTTGAACACAGGTGTGGGAGAGGGTTGGGACTGCTGTCAGAGTTCTCCCTCTCTGGTGCTGTTATTGCTAGACAGTTAATCTCTCAATCCAGTGGGCATCAACCCTCTCTCTCCCTTACCCGTTTACTTAACCCACTTACACTGCCAAAAACAATTTCTTGCTTGAAATGTGACAAATAAAGTTTACTAATGAAGTGCTTTTTACTGTCTGAGAAGTTAGAGAGATCCCCTTTAAAGTGGCAGCTTAATGCCATTACAATGTAAACCACATTGTCAGAGGCAGGGGTGTGGAACGGGCTTCGTATTAGATGTAAAGGGCCTATTACCCAGGCAGTTATTCCTCCGCATGTGGCCATATGGGACTTTGCTTTGAGCATCGCAGCTATTCTTCACCACCAGGCTCAAACAAAAACAGACACATGTTTATGACCCTTCCTGCGGTCTCAAAGAGAACTTGACTTGCTCCCTCCCTCCTCAGAGGGACTTGCAGGGGGGGAATGTATAGTGTAGTACATTGAGAAGCTGCATCTCTGGGCGTGTCTGTCCCATCCATTACGCCACAGGTTTACCACATCAATCCCGGTGAAATTGAAAACCGATGTTGCCTTTGTGGAGGAAGAGTAGATCGGCAAGCGTGTGAGTGGCAGCAGGCAGTTTGGTTTGGGAAGCTGATCAACTCCAGGTCCTGCTGTACCTCTTGATGAGGTATGTAATGTGGGTGGGGATGGGATCAGGGTCAGGTAAACAAACAGGGTACAGTGTGTTGCTGCCCTGGTTTGGGAGGACACAGAAACCTGTTTGTGACGTTTTGCGGAGGCAGATGAGCAGAGCAAAAGAAAGAGGCTGGTTGTTTAAGAGGGGATCGTGCAGAGTGCAGACTGACGCGATATCTTGGATTCTTCAGAACCCTGAACAGACCAGGCTGTGGGGTTGAGTCACGGATCACAAGTCTCTGCACTCCCCAGAAGAAGCAGTCCTCTACATAGGAATGAATGGAATTCAACAGTATTTCAATGAAATGTTTCAAGGACAAAGTTACATGTATTTAAGTGTTTTTGTTGTAGTTGTAGTGTGGACAGTAACAAAAACTTCCTAAAAAGTCTACTATAAGGAAAATGTTATAATATATTTTTTCATTTAAAATTGTTTATGTTTAGCTCACATAATATAATTTAAAAGTATGCATTAAGAGATCTGCACTAGAATAAATGTGGCAAAAAAAACAAACGTAGAAATGAATAAATGCATTTCTATAGCTTCCAAATATTTTTTTTAATGTGTGGGGAGTGCCTTCAAAACAGCGCCCCCTGTGAATATAAATAATTGGATACAGACAGTACATGACATACTGTTGTTATTCTGGAGCCTTGTAGTGTTTAGGTAAATGCCAACATGCGTCCATGGAAAACCTAAAGTAACGGCCACTTCTATCCTCTTCATTTCAGTAATAAATCATTGCCAGCTTATTCAGGTCACAAAGCCCCATTGTCGGCTGAAATCCATCCAGAAAATAGAAAATAACCGACCAAGGAAATAAGGTAATAGCTGGAGATAATTTTGACGGGGTGTTGTGAACATTCAGTCAGAGTTACACATGCTATGTAGCTCTGACTGGGTTTGAAAGAGAGGGAAAGCAGCCAATACGGAGGAGGGGTCTGGGTAGTGTTCTAACTCTGTAGCACGATGCCCTGAGTAGTGCTAATATGGTTTCTATCCACCGCGAACATCATCAAGTGAGACAAACACAGAAGGATATCCTGCCAAGCAGTTCTCACACCACTCCTGTTGGGGTTCAAAAGGAGCTTTGTCAGAACGGTGAGGAGCGGATGTTATGTAAAGGAGAGAAAGACTCAAATACTAAGCATGGAGAATAGAAGAGATGGAAAAGAGGGAGTAGGTGATGGTGGAACAAGGAGGGTGGAGAGAGAGTGTGAGGGGAAGGGAAAGAGACAGTTGTAACACTGATACATTCTGTACACGGATGGCTAGGATACGTAAACAAATAAACCACCAAAAATAGCTGACGGGATCTCCACCACTCCACATCATTATTAACATCGTCATAATCATTGGTTAAGATCACTCTCCAATCAGACATCCTGCCAGCCAAGCTAGAACACCTTCTGCCTTATTTTCCAACCGCTGGGCTCCACCAATAACAATTATCTTTATTATTGTCATTCATTCGTTATGATCGGTCTCCAATCAGGCTAGAACACCTGCCTTTTCCAACCGCTTGGCTCCAGCAATAAAAGCTAGCTACGTCCCAGCTCATGCTCCTGTTCCCAACGCAGCATGCTGGCAGCCCAGCCAGGCACCTCCACTAACCACATTGGCTCCTTCATGAGTCAAAGCCTTGTTTTATGGAGCCACCACTCTCTCTCAATGGCTGGTGCATTCCTTCGATGTGCTCCAGACCACCAGTATGGCCAGAGGCACCGCCAAGGGTGCATTGTGGGTAATGAGGTTGTGCTCAGCCAGAGACCTGGAAGCTGGAGTTTGGAGGTTGACAGAGCCATGCAAGTGGAAGGTTTTCCCCATGGACCTTGTTGCTGGGCATGGTGGTGTGCCCATGCCTTCTGCTCCCCCCCCCCTCTGTCAGCTAGCTGAAGGTTGGTCTCATTTTAATTCCCATGCAACACAGAGCATCCTGCTCCCAGACCAGGCAAATACAATACCCCTGGCTTAGTGACTCAGAGCTAATTGTTGTGCCCCCCAACCAACCTACCCCTACTCTCGTTCCCCCACCCTTCAACCTTCATATAGCGTATTTTGGAGTCTAATCAGGCCCACATGCCTGTTTCACAAAAGAGTGTATGGATAACAGGGAGGAGAGAGCGAGATAGATTGAGCGAGAACACAGCAGCATGGCAGAGATCCAGCTTTCCCAGTCTCACAAACTTGGCTAATTTGTCTGTGTGAAACCCAGGATCTGAGGGTTTAGTTATTCTGCCCCCTGCAAAGAGACTTTCAACACCTGTGGCCTCCTACTTAAGATACAGTAACGTTATATAACACCTGTTACCATTTCAATATAAAGTATGCTCCAGCTTCTGGCACAGAGGGGGGTGCTCCCTCACTTCATTACGTAGTTCACTCATTCAAAGGGGCTAGAATTGGACAGGCCCCTCCGGGAGAAGCACAGGGCATTAGCAACGCTTAAATCATGTTACTGGGGTGCAAATAGGGACCAGAGTGCAAAGATGCATGTTAACAAACTTTCAAATGTCTCCACTTCAAATCCTAGTATCCATTTGGGAGTTGTTTGTGTTGCAATGCCATTTGCAGACCGCACAAGGAAGGAAAAAGGAGGGCAAACGGGGTTCTGTCCAAGTAACAAGATGGCGTCAACAGACACGGTGGCCCTGTTTCAAGCTTCTAGTCAACTTTGCAATATTTCGTTTTTTTTGTTATTATTTATATTTTATTCTCAGAACGTTTCTTGTATTATTACGTACTGACAGAAATAACTTTTGGATATTAGATCAGCGGTCACACCAGAAATCGACCAGAAATTCGACTTGAACTTCCCGATGCAGCTCTATCCAACCCGGGGGCTGCCTCAAAATGCCAATGACATAAGAGGTAGAAGGACTGGGGCCCTAGTCAGACGGAAGGGGCGTGCATACCATCCACCACTGTTGAGTATATTACTCACTAACGCTCACTCCTTTGACAAAGTAGAGGAGCTCAAGGCGAGGATCTCTTTCCAGAGAGACATCAGGGACTGTAAAATACTCTGTTTTACAGAATTATGGCTCTCTCTGGATATATTGTCCCCGTCCATCCAGCCAGCGGGGTTCAAATCAAATTTAATTGGATACATTCACATGGTTAGCAGATGTTAATGCGAGTGTAGCGAAATGCTTGTGCTTCTAGTTCTGACAGATTACTTGTTAGAGCTTACTGCACTAACAATTCACCAACAACTACCTAATACACACAAATCTAAAGGGGTGAACAAGAATATGTACATATAAATATATGAATGAGCGATGGCCGAGCGGCATAGGCAAGGGGCAATAGATGGTATAAGGTACAGTATATACATATGAGATGAGTAGTGTGAGATATATTAACATTATTAAAGTGGCACCGTTTAAAGTGACTACTGATCCATTAATTAAAGTGGCCAGTGATTTGAGTCTATGTAGGTAGTAGCATTTCTGAGTTAGTGATTGCTGTTTAGCAGTCTGATGGCCTTGAGATAGACTGAAAAACAGCTTCTATCGGTACCGGCTCAGGTGGTGGTTGTCCTTGATATTTTTGGCCTTCATGTGACATCAGGTGCTGTAGGTGTCTTGGAGGGCAGGTAGTTTGCCCCCTGTGATATGTTGTGCAGACCGCACCACCCTCTGGAGAGCCTTATGGTTGAGGGCTGTGCAGTTCCAGCCTGTGATATAGCCCGACAGGATGCTCTCGTTTATGCATCTGTAGAAGTTTGTCAGGGTTTTTGGTGACAAGCCAAATTTCTTCAGCCTCCTGAGGTTGAAGAGGCGTTGTTGCACCTTCACCACACTGTGTGGGTGGACCATTTTAATTTGTCTGTGATGTGTACGCTGAGGAACTTAAAACTTTCCACCTTCTCCACTACTGTCCTATCGATGTGGATAGGGGGGTGCTCCCTCGGCTGTTTCCTGAAGCCCCCGATCATCTCCTTTGTTTTGTTAACGTTGAGTCAGAGGTCGTTTTCCTGACACCACACTTCGAGTGCCCTCACCTCCATGTAGGCAGTCTCGTCGTTGGTAATCAAGCCCACTACAGTTGTCTTCTGTAACCTTGATGATTGAGTTGGAGGCGTGCATGGCCACGCAGTCGTGGGTGAACAGGGAGTAGAGGAGGGGGCTGAGCCCACATCCTTGTGGGGCCTCAGTGTTGAGGGTCAGGGAAGTGGCAATGTTGTTTCCTACCTTCACCACCTGGTGGGCGGCCCGTCAAAGTCCAGGACCCAATTGCACAGGGTGGGGTTGAGACCCAGGGCCTCCAGCTTGATGATAAGCTTGGAGGGTACTATGGTGTTGAATGCTGAGCTGTAGTCAATAAACAGCATTCTTACATAGGTTTTCCTCTTGTCCAGATGGGATAGGGCAGTGTGCAGTGTGATGGCGATTGCATCGACTGTGGACCTGTTGGGGCGGTATGCAAACTGAAGTGGGTCTAGGGTGACAGGTAAGGTGGAGGTAATATGATCCTTGACTAGTCTCTCAAAGCACTTAATGATGACAGAAGGGAGTGCTACGGGACGGTAGTCATTTAGTTCAGTTATCTTTGCCTTCTTGGGTACAGGAACAATGTTGGCCATCTTGAAGCATGTGGCGACAGCAGACTGAGATAGGGAGCGATTGAATATGTCCATAAAAACACCAGCCAGCTGGTCTGCACATGCTCTGAGGACGTGGCTATGGATGCCGTCTGAGCCAGCAGCCTAGCGGGGGTTAACACGTTTAAATGTCGGCCACGGAGAAGGAGAGGGGGCTGCAAGTCCTTGTTAGTGGGCAACAACGGTGGCACTCTATTATCCTCAAAGCGGGCAAAGACGTGTTTAGTTTGTCTGGAAGTGTGACGAAGGTGTCCGTGACGTGGCTGGTTTCTTTGGTTAAAGACCTCATTCCATGGTTAAATGATGTGGTTCGTACTTTCAGTTTTGTGCGAATGCCGCCATCCATCTACGGTTTCTGGTTAGGGTAGGTTTTAATAGTCACTGTGGGTACAACATCTCCAATGCACATCATAATAAACTCACTCACAGAGTCAGCGTATAAATAGATGTTCTCTGAGGCTGCACGGAACATTTCCCAGTCCGTGTGATCAAAACAATCTTGAAACGTGGATTCCGATAGGTCAGACCAGTGTTGAACAATTCTAGTCACGGGTATATCCTGTTTGAGTTTCTGCCTTTAAGACGGTAGGAGGAAGATGGAGTCGTGGTCGGATTTACAGATGGGAGGGCCTTGTATGCATTGCAGAAGTTAGATAAGCAGTGATCGAGGGTATTACCCACACAAGTACTGCAATCAATATACTGATAGAATTTAGGTAGCCTTTCTCTCAAATTTGCTTTGTTAAAATCCCCAGCTACAACAAATGCAGCCTCATGATATATGGTTTCCAGTTTACATAGAGTCCATTGAAGATCCTTGAGGGCCGTTGTGGTGTCTGCTTGTGGGAGTATAAACACAGCTCTGACGATAACTGACGAGAACTCTTGGGAGATAATATGGCCGGCATTTGGTTGTATGGAATTCTAGGTCAGGTGAGCAGAAGAACTTGAGTTCCTGTATGTTGTTATGATTACACCATGAGTTGTTAATCATGAAGCATACACCTCCACCCTTCTTCCCAGAGAGGTGTTTCTCTGCCGGCCTCGATGCATGAAGAAGCCCGCTGGCTGAACCGACTCCGACAACAGATTCCGAGAGAGTCCGGTTTCTGTGAAACAGAGAATGTTACAATCTCTGTTTCTCTGGAAGGCAACACTTGCTCGAATTTCATCTACCTTGTTGTCAAGAGACTGGACATTGGCGAGTAGTTTGAGTTACTCTTATATCCAATAGTTCTTCCTGGCTGTATGTAATAAGAATAAAGATTTTCTGGGGTAACAATGTCAAAAATAATACATAAAAAAAACAAAATACTGCATAGTTTCCTGAGGACTCGAAGCGAGGCGACCATCTCTGACGGCGCCATATTGTACACTCTCTCCCTTGCGCGGATAGGAAGAAAGAACTCTACAGGAAACAGCTTTTTTTCATGATTAACAACTCCTGGTGTGATTGTGTTAACGTACAGGAATTGAAGTCCTTTTTTTATTCTGATCTGGAATACCTCATCATCAAAAGGCATAGAGAATGTTCTTTGGTCATTGTCACTGCCGTGTATATTCTCCCCAAGCCAACTCCACGACGACTCTCAAAGACGTTCAGTATGTGCAAACAGGAAACAGCAGATCACGAGGCCGCATTTATTGAAGCTGGGGACTTTAATAAAAGAAAATCTGAGAAAAACACTGTCAAAATTATATCAACTCATCTCCTTCGCTATGTGCAACACGGACCATGGATCATTGCTACGCTAACTTCCAGGATGGCTTCTCCGTCCTCCTTTCGGGAAACCTTATCACGCCTCCATTCTGCTCCGCCCCACCCATAGGCAAAGACTTAAACAGGAAGTTCCTGGGGTTAAATTAAGACTGTTCAACATTGGTCTGACCAATCGGATCGTTTTGATCACATGGACTGTGAAATGTTCTGGATCGCCTCTAAGAATAGTATTGACGTATACACACACTGACTAGGTGACTGGGTTAATCAGGAAGTGCATAGAGGATGTTGTTCCCACTGTGACGATTAGAAGTTATACAAACATAAACTTTGACGGTAGCATTTGCCCAAAACTGAAAGCACGAACCACCACATTTAAGCTGACAGGGAACATGGACATGTACAGTCTAGCTATGACCTCCATAAGGAAATCAAACAGGCAGAATTACAGCACATGGACAAAGTGGAGTCGCAATTCAACGTCTGAGACACGAGACATGTGCCAGGGATTCCAGACAATCACAGATTACAAAGGGAAAGGCTGCCACGTCGCGGACACCGACGCCTCGCTCCCGGATGAGCTAAACACCTTTGCCCGCTTCGAGGAAAACACTGAGCCGCCAACGCAGACCCCAGAAGCTCACAGGAACTGTGTGCTCTCGATCTCTGTGGCCGCCGTAAGTCATTTAAGTGTGTTAACCCCGACAAGGCTGCCGGCCCAGACGGCATCTCAAGTCACGTCCTTAGAGCATGTGCAGACCAGCTGGCTGGAATGTTTATGGACATATTCAATCTTTCCAAACTGTCTGTTGTGCTTCAAGAGGTCCACAACCGACAACCTGAAATGGTCGCTTCACACAGATAGCGTGGTGAAGGCGCCCCAACAGCGGCTCTTCAAGCTCAGGAGGCTGAATAAATTCACCTTGGCCCCTAAGACCCTCACAAACTTCTAAAGATGCACAATTGAGAGCATTCTGTCGGGCTGCATCACCGCCTGGTATGGCATTTGCATCGTCCGCAACTGCAGGGCTCTCCAGAGGGTGGTGCGGTCAGCCAAATGCTTCATTGGGGGCACAATGCCTGCCTTCCAGGACATCTACAGCACCCGGTGTCACAGGAAGGCCAAGAAGATCATCCAGGACCTCAACCACCCGAGCCACGGCCTGTTCAGCCCGCAATCATCTAGAATGCGGAGAAAGTACAGGTGCATCAAAGTTGGGACCAATAAACTGAGAAACAGCTTCTATCCCCAGGCCAACAGACTGTTAAACAGTCACGCTAGCTGGTCTCTGCCCGGTACCCTGCTATGAACCATAGTGACTGTTACTAGTCACCACCCGGTACTGCACCTTAAAGACTGCTGCCCTATTTACATAGCGCATCATTGAACACTGTTCACTTTAATCAAGTTCACCTACTTTATATGTATATACTGTATTCTAGTCAAGGCTCATCCTATATAACTACTGCTGTACACACCTTTTCTATTCATATACTCACTATACACACTATGTATATATATTTATATTCCAGTCTCTGACATTACTTGTTCTGATATTTCTTAATAAAAAAAAAACATTGTGTGTATTGTTTTTTATTGCCAGGTATTACTGTACTGTTGGAGCTAGAAACGAAAGCAGTTTTTCGCTGCACTTGCTAATCTGTGTACGCAACTGTCTTGTCAGACAAAGGAAGCTGAAAGGGAGCCCTTATTGACACCTGACACCCAATGCACCCCACCCCACTACACACACCCTGCCCTTCTGACATAAAAACAACATATTCCCAGGCTGCCACTTCAAAGCTGGCCCTCCTGCTGCGCCCAGATCCCTGGCCAGCTTTGCCATATCACTTTCTACGTCAGCCAACTTAATAAAAGATGGTAGTATAATAAAGAAAATATGAAAAACGAATCGGCCTAGATCGAACTTTCCATTCCTCTCAAAAATGTTACAAAAAGCTGTTGGTAAATGACCTTTTAATGACGTCAGACCGAGGCTCTGCATCTATCCTCGCGCTTCTAGACCGATCACCACATTATTGTGAGATTGGAAACCTAAATTGGTCTACACGAACAAGTTCTGGCCTGGTTTAGATCTTATATGTCGGAAAGATATCAGTTTGTCTCTGTGAATGGTTTGTCCTCTGACAAATCAACTGTATATGTCGGTGTTCCTCAAGGTTCTGTTTAGGAAAACTATTGTTTTCACTCTATATTTTACCTCTTGGGGATGTCATTCGAAAACATAATGTTAACTTTCACTGCTATGCGGACGACACACAGCTGTACATTTCAATGAAACATGGCGAAGCCCCAAAATTGCCCTCACTGGAAGCCTGTGTTTCAGACATAAGGAAGTGGATGGCTGCAAACTTTCTACTTTTAAACGTGGACAAAACAAGATGCTTGTTCTAGGTCCCAAGAAACAAAGACATCTTCTGTTGAATCTGACAATTAATCTTGATGGTTGTACAGTCGTCTCAAATAAAACAGTGAAGGACCTCAGCATTACTCTGGACCCTGATCTCTCTTTTGACGAACATATCAAGACTGTTTCAAGGACAGCTTTTTTCCATCAACGTAACATTGCAAAAATCAGAAACCTTCTGTCCAAAAATTATGCAGAAAAATGAATCCATGCTTTTGTTACTTCTAGGTTAGACTACTGCAATGCTCTACATTCCGGCTACCCAGATAAAGCACTAAATAAACTTCAGTTAGTGCTAAATACAGCTGCTAGAAACCTGACTAGTATCAATTTTAAAAAATCATATTACTCCAGTGCTAGCCTCCCTAAACTGGCTTCCTGTTAAGGCAAGGGCTGATTTCAAGGTTTTACTGCTAACCTACAAAGCATTACATGGGCTTGCTCCTACCTATCTTTCCGATTTGGTCCTGCCGTACATACCTACACATACGCTACGGTCACAAAACGCAGGCCTCCTAATTGTCGCTAGAATTTCTAAACAAACAGCGGGAGGCAGGGCTTTCTCCTATAGAGCTCCATTTTTATGGAATGGTCTGCCTATCCATGTGAGAGACGCAGACTCGGTCTCAACTTTTAAGTCTTTACTGAAGACTCATCTCTTCAGTAGGTCATATGATTGAGTGTAGTCTGGCCCAGGAGTGTGAAGGTGAACGGAAAGGCTCTGGAGCAACGAACCGCCCTTGCCGTCTCTGCCTGGCCATTTCCCCTCTCTCCACTGGGATTCTCTGCCTCTAACCCTATTTCATGGGCTGAGTCACTGGCTTACTGGTGCTCTTCCATGCCGTCCCTGAGAGGGGTGAGTCACTTGAGTGGGTTGAGTCACTGACGTGATCTATCTGTTCTTTGTCCTTGAAGGTGGTTAGCTGAAGTGTACCGTTCAGGCTATGCTACACTAGCTCTTTGTCCTTGAAGAAGGTTAGCTGAAGTGTACCCCCTTGGGTTGTGCAGTGGCGGAGATCTTTGTGGGCTATACTCGGGCCTTGTCTCAGGATGGTAAGTTGGTGGTTGAAGATATCCCTCTAGTGGTGTGGGGGCTGTGCTTTGGCAAAGTGGGTGGGGTTATAACCTTCCAGTTTGGCCCTGTCTGGGGATATTATCGGATGGGGCCACAGTGTCTCCTTACCCTTCCTGTCTCAGCCTCCAGTATTTATGCTGGAGTAGTTTATGTGTCGGGGGGCTGGGGTCAGTTTGTTATATCTGTAGTACCTCTCCTGTCTTATCCGGCGTCCTGTGTGAATTTAAGTATGCTCTCTCTAATTCTCTCTTTCTTTCTCTCTCTCGGAGGACCTGAGCCCTAGGACCATGCCTCAGGACTACCTGGCATGATGACTCCTTGCTGTCCCCAGTCCACCTGGCCGTGCTGCTGCTGCTCCAGCTTCAACGTTTCTGCCTGCGGCTATGGAACCCTGACCTGTTCACCGGACGTGCTACCTGTCCCAGACCTGCTGTTTTCAACTCTCTAGAGACAGCAGGAGTGGTAGAGATACTCTTAATGATTGGCTATGAAAAGCCAACTGACATTTACTCCTGAGGTGCTGACTTGCTGCACCCTCGACAACTACTGTGATTATTATTATTTGACCATGCTGGTCATTTATGAACATTTGAACATCCTGGCCATGTTCTGTTATAATCTCCACCCAGCACAGCCAGAAGAGGACTGGCCACCTCTCATAGCCTGGTTCCTCTCTAGGTTTCTTCCTAGGCTTTGGCCTTTCTAGGGAGTTTTTCCTAGCCACTGTGCTTCTACACCTGCGTTGCTTGCTATTTGGGGTTTTAGGCTGGGTTTCTGTACAGCACTTTCAGATATCAGCTGATGTAAGAATGGCTATATAAATAAATTTGATTTGATAATGTCGCATATCCACCACTGGCCCAGTGTGTGTGTCGCTGTGTAACCAGAGTTGTGCTTTGTGACAGCAGCCAGATGCTACACACCGTGGCAGCTCAACCCCGGCCGGGCGCAACGTAAGGAGCACATTAAATCCCTAGAGAGAAAAATGTTTAAAGAAAACAAACAATAATAACAACCGGCCTACGAAGCAACGTAAAGCGCTGGCTCTATTGGTAAATGATATTAGTGAGTGGAAAAGCTAGTCTCAGTGTTTCTAATACGGTTGGGGAGGTCATGAAAGCAGCCATTTCCTAATAAAGACTTCAGAGTATTAAGAACCATACCGTGGTCTCTAACGTCACTGGGATGCAAACCAAATCTCCCAGATAAAGTGGTCTGAAACGGTCAGGGTTGGGGGAAACCCATATCCACTTTAAAAAGGAAAAAATTACATGTAGCGTGACAGTGTTGCGTCTGTCGCTTCATGCATTCCCCCAAACTACTAGAACACGTGTGATGGCAGCGGAACAGAGTGATCAGATAGAGGAGTCATGCGGTGTACAACAATTCCCTATAGATGGTTGGAAAAATGTCTGTGGTGGGTTCCGCTAGATCTACTATGATATGTTTACAACTTTCACTGCCCTGGAACCATTGTCAGCTGCAGGGAACTGATCCATGCGGTGCACTTATGTTGATTTTGAGACGGCCCAGTAACTCATCCTAAACATCGCTCCAGTCACATATGGAGTTCATAAGATGCAGGTGGTGAGGGTTGGCAACAACACATACACCACACTGACCCTTAACACGGGGGCCCCTCAGGGGTGTGTGCTTAGTCCCCTCCTGTACTCCTTGTTCACCCACGACTACAACACCATCATTAAGTTGGCTGACGACACAACGTTGTTTGGCCCGATCACCAATGACGAGACAGCCTATAGGGAGGAAGTCAGTGACCTGGCAACAACCTCTCCCTCAATGTCAGCAAGACAAAGGAGCTGATCATGGACTACAGGAAACGGAGGGCTGAGCATGCCCCCCATTCACATCGATGGGGCTGTAGTGGAGAGGGCTTCAAGTTTCTCGTTTTCCACATCACTAATATCCTGACTACACCGCTTGCATCGCAAAATAAATTTAGGAATCTATGGTATTCAATTATTGCACCCACACTGCTCACGCGAGCCAACGAACGTCAGCGTTGCCAAGGGCTAAAATAGAAGTCATTCCTATTTCTGACGCAGATCGCTCGGCAAGTCCTGCCTCTCCCATCTCCTCATTGGTTTATAGAAGCAGGTACCCACGTGCCATCTCCTCATTGGTTATACCCACATGGGTGATTGAAAGACTAACAGTTTTGCCGGTTGTCGTGGTAATACTATGAAAGCGTAGATGCCAATCACCATATAAGTTCAAAGATGAAAAAGCCTGGAAGGCGGAAAGATGACTAGAAACGATTCGGTTGACCGTGTTATGTGTGGATTAATTGTCGGAGTAGAGGACCTTGTACATTTCAGGTAAAATAACAACTCAATGTTTATATCCCAGGACAAATTAGCTAGCAACAGCAAGCTAGCTAAATAGGACAAATTAGCTAGCAAGTGCAAGCTAAATAGCTAAATTGCCATACATGTTTAATGCTTTTCGACCTGTCCCCAAATTAATGTCATTGGTTCAGAGTTTGTTTTGATATTTTAACCTGCGTGTCGTGATCGCGTTTCGTGTAGGGGGACAAAATAAATGTATGCACGATAGCGCACGCGAGCAGCCGGTTTGGGTTCCGTGTAAGGAATTATGTAATCATGGTCTAAACAAGTCGTGAAGGCACAACAACGCATCTTCCCCCTCAGGAGGCTGAAATCTGAAATCTGTCATGGGCGCTGAGATACTCAAAACGTTATACAGCTGCACCATTGAGAGCATATTGACTGGCTGCATCACCACTTGCTATGGCAACTGCTTGGCATCCAACCGCAAGGCACTACAGAGGGTAGTGCATATGGCCCAGTACATCACTGGGCCCGAGCTCCCTGCCATCCAGGACCTCTATACCAGGTGATGTCAGAGGAACACCCTAAAAATTGTCTGACTTAAGTCACCCAAGTCATAGACTGTTCGCACAGCAAGTGGTAACGATGCAGCAAGTCTGGAATCAACAAGATCCTGAACAGCTTCTACCCACAAGCCATAAGACTAATAAATATTTAACCAAATAAAGTAGCTACCAGGACGAGCTGCATTGACCCTTTATGCATTAATTATTGACTAATCACATACACTACTGCTACTGTTCATCTATCCTGTTCGGTTGCCTAGTCACTTCACTCCTACCTATATGTACATAATTACCTCAATTACCTCGTACCCCTGCACATGGACTTGTTACTGGTACACCGTGTTTTTAGCCAAGTTACCATTACTCATTGCATTTATTTCTAGTGTTATAATTGAAAGATAACCTATTTTTTTCCCCCTCTCTGCATTGTTGGGAAGGGCCTGTAAGGAAGGATTTCACTGTTAGTCTACACCTGTTGTTTCCAAAGCATGTGACAAATTAGATTTTGAGATACTGGACTGAGAAAAACGCATGACCTCACCATTATCTGGCTCGCCAACCACATATACATGCACGCACATACGTGCCATCGTACAGTACGTACATACATACCATCGTACAGTACATACTCCCAAACATACAGCACTGATATCCCTCCTTCAACATGACAGTTACTGCAGTACATTAATATCAGTCAAATTATGCAATCCTCAACCCTTTTTTTTTTTTTCAGGCTAGTATTTTAACTCTAAACTTGGCAGAGAAGCAAAAGAGACAGAATATTTAGGGCAACTTACCACAGAAAAAGGTCACCAGGCTATAACTCTAAAAAAAACCTGGAAATATATGAACCTTTCATGTAGAATTTAAATCATAAAAATACAAACATTCCGTGAAAAAACAGTTTCTAGATTTCAGTTTTGTTGCGTAAAGCACATACTCTAGAATTTTTCAACATAAAACACTATTTACCCGGGATCCACACATATTGTCCAAAATAAAGAGTACTGCTGATGAAGGTCATAACGTGCACCCTTTACCATTCTCCTCGGGGATTTTCAGTCTAGGCTTATTTTAATTTGCTGTCTAAAGTGTTCCCCCACATCTCTTTCTCTTTTGTTGTTAGACAAAGCCGGATGGCAGCAGTTTGGATAGCAGCTAGCTAGCAGGTTGCGTCAAAGTCCAAACCTCCCAAAATGCAGTCATTTGAACCCAGCCACCTGTTGGAGTTAATTGCCCTGCCTAATAAATACACGGGAGAGATTTGAATTCCTTCATTCCACATTCTCACTGCTGGCTTGAGAAAGAGACAGCGACAGGGAATGGAATGCAAATGTATATATTTGGTGCTAAATGATTGAGGGAGGGGGGGGGACTCACACAGGTCAACACATTAGATTCACTTTCATCAGCCCAGACAGGGCAAGAGTTTGGCCCCTTTTCCAGAGAAGAGAAGAGTGAGTGTCTGCATGCATCCCAGTTTTTCCATATTTTTATTGAGCGTTTCCAGGCCATTCAAAGGGATAGGAACACAGGAACAAGGCTACAGTACAGATGGACATGATTGAGCCATCCAAAACATGTGTAACAACCTGTAGACCACTGCAAACTCTAAGGCTGTTTCCCACACAAGAAGCTTTCAGTGCCATCAGACCACCTGACATGTTTGTCACATCTTACCCGGGAAATAGTTGGTATGCACATGTGTCTGACAGATATGTGAGTGGTCCATGGTCTTACCTGGGCGATGTTCTTGTTGATCAGGTAGACTCCATATTCAAACTGAAAGCGTTCTCCTCGAGGGTACAGGGGGAATCTGTGAGAGCAGGGGAAGAGAGGAAGAGGTGATGAGTGTACAGTACTGGAGCAGGTGGTTCACATTAGATTGTATTCTGTTGGTTTAACTTTGTGAGATTCACCAACTAGACTTCTGAGCACTGTGAAGTGAATTCCTTCCCTGTTGACACTGCCATGTATTACTACAGTCCGGACCTGGCAGGGTACCGTTTGGATAGAACACTTCAGCAGAAGCCAAGTGAATCTAGATGAGCCTGTTCTGAGTCTATGATCACATTCACATACGGACCGCTCTCCTCCCACCCCAACCCTCATCTTGTTAAACTAAAATATCAAACAAGCTCCGAACCATCCAGGCTGCATACTGTAGGCCCATCAAACAGCCTGCCCACCTGCTTCTACACTACAGGGAACAAAGAGAGACCGACAGATGGAGAGGCTCAGTGCGATTCCATTGAGCTTTCAGGTGCCAGTCAGATGTCTAGGTAGCAGGGCAGGCAGAAACACATTGCTGAAAACCCCTGGATTGTTTATGTGAAGATATTGGAGGGATGGCCTCAGGCCGAGCCTGCTGACACCATTAGTGACAACAACACTCTCCTCTCATTCCATTATGGCTAAAGTCAGCCTCATCCCCCATGAAGAACAGTTCCTGTCATTATGTGCTTGTCTGCTACCCAACTGAGAGGATGTACTGAGAGACACGCCCAGGGCAGTCTTACTCTGCTCACACACACACACACACACGTTAACCCTGTACAACAACTGACTTCTCTTCTGCTGTCAGGCTCAGCAGTCAGTCTGGGCAGGAGGTGTGAGCGAACATCCGGCCCTCTTCCCTCCTCATCCATATCTCATTCCTGTCAGGGGCCATGGCTGTGCCCCGTGGGGCATGTTATACTGTTAATCCTTTGTTAGAGGAGACATGCCCTCTCCCCTCTAACTCTGACCCTCAGATGCCGGAGAATCAGGGCCGAGGAGCGCAGGGCAAGAGTCAGGAAGCCCTCCTTATCACGCCACTGGTACATCACTGTTACAGGGCAAGGTGCATGAGGTACTGACTGTAGCCCTAACAGAGCTGCCGTAGCTAGACTATCTCTAATGCTTTAACGCTTTAGTACACACTGAAGTCTAGTCCTTATCGTCTGTCCAACCATACACACAATAAATTACGTTTCTTGTGAGGTGCATTACATAGAAACTCTTCACCAAATAAAGTAGACACATATTAGACACTGTTCATTTGACAGATGGAGGGAAACACTGTAGTAGCCACACAGCCGGAGACACTTGTTCTACTCCTACATACTCTGACTAGTCAAACCCCAGAGGAAGCTACGTGCCAGTGGTAATATCTCATGACCAGGAAATAACTAACAGAGGGAGAAATAACATCACACACACACACACACTGTCATAGCAGGCATTCCAACAATCACATTCTCCTGACAACATATGATTAGTTTGCTGATGAGACGGACAGAGAGAGAGAGGCTGACATGCGCACACACACAGAAAAGCAAAAGGCACACATGAACACACACAGTTTGCCATCACGGGGAGGTGATTAATGAGTGCAGTCCAGTGGGTCTGAAATCACATTGAAGGGACTCCGGTTCACCAAATACCAGGAATTCCTCCAATACATCCAGTAAAGTGAAATATATTATAACACACCAGCAGGGGGGAGGGGAAGAGGAAGTCAGAGGTGCCAAAGAGTGGGGGGGAAGTAGAGAGAGCAGTTAGAGAAGAGACAGCGAGCAGTTAGAGAAGAGACAGCGAGCAGTTAGAGAAGAGACAGCGAGCAGTTAGAGAAGAGACAGAGAGAAGTTAGAGAAGAGACAGAGAGAAGTTAGAGAAGAGACAGAGTTGGAGAATAGAGAGAGAAAGAAGAGCCAAGGGATGGAGAGGGACGGAGAGGGAAGGGAAGAAAGAGAGAGAAAAGAGGGGAGTTGGAGTGGAAAGCAGTGATTTTTATCACTGGGCCGGTCTTGTCTTGGAATCTGTGATAAAACAATCTGTTACACAAACGGGATGAAGTGGATCAGCCTTGGAGCAGCTCTCCAGCTCTCCATCCATCCACAGGCCAGAACACACACACACACACCTCCCCTTTCTTGGTTCAATTATAATTCCTCTCTCATCAGACAAACGCACACAGACATGCACACACACACACATGCATGCATACACAAATGTATGCGCACGCATGCACACAGCCACCCACCACAGGTTTCCGTTCCTTCATTAAAACAGATCTATTACTACCATGTCCCGACCCTCTAACACACCCCTCTGGCAGCTCCGTTGAACGCACTCTCTTTGCACATGGAAAACTAAATATGACACTAACAGGCACCATGACCAACACTGTCTTTGACATCTACCTAAAAAAAAATACAAAAATATATACAGTGGGGCAAAAAAGTATTTAGTCAGCCACCAATTGTGCAAGTTCTCCCACTTAAAAAGATAAGGCCTGTAATTTTCATCATAGGTACACTTCAACTATGACAGACAAAATTAGAAGAAAAAAAATCCAGAAAATCACATTGTAGGATTTTTTTATGAATTTATTTGCAAATGATGGTGGAAAATAAGTTTTTGGTCACCTACAAAAAGCAAGATTTCTGGCTCTCACAGACCTGTAACTTCTTCTTTAAGAGGCTCCTCTGTCCTCCACTCGTTACCTGTATTAATGGCACCTGTTTGAACTTCTTATCAGTATAAAAGACACCTTTCCACAACCTCAAACAGTCACACTCCAAACTCCACTATGGCCAAGACCAAAGAGCTGTCAAAGGACACCAGAAACAAAATTGTAGACCTGCACCAGGCTGGGAAGACTGACTCTGCAATAGGTAAGCAGCTTGGTTTGAAGAAATCAACTGTAGGAGCAATTATTAGGAAATGGAAGACATACAAGACCACTGATAATCTCCTTCGATCTGGGGCTCCATGCAAGATCTCACCCCGTGGGGTCAAAATTATCACAATAACGGTGAGCAAAAATCCCAGAACCACACGGGGGGGACCTAGTGAATGACCTGCAGAGAGCTGGGACCAAAGTAACAAAGCCTACCATCAGTAACACACTACGCCGCCAGGGACTCAAATCCTGCAGTGCCAGACGTGTCCCCCTGCTTAAGCCAGTACATGTCCAGGCCCGTCTGAAGTTTGCTAGAGAGCATTTGGAGGATCCAGAAGAAGATTGGGAGAATGTCATATGGTCAGTTCAAACCAAAATATAACTTTTTGGTAAAAACTCAAAGAATGCTGAGTTGCATCCAAAGAACACCATACCTACTGTGAAGCATGGGGGTGGAAACATCATGCTTTGGGGATATTTTTCTGCAAAGGGACCAGGATGACTGATCCGTGTAAAGGAAAGAATGAATGGGGCCATGTATCGTGAGATTGAGTGAAAACCTCCTTCCATCAGCAAGGGCATTGAAGATGAAACGTGGCAACGAAGGAGTGGCTTCATAAGAAGCATTTCAAGGTCCTGGAGTGGCCTAGCCAGTCTCCAGGTCTCAACCCCATAGAACATCTTTGGAGGGAGTTGAAAGTCCGTGTTGCCCAGCAACAGCCCCAAAACATCACTGCTCTAGAGGAGATCTGTATGGAGGAATGGGCCAAAATACCAGTAACAGTGTGTGAAAACCTTATGAAGACTTACAGAAAACGTTTGACCTCTGTTATATACCCTTCGTTGGCAATGACAAAGTATTGAGATAAACTTTTGTTATTGACCAAATACTTATTTTCCACCATTATTTGCAAATTAATTAATTAAAAATCCTACAAATGTGATTTTCTGGATTTTTTTTCTCATTTTGTCTGTCATAGTTGAAGTGTACCTATGACGAAAATTACAGGCCCCTCTCAT
Organism: Oncorhynchus tshawytscha; assembly: GCF_018296145.1. NCBI lineage: Eukaryota > Metazoa > Chordata > Actinopteri > Salmoniformes > Salmonidae > Oncorhynchus > Oncorhynchus tshawytscha. The sequence goes on from NC_056458.1 coordinate 20,222,117, forward strand.
CTTTTTAAGTGTGAGAACTTGCACAATTGGTGGCTGACTAAATACTTTTTTGCCCCACTCTATATGTTTTGCTTAATGAGATAAACCTGAACTGTCAAGGAGCCTAAAACAGAAACAGCCAGTGGAGAACAGTAAAAGTAAAACCCCTCTATCTCACACGCCAGTAGAGCCCGAGATGTCAGCATGCAGATGGACGGGTAGAGATCTGTAATTAATAAGAAGAGAGGCATGGGGAACTCCTCTCTTCTAACGGAAAGCTCCTTCTCTTTATGGGGTTAGAGTATTTACACAGCCCTCCGGCATATCAACCCAGCCAGTCAGGCCTCTACTGCAGGCAGGTCCAGGCTCCCTCACACACACAACCATAAAATGTGATAGCAGGAGAGCCCATGCCTCTTCCGTTCTTTTATGTGTGTGTGTACAGTATCTCTTCCTCCCTCTTTCACTTCCCTTCAGTCTCTCGGTCTCGCTTCCTCCCTCCTGTTGATGTACAGTAGGTTGTTTATTCGAAGAGCCTATGTAATTGTTCTCTCTACACAGGAAGGACCAGCTGAAGACCACCAGTGTCTACGGAGTGTGGTCAATTTATGAGTGACAGTTAAGTGGCAGCATTCACATTTTACTGTAGGCTGGCTTTTTGAGAGGGGGATGCAGGAAAATGGTGGAAAAGCAGTCCAAAGACCAGGTTTTGTGTTGGACTTGGTAAGCTACACTGGCTGGCTGGGGATTTGTTAGTATGGCTATGTGGTGGTGAAGTCGATGATTGGACCAAGATGAGAGTTTAGATTCATTTTAAACCTTGACCCCTGACCTAAACATGGACATCTTCAGAATAGACCGACCTTTTAGGAGAACAAAACAGACTTTTACAGAACAGCAGGTTAATGAGTGCACCTTGCACATACAGTGTGCATAATAGGGCACTTGCTTCTTCCCCCCCTAGGGACATTACATTGTACAAACCTAAGTGCTGTAGGGTTGTAAAGGGTGATATTATAGCTGTGCTGCAGGTGGGTGGTCGGATAATTCAGACTTAATCTGGCCCTGAACAACGTTGAACTATTCCCAGTGACTCAGTGGCCTGCTGTAATGTACACACAGCCTGTGATCCTTCTGCCACAGCACATCTGTCCCACCGAGAGCCTGTTTACATATAACTAATTAATATGCCAAATGTACAAAACAACAGCTCTGGTTCACATAGTGGAGTTGGGAGTTAGCCACCCGTAACCATTACTTACACTTAGCTATCCGTGGCTGGCAAAAAATCCCCAGAAGTTTCCTAGAATGTCTTTAATGTGCGATTTCAAACACACCAGAACCATAAATCATGTGAGGCCTGCTTTTTAAATAACACCTGCCACCATGCAACTTTCACGGATAATGGCACCGGTTACTATATAAATCACAGGGAGTTGTAATTTCCAATATTGGAGAAATTATTACATTGAGCATCTGTCAGTGAATGCTATTTTAATGACTGCCACACTGCTCCGCTTACAACTGGGGTAACTCTAACCGCAACAGCATCTTGGAGCGAAAGCACTGCTGTAAAAGTGTCTCCTGAGTGATGTGCCATCCGGTTGCCCGCTCGGTCACTCTGTCGTTTGGTCTGTTTTCATCATCAGACAGAGACGCTTTTAGACGATGCAGCAGCCAGTCTGTCGGTGGTGTTTTTCTTCTTCCATTCTCCCTCTGCTTTCATCTCCCTCATTGTTTTAATTAGATCCAGAGAGCTGGACCCAGAGGACAGGGTCTGGCCAGCTCTCTATGGGGCTAGCTAGCTGCTCCCTCTCCCAAGGAGCGCCTCTTTATTTATCATGGGGTATCTAAACTTCCTCCCATGTGCAGCCTTTTAAAACGGTCCATTAAGTGCACGCTGACCTGAAGTGAAACGGACAGAGAACAGGAATTTAGAATTTGTGTTCCCAATCTTGTGGCAGGACATCGCAGGCCGTACGGCTGACTGCTACCACAAGGTCTTAATGCGAGAGAGGAGAGAAAGAGACCATGCCGCTATTGGCAGTAAGACGATACTAGTCAGGCCAACGGTTACCCAACCATGAAAAAGCTGTGTAAAATATCATACGCAGATGAACTGAGCCAGCTGAACCATTCCATTCAGTGAACGATCATAGCTATAACTTATTATTTTCCGTTATTTTCCGTGTTTTAAAGAACTAATTGATGTCGGTTACATTATTTGACTTCCATTTTGTTCCTGTGAGCTCAATGCACACATCGCACAGTTTCTCTAGAAATAAATCCGATCCAGCCTAAACAGTGTAGTTTAGTGTAGTGATGTAGCCGGGAGTTGTAGTTTCCAACAGGCCAATATTCTTCATAGTTCAGCACATAAAATGTGGCAATTAACTACAATGACCACAATCCATTGCACATCTACTTGTCCAGTCTGTGTTTCCTTTACACCTGCTACAGAAGAGAGGTGATTGAGAGCAGCTGTTGCTTCCCGAGCTATCTCTACCTGAAAACACATGATCTAAGTGATTGATAGTTGTTATTCAGCAGTCATAAAAGTATGTATTATTTACTCCTAAAATAGTGATTTTTGTCAGACAGCAGCTCTATAGAGACGAGATGATAACTTGGAATAAAATAAATATCATAAAATAAAACAAATGTAATATACACAACAACTGAAATATTTTATTAAAGTAATGCGAATAATTTATGGTCAATAAGTGATGAGCAGTAATGGAGTCACTACCATCATGGGACTTTTATTAATTGTTTTATTCTGTGTTACATAATTCAACCCACAAAATGCATAGTGCATTTAATGTTTTTTTATTTTTTATTATCGAAATCGGTGATTATTATTATTTTTAATCAAACTGAAACCGAACCGACCACAAAAAGTACTAATCACTCAGCACTAAAGGCAGATGCTTATTATTAACATCTTATGTATTTAATTTATTATTAACGTCAGAGCGACAGGCTCTGCGAGACTGCTAAACTATCTGCACTAACTCTGTCGTGCACTGACCCTACACACTCACTGGACTTATATACACACACACACACACACACACTTCACTACACTGTCACTCCCACACAAAACCCTCACACATAAACTAAATATACATATACACACACACACACACACACACACTTTTCTGCTGCTACTCTGTTCTTCATTTTACTCTTATGATCATCTATCCAGATGCCTAGTCACTTAACCCTGCCTTCACGTCCAGGATCTACCTCTAATACCTCGTAGCTCTACACATTGATCTTTACTGGTACTCCCTACATACACTAAATTAGTATTTTGTAGCACTGCTATTAAATTGTTTAACGTGGGTCAAACATTTCAGGTAGCTTTCCACAAGCTTCCCAAAATAAATTGTGTGAATTTTGGCCCATTCCTCCTGACAGAGCTGGTGTAACTGAGTCAGGTTTGTAGGCCTCCTTGCTCGTACACGCTTTATCAGTTCTGCCCACAAATTTTCTATAGGATTGAGGTCAGAGCTTTGTGATGGACACTCCAATACATTGACTTTGTTGTCCTTAAGCCATTTTTTGCCACAACTTTGGAAGTATGCTTGGGGTTATTGTTCATTTGCAAGACCCATTTGCAAGACCCATTTGCGACCAAGCTTTAACTTCCTGACTGATGTCTTGAGATGTTGCTTCAATATATCCACATAATTTTCGTTTCTCATGATGCCATCTATTTTGTGAAGTGCACCAGTCCCTCCTACAGCAAAGCACCCCCACAACATGAGGCTGCCACCCCTGTGCTTCACGGTTGGGGTGGTGTTCTTTGGCTTGCAAGCCTCCCACTTTTTCCTCCAAACATAACGATGGTGATTATGGCTAAACGGTTCTATTTATTTTTTAATCATCAGACCAGAGGACATTTTTTCAAAAAGTACGGTCTTTGTCCCCATGTGCAGTTGCAAACCGTAGTCTGGCTTTTTTACGGCGGTTTTGGAGCAGTGGCTTCTTCCTTGCTGAGCGGCCTATCAGATTATGTCCATATAGGACTCGTTTACGATGGATATAGATACTTTTGTACTGGTTTCCTCCAGCATCTTCACAAGGTCCTTTTGCTGCTGTTCTGGGATTGATTTGCACTTTTTGCACCAAAGTAGGTTAATCTCTAGGAGGCAGAATGCGTCTCCTTCCTGAGCGGTATGACGGCTGTGTGGTCCCATGGTGTTTATACTTGCATACTATTGTTTGTACAGATGAACGTGGTACCTTCAGGCATTTGGAAATTGCTCCCTTGGATGAACCAGACTTGTGGAGGTCTACAATTGTTTTCGGAGGTCTTGGCTGATTTCTTTTGATTTTCCTATGATGTCAAGCAAAGAGGCACTGAGTTTGAAGGTAGGTCTTAAAATACATCCACAGGTACACCTCCAATTGACTCAAATGATGTCAATTAGCCTATCGGAAGCTTCTAAAGCCATTATGACATTTTCTGGAATTTTCCAAGCTGTTTAAAGGCACAGTCAACTTAGTGTATGTACACTTCTGACCCACTGGAATTGTGATACTGTGAATAATAAGGGAAATAATCTGTCTGTAACCAATTGTTGGAAAAATTACTTGTGTCATGCACAAAGTAGATGTCTTAAACGACATGCCCAAAACTATAGTTTGTTAACATTTGGAGAGTGGTTTGGAGAGTGGTTGAAAAATGTGTTTTAATGACTCCAGCATAAGTGTATAAAAACTTCCGACTTCAACTGTAGTTCCACTCATGTATTTTATTCTATTCCTCGTGTTAGTAACTATTTAATAAAAAATGTTTTACTTTGCATCGTTGGTAAAGGTTCATAAGCATGTATTTCACTGTAAAGTCAACACCAGTTGTATTCGGCACATGTGATAAATTACATTTCTAAAAGCAACAGGGAATGAATGGATCCTAAGTAATAGAGTTGAGAAATTGACAGAGTAGAGGAGAGATCTGGTGGATGCCTGAGGCATCAAGGCATTGGAGCACTGAATATGGGGAAGCAAGCCTGGAGCTCCCTGGGGATGAGCCTGGTCTCACTGGCCCACTCTCAACCCATCTTCACGGGATTACAGGGAGGTTTTACAGGGTAGCAGGGCCAGTCAACCACTTATTCAACTGCCATCTGGCACACCAGAGAATCATTCCCTTTCCCACGGGACATCCAACTGACTTGACCATTACAGTATTTCCCATTGTCCTTAAATGTTACTGTACGATAAAAAGAGAAGTGAGTATGTGCCTGACTCTAGTCTGTGTCCTGTCATTGAGCAACTATTCTACTCCCTCCCTCCTCTCCCCTCTCTCGTGGCTGCTATGTGACCCTGATAGGGGTGCGGGGGGGGGTGACGGCCCTTCCCCTGGTCCCACATGGTCCATGTTAAGGGACGTGAAACAAAACGCCACATAACAATAACCCCCTTCCTTTGAGTTTGCAGGTCCAGCCGAACCAAGGCCCTCTCTTAGCCTCCTTCCCTCCATCCACTGGCAGTCCATAGAACACTTCCTTCCCCAACCACACTACACTAGAGCCACGCATTGATGTGTCAATCCCTACTTAGGTGGTTATTTTCTTCAGCCTTCCATTTCATGAAGAAAATTAGGCAACAAAATGGTGTTTTCCCTTAATATTCCTAGTAACGTGTATGTATGAAGCAGTGCTTGGGTTTTTAACGGCCAACCTCTGGTCTCAATCATACCGGTGACATCTGGATTGCATCTCCCCTATTCAATCAGACACACTGGAGCTATGGAGCTGGAGATGGGTTCTCTCTGCTGCTGCTCTGTAAAATGTGGGAGCAATGTATTGTTAGAGCTCATTGCATTCTGAGAATATTTTTAGAAGGGTGAAAGCTTCCGAGATTCCAAATATTGGTGCGTTCAAGGTAGGATTACTGCCCACAAACAAGCCAAGTGGAGTCATCGCCATTTACCACCTTTCTCCTAAATACACCCTCCAGTCCCCATGCTGCCCCATTCATTCACTCCACACTGACTGAGACTTCTCTACCCAGGTGTAGAGGGAGCACTAGTTCAAGCTGTACATCGGTCTGCCTGCTCTTACTGTGGCTAAATGGCAACCTACATAAAAGCCAAGGTGGTCATTATCTGAGACGGCAGGTCTGGAGTGGAATATAACAGTAATGCCCTCGCTCTACAGGTCAAAAATGTCTATATGGCTGGCACAGTCAAGAGAACCTAAATGGTTGTTAGGCTCGTGTTAGCACAAAAAAACAAACAAAAAAAAAGGGATAGGAGAGGGATAGGAAAGTTGTCTTACTCGACTATATGATGAACTGTATGTGGTGTTAAAAAAAAAAGCTGGCTCCTTGGGAATATGAACATGAGGAATTTTCATATTTTTAACTAGACTGGCAGGGTACGATGTAAGAGATGTTTGGCCTCCACAGAATCAGTCAGTCAAACAACAGCTCCACAGTGGGGACACTCAGCTCCATCTAGCAGCGACCAAGCTTTGCCAAGACGTCACTGGCATCTGGAACACACCACTCAGAGAAAGTAGTACACAGACAGAAGAACGCCCCACACCACCCCATATTACAAGTGCCAACTGGTGACCGGAGAAGCATAGTGAGTGGTGGATGAATTGAGCACCTTTGGGATGAATTGGAACGCTGACTGCGAGCCAGGCCTAACCGCCCAACATCAGTGCTCGACTTGTGGCTGAATGGAAGCACGTCCCCACAGCAATGTTCCAACATCTAGTGGAAAGCCTTCCCAGAAGAGTGGAGGCTGTTATAGCAGCAAAGGGGGGACCAACTCCATATTAATGCCCATGATTTTGGAATGAAATGTTCCAAGAAGCAGGTGTCCACATACTTTTGGTCATGTAATATAATGGTGTATACAGTATGGACAGTAGTTGACTAGTAAAGGTTTGTACAGCAGAAGTTTTATACGATGAACCATTACTAAAATACAGTATATACATATAAAGTGGGTAAAACAGTCTAAACATTATTAAAGTGACTAGTGTTAAATGACTACGTACATAGGGCCTCAGTCTCTAAAGTGCAGGGTAGAGTACCGGGTGGTAGCCGGCTACTAACCATGACTAAGGTCCAAGGCAGGGTAGTGGTGACTGTTTAACAGTCTGATGGCCTGGGGATAGAAGCTGTTTCTCAGTCTCTCAGCTTTGATGCACCTGTACAGTCTCCGCCTGGTAACGGGGCGAACAGGACGTGGCTTGGGTGGCAGAGGTCCTTAATGATCTTCTTGGCCATCCGGCTGACACCGGGTGCTGTAGATGTCCTGGAGAACAGGCTGTGTGACCCCGATAATGCGTTGGACTGAAGGCACCACCCTCTGAAGAGCCCTGCGGTTGCAGACGGTGCAATTGCCGTACCAGGCAGTGAAACAGCCCGACAAGATGATCTCAATGGTGCATCTGTAGAAATTCATAAGGGTCTTAGAGTAGTTTCATCAGCCTCCTGAAGCCTTCATACATCACATCTATATGAAGGGAACATTTGAGGTCATCAGTGATGTATGTGCACGCTGAGGAACTTGAAGCTTTTGACCCTGTCGATGTGGACATGCTCTCTCTACGGTCTCCTGTAGTCCACGATCAGCTCCTTCGTTTTGTTGACGTTGAGGGAAAGGTTAGTTCCCTCGCACCACTCTGCCAGGCCTCTCATCTCCTCCCTGTATGCCGTCTTATCATTGTTGGTAATCAGGGCTACCACTGTTGTGTCATCAGCAAACCTGAATGACTGAGTTGGAGAGGTGCATGGCCATGCAGTCATGGATGAACAGGAAACACCAGAGGGCACGCACCCTTGTGGGGCCCCTTTGTTGAGAATCAGAGCGGCAGATGAGTTGTTGCCTACCTTCACCACTTGGGGTCAGCCTTTCAGGAAGACCAGGACCCAGTTGCAGAGTGACAGGTTCACATTCAGGGCCTGAGCATAATGATTCATTTGTTTTATTTCACCTTTATTTAACCAGGTAGGCCAGTTGAGAACAAGTTCTCATTTACAACTGCGACCTGGCCAAGATAAAGCAAAGGAGTGTGACAAAAAACAACACAGTTACACATAGGATAAACAAAAGTACAGTCAATAACACACTAGAAAAACCTATACACAGTGTGTGCAAATGGAGTAAGGCGGTAAGGCAATAAAATATGCCATAGTAGCGAAGTAATTACAATTTAGCAAATTAATACTGAAGTGATAGATGTGCAGATAATGATGTGCAAGTAAAAATACTGGTGTGCAAAAGAGCAAAAAAGTAAAAAACAATATGGGGATGAGGTAGGTAGTGGGCTATTTACACATGGGCTATGTACAGCTGCAGCGATCGGTAAGCTGCTCAGATAGCTGATGCTTAAAGTTAATGATGGAGATAAAATCTCTGAAGTTGGAGACTTTGCAGTTCGTTGGCAGCAGAGAACTGGAAGGAATACCTGCTGGAACGAGTGCTACAGGTGGGTGCTGCTATGGTGACCAGTGAGCTGAGATCAGGCGGTGCTTTACCTAGCAAAGACTTATAGATGACCAGGAGCCAGTGGGTGTGGCGACGAATATGTAGCGAGGGCCAGCTGACAAGAGCATACAGGTCGCAGTGGTGGGTGGTATATGGGGCTTTGGTTACAAAACGGGTGGCACTTTGATAGACTGCATCCAGTTTGCTGAGTGGAGTGTTGGAGGCTATTTTGTAAATGACATCGCCAAAGTTGAGGATCGGTAGGATAGTCCGTTTTACGAGGGTATGTTTGGCAGTGTAAGCGAAGGATGCTTTGTTGCGAAATAGGAAATAGATTTAATTATGAAATGGAGATGCTTAATATGAGCCTGGAAGGAGAGTTTGCAGTCTAGCCAGACACCTAGGTATTTGTAGTTGTCCACATATTCTAAGTCAAAACCGTCCAGAGAAGTGAAGTGATGCAAGCGGGTGCGGGCAGCAATCGGTTGAGAAGCATGCGTTTAGTTTTACTAGAGTTTAAGAGCAGTTGGAGGCCACAGAAGGAGTGTTGTATGGCATTGAAGCTCGTTTGGAGGTTAGTTAACACAGTGTCCAAAAAAGGGCCAGATGTATACAGAATGGTGTCGTCGGCAGAGGTGGATCAAGGAATCACTCGCAGCAAGAGCGACATCGTTGATATATACAGAGAAAAGAGTCGGCCCGAGAATTGAACCCTGTTGCACCCCCATAGAGACTACCAGAGATCTGGACAACAGGCCCTCCGATTTGACACACTGAACTCTGTCTGAGAAGTAGTTGGTGAACCGGGCGAAGTAATCATTTGAGAAACCAAGGCTGTTGAGTCTGCCAATAAGAATAAGGTGAGTCGAAAGTCGAAAGCCTTGGCCAGGTCGATGAAGACGGCTGCACAATACTGTCTTTTATCGATGGCGGTTATGATATTGTTTAGTACCTTGAGCGTGGCTGAGGCGTACCCGTGACCAGCTTGGAAACCAGATTGCACAGCGGAGAAGATCATTGATCTGTTTGTTAACTTGCCTTTCGAAGACTTTAGAAAGGAAGGGCAGGATGGATATAGGTATGTAACAGTTTTGGTCTAGCGTGTCTCCCCTTTGAAGAGGGGGATGACCGCGGTAGCTTTAGGAATCCCGGACAATACGAAAGGGAGATTGAACAGACTAGCAATAGGGGTTGCAGCAATGGCGGCGGATCATTTTAGAAAGGGTCCAGATTGTCTAGACCAGCTGATTTGTACGGGTCCAGGATTAGCAGCTCTTTCAGAACATCTACTATCTGGATTTGGGTGAAGGAGAACTGTGGGGGTGTGCGGAGCTGTTGGCCAGGGTTGGGGTAGCCAGGAGGAAAGCATGGCCAACCGTAGAGATATGCTTAGTAGAATTCTCGATTATCATGGATTTATCGGTGGTGACAGTGTTTCCTAGCCTCAGTGAAATGGGCAGCTGGGAAGAGGTGCTCTTATTCTCCATGGACTTTACAGTGTCCCAAAAGTTAGAGTTTTGGAGTTAGAGAGAGAGGATGCAAATTTTGGTTTGAAAAAGCTAACCTTCGCTTTCCTAACTGACTGTGTATTGGTTCCTGACTTCTCTGAAAAGTTGCATATCCCGGGGACTATTCGATACTAGTGCAGTACGCCACAGGATGTTTTTGTGCTGGTTGAGGGCAGTCAGGCTTGGAGTGAACCAATGGCTATATCTGTTCTCAGTTCTACATTTTTCGAAAGGGGCATGCTTATTTAAGATGTTGAGGAAATTACTTTAAAGAACAACCATGCATCCTCGACTGACAAGATGAGGTCAATATCCTTCCAGGATACCCGGGCAAGTCGATTAGAAAGGCCTGCTTGCAGAAGTGTATTAGGGAGCGTTTGGGTAGCCTGGTGGTTAGAGTGTTGGACTAGTAACCGAAAGGTTTCATGTTCAAATCCCCGAGCTGACAAGGTACAAATCTGTCATTCTGCCCCTGAACAGGCAGTTAACCCACTGTTCCTAGGCTGTCATTGAAAATAAGAATTTGTTCTTAACTGACTTGCCTAGTTAAATAAAGGTAAAATAAAAAATAAATAAAATGAGGGGTGGTCGTTTGACCGCGGACCCATAACGGATGCAGGCAATGAGGCAGTGATTGTTGAGATCCTGATTGAAAACAGCAGAGGTTTATTTGGAGGGGAAGTTGGTGAGGATAATGTCTGAGGGGGCCCATGTTTATGGATTTAGGGTTGTGCATATTCTAGCATCTTTTCCTGACAAAATATCCCGTTTAAAACGGGAACGTTTTTTTTCCAAAAATGAAAATACTGCCCCCTAACAGGTTAAGCATATCCCAGTTTAGGTCACCGAACAGAACGAACTCTGAAGATAGATGGGGGGCAATCAATTCACATATGGTGTCCAGGGAACAGCTGGGAGCTGAGGGGGTATAAAACAGGCAGCAACAGTGAGAGACTTATTTCTGGAGAGATTCATTTTTAAAATTAGAGCAAGAATTGTTTGGGCAAAGACCTGGAAAGTATGACAGAACTTTTCAGGCTAACACCTCCCCCTTTGGCAGTTCTATCTTGACGGAAAATGTTGTAGTTGGGGATGGAAATCTCAGAATATTTGGTGGCCTTCCTAAGCCATGATTCAGACACGGCAAGAACATCAGCGTTGGCGGAGTGTGCTAAAGCAGTGAGTAAAACAAAATTAGGGGAGGAGGCTTCTGATGTTAACATGCATGAAACAAAGGCTTTTACGGTTACAGAAGCCAACAAATGAGAGTGCCCGGGGACACACAGGGCCTGGGTTAACCTCTACATCACCTGAGGAACAGAGGAGTAGTAGGATGTGGTTACGGCTAAAGACTATCAAAACTGGTTGTCTAGTGCATTGGGGACAGAGAATAAAAGGAGCAGATTTCGTGGTAGAATAGATTCAGGGTATAATGTACAGACAAGGGTACGGGTACAGTGGAGGTAAACCTAGGCATTGAGTGACGATAAGAGGTTGCATCTCTGGAGGTAATAGTTATGCTAGGTGAGGCCACCCCATGTGTGGGAGGTGGGACAAAGGAGGTGTCTGAGGCATGTTGAGTGGGGCTAGGTGCTCCATAGTAAAATAAAACAATGATAACTACCCTAAACAACAGTATACAAGGCATATTGACGGAGAGAGACTTAAAGCGATCACAGGTGTTGATTGGGAGAGCTAGCTAAGACAACGGGTAAGACAGCAACAGCTAATCAGCTAAGATAACAACAACAGGTAAAATGGCGATGAATGGGCAGAGAGGGTCAGTTTTTTATTTTACCTTTATTTATACAGGTTTCTTCTCATTGAGATAACATCTCTCTTTCAAGAGAGACCAGTTAATTACACACAGGGCCTGAGTTTGATGCTGGGGGCGACAGATAAACAAAACAAACCAAACCAAATGGAGTACCGTGATTAATGAACAGTCCAGCAGGCATCAGCTATGTAGCCAGGTGATCATAGGGTCCAGTGAACAGCAAGAGATGAAACAGGGAAGTCGTTACTACGCTGGCAAGCTGGAGACACTGCGTTCATAGAGTTAACAGGCCGGGGCAAGCAGAAGCGTCTTCATCTACGTTCAACAAAGGCCGGTTGAGGGCACATCGGATGGAATTACGTTGGCAGTTGTGATGGATCTGCGGGGCTCCATGTCGACAAAGGGTCTAGGCCAAACTGGCAAATTAGGTCATGTAGCTGGAGTAATATCGCTTGCTAGCCGGGAGATGCGCCTGGCTCAAGGCTAACTGGTGCTAGCTTCGGGACAAGGGCGTTAGCCACTATGGCCACTTGGTGGCAGCTAGCTAGTTGCGATGATCCGATGCAATGGTCCAGAGCTTACGGCAGGAATTTGGCGATGTCGTGTCTTCTAGTCGTGTTAGTGAAGAGTCCGGGAGGCATCAGCTGTGTAGCTGAGTGATCATAGGGTCCGCTGAGCAGGCCTGGTTCAAAGTCTAGCTTCGGGGCTGGGCTACTCGGAAGCAGCTAGCTAGCTGTGAGGATCTGGAATAATGGTCCAGTAATGGAGTAGCCTGGAGTAAAGATGGAGAAAAGCCGTCCTGATATGCTCAGGGTTGATATCGCGCTGTGCAGACTGGCATTGTACAGGCTGGCGGGTATTATCCGGGGTAAAAGCAGCTGGTGTCTGAGCTAGAGGTAAAAGCCGCTAGCAGTGGCTAACAGTAACTAGATAGTTAATTAGCTGGTTAGCATCCGATGGCTAGCTTCTGATAGAGGTTCTAACTATAAGGTCTAAAAATAGAGGATCCGTATCACATTAGGTGAGACGGGTTGCCGGAAGGGATATTTAAATTTAAAATGGAAAAAGAGATTGAAATAAACACAAAAAAAAAGACTACATTTACATGGGACAACGACAAACACGTCTGCACTGCTACGCCATCTTGGATTGATGTATAATGATGTGCTTGGAGAGGAACTATGGTGTTGAAGGCTGAGCTGTAGTCAAAAGAACAGCATTCCCATATAGGTATTCATCTTGTCCAGGTGGGATAGGGCAGTGTGCAGTGCAATGGCGTTGCGTCGTCCGTGGATCTGTTGGGGCAATATGTGAATTGTAGTGGTTATAAGGTGGTTGTTGGGTAAGGTGGAGGTGATATGGTCCTTAACTAGCCTCTCAAAGCACTTTATGAAGACAGAAGTGAGTGCTAAGTGATAGTCATTTAGTACCTTCACTTTCTTCGGTACAGGAACAATGGTGGACATCTTGAAGAAAGTGGAGACAACAGACTGGGATATGGAGAGATTGAATATGTCTGCAAACACACCAGACAGTTTGTCTGCACATGCTCTGAGGATGCACCTTGGGATGCAGTCTAGGCCAGCAGCCTTGCAAGGGTTAACACTTAAATGTTTTACTCATGTTGGCCCCGGAGAATGAGAGCACAGCAAACTTGTTGAGCAATGGGGGTTCGCGTCGGCGGCTCGGTTGTTTTCTTCAAAGCGGGCAAAGAAGGTGTTTAGCATGTCCAGGAGGGGGAGTCAGTTTCCATGAGGTGGCTGGCTCTGGAATAGTAGCTGGTTGGAGTGACGGGTGGTGGAGACCCCTGTGAGGCCCTCCAGCTGCCATGATGACACTCAGAGGAGGAGAAGAAGAAATGGCCCGATACTGGCTGTAGTTGTCTCTGATTAGGCCTCAAACGAAAACATGCACATGGTGAGAGTGTAAGGGTTTGAATATATGACATATGGATCTGTGTGTGGAGGAATGCATGAATGTATTTACATGCCTTCCCTTGTGTCTGACTAAAACAATGATGAGTAGCATCCATACGTGCATGTGAGAGAGTATGAGATAAACACACTGGGAACATCTCATCCTTACATGGTTATTCAGTTCAAGCCCAGAACAGTCAAGAGAGTTTGATGAGGCATTGGTTAGGGGTTCCTGGGGGACTTAATGGGGTCCAAGGGGCTTGCTGCCTGTCTACGGACCTGTTAGTTACTATGAGTTAATGAAGCGGTGTGGTATGGCCCTTCTCCCTCTCTTATTAATTCATTGGGCAAAATGAGGCTGTATGCATTAGCTTTTCAAATAACACTCTGCCTGCTACCCCCTCAACCACCTAAACAGCGCAGAGCAGAAAACGCACTGCCACTCTCTTCCTGTCCCACTCTGGCCATTAGCCACCACTGACACGGGACTCACAGCTGCTCCTTTTACAGTAGGCCTGTGTTGGTGTAGACAAGAGGGGGGCAATAAGCCCCTATACCTAAACAGCCTCGTAAGGGGAACACGACACACCATATAATATTGTATTTCTACCGAATGCTGGTGATCTCCATCTGCTACAAGCAAAGAATAACAGTTTAATTTGAGCAAGCTGTGCAGAACCGGAGATGACAGGCTACGACTATGTAGAGCTTGGCAAGATGCAATACAGACTTTGTGTTGCTTTTTCATTTCTTGGCGGTTGGCACTTTACATACATTTATAATGAATCAATCTAGAACCAAAGGGATCAAATGTGCCCACATGTATACTTTACCCAACAGTACAGTGTCTGATAATACCTATTTTCAAATGTGCCCACATGTATACTTTACCCAACAGTACAGTGTCTGATAATACCTATTTTCAAATGTGCCCACATGTATACTTTACCCAACAGTACAGTGTCTGATAATACCTATTTTCAAAGCATCTTGTTTTTTCATTTTTTTATCCGATGTATTATTCATTTTGATGCCCATTGTTTTTTTTTCTTGGTCTTGCCTGGCTGTGCACAGAATGTACAGGAATGTACAGTTGCATACCTGACAGCATATGTGTGCATTCCCAAACATGCAATTATCACAAGGCAACAGGAGTTTTGTTGGAAGCTTGATGCATAGTTACCGGATCCAAACAGATACAAATAATCATTTCAATACTGTGTCCTTACTGTAATTGTGGTGCCCGGTACAATTTAAACAGGATTTAAACAAGCAGGCTGGTACAGCCCAGAGTCAAGGCCCCAAGAGTGTTATCCTTTCCATGTGTCCATGGCAACAATATTATCCAACATATCCGTACATCTTAAATACCTCTCTCCATTCAGGTAAATTTGTCTAAATACAGTGTGGGTAGAACGGTGCCTAGCTTAGCCCCTGGGGTACAAAGATAAATGCACAGGCCAAGGTGAGCAAAACAGGAATCTTCAACAATGTGCTTCATCATTATGAAAAATAGTACTGTCTACTGTCTGGGTTTTTATATGAAACGACAAAGGAACGTTCCAAACAGTGGTTGCGGCATGATGAAGAGGATTGTAAAAAAAGACCTGTGAGTGAACCTGACACCATTTGACATGCTGCATAACATAAGGCTTAGCTGTCCAAAGCAGTCAAAAGTTTACTACTTGCACGGAATGATTACATCAAGCTTGTGACTCTACAAACTTGTTGGATGCATTTGTAGTTTGTTTTGGTTGTGTTTTGTTTTGCCCAATAGTAACTGAATGGTGACTGGAGTAATTTTATTTCTAAGTGAGTAGATAAGATGTTTATGAACACTTCAAAATTAATCATGATAATGCCACGATTAAGAAAAAACAAATGAATCATGAATAATATTGAGTGAGAAGCTTAGAGACTTCAACAATAGGCTAACCTCTCACCATTACCAATAACAGGGGAGGTTAGCATGTAGTATATTAGGTACTAAACCTTTAACTACTTTAATACAGTATAAGTGAATTTGTAAAAATGGGGGGACTAGATACATAAAGTGCTATCATTACTAAATGGTAAAACCCTAAAATAAGAGCTGGCATCCTGTACTGTTGCCTAATATGAAACATTCTCAAATATAAATATTTACGTTCACTCTCCAAATACATATTGAGAGGAGAGTACATGCTGTCCTCATTTAGCACCTACAGTACATAAGTCCCTTGTTATGACCAGGATCACAATGAGCTCTCCAGTCGTTTAGAGTTTATCTCTACTCAACTGCAAAATTGTTGGGTACTAGGAATCCTTGGCATCCATCAACTGGCTACAGTAGGATTAGCTATTGTCCACATTTGGCCCCTTTCTGCCGTTGGCACTTTCTTATGAGCAGGATCAATACCCTCCATGCTCCTAGTTTGTAACTTTTGTCAACTATATAATAAAAAAAAAATGTGCAACAGTATATGTGTGGAACTGTTAATGAATGGAAAATGCACTTTGAATACTCAATAATTCAAATGTTCAACATAAATAACGAAATATTGAAGGCTGTTGTAGGTTGCTTACTCTCTCTCCTTCTCGCTGAGCTTGTCTGTGATGGTGTCCTTGATGGAGGAGCGGGAACCCTTGTGGATGACAGGATACCTAAGAGGGATCTGCAAGAAGCAGCTGATCATCAGCACCAGGTGGGCCGTGTAACCCAGGGCAACCGCCACACTCCCATCATCCTTCGCTGTAGGAAAAAACAAAACCGAGGTCATTCAATTTCTGTTTGAAAGGTTTACTGTGAAATGGTAGCAGAGGGTTTGAATGAAAAACGGTTTAATTGGATCTGATTTGAAACACCATGCCTGTTAATCACTTCAATGGCTGTGTTTTAATGGTTTATTACTCCAACACACTATAATGCTAAGACTAGAAACTGAAGCTGGTCAAAATGGAACAACCATCTAAACAGTCTCAGTGTTTCATCTTTTCTTCAAAGCTTCCCTTCAAGGCAAGAGGTCAGGAATGCTGTGACCGCAATACTAATGCATTTGATATACGTTTCATATAAATTAATCATATTGAAATGAAAGTTCAAATCACGAAGGGCTAACATAATTTCAGTTTCTATCCTCAGAATGCAAACACAAAATAAAGGCAGCACAAAATGGAAAACACTTTGGTAAGTAATCACACGGATAAAAAGCAGTCATTTATGTGGGCAAAGTGTTTTGAAAATGACTGTGTTTTTGGTGACGCAACACACATGAAAACTTCAACTGCTGTAGAATACTGTACCTAATTTACTTCAAAATAGCTCAAATACTTCAGAAATGTACATGAAAAGCACAAGTGTCACATAAAACTAGCCCCTCGTTGGTCAATTATATTTTAGGGGAAAATGTGATGTTTCATCAACATTTCTGACTACCTGACTGCCTGCTGCCTGGAGCTGCTTTCTTTGACACCACATTAAGTTGTTTCAAGTTCACAACAGCAGAGCAGAAGGATAAAAGCTGATGCTTTCCAAATTCCCAAATCATAGTGCTTTTGTCTTAAATGTTTAGAATAACAGACTGCTGCCTTTGTGAATCTCAGACTAGTAGGTCATTATTGAGTCTGCAGCACCTCTGACACCAGCGCCGAGGCCATGGAGCTGACTATCTCTTAGACTGCCAATATTTTCACATATTTCCCCATAAACTAGTTATATCCAACATGAATGTCAGATAAAGGGAACATAAGTTTAACTGACATGTACTGGGGACACTGAAGAACTACAGCTAGGTAGCCTCAGATGACAGGGAAGATTTCGTCACCTCAGAGAGAGAGAAAGCACTGGGGGGGGGGGCACTTGTTTCCACCCTATGACCCCCTTCTCCTTGGCAGCATCTCTCCTCTCTGCCCTTATATCTCCTCCAGCCTCTCCCCTGTCTCCTCTAACCAACACCCTATATTCTCTACCGTACCCTTATCCAGCCTCTCCCATTTCCTGTCCCCTGTCTCTTCCAGCATCACCCTTCTCCCCTCAGTCTCCACATGCTGTGCAGCCCTGACACCGGTGGGTCACTAATCTACCACAGCGGTCCCCTGTATGTCACCCAACAGCCACACAGTTCTGGACATGGTCGGCTTAATACTGGGCAGGCCCTCCTCCCAGGGAGGGCCACACAGAAATCAGAGGGTCTAAGGTCAGGCCTACATGATGAGGTAGGGTCAGGGAAGTGGGGTGCTGTATAGCTGTTATGGTTAAGGTGGTTAGACAGGATGTGTGGCCAGGCAGTCCCTCTTTCTCACCTCCTTTAGGCCCCTGTCCATCTCACTCGCTGTTCTACAACACAGTCACACCACATGCTTCACATGAGAGGGAAGGGAGGACAAGACAGGTTGGAGGGGGGTTGTGAGTGTGTTAGGACGCCTCTTGTAGCCCTCAGTCTCCTAGTCTCACACCACATGCTACGTGGTTTACTCACTAGATTTACACCACCCCCGAAGCGCGAAGCAGCCGCACACCTCCACAGGGGATGGGAAGCCACTCAACGCTGCAGACACAAACGACGAGCCATCACGTCAGGGCGGGGATAGAGGGGGTGCATGCTCACACCGGGTTTTGCGGTTGGAGTGGCGGTAGATCGCCTCGTATGAGCCATCCTGATTTCGATGGATCACGATGGATCGGACGAGGTTAGGGGGGAGGAGGCTGCTGCATCCAAGGATGAGCAGGGAAATCTGACTTTCCACAACACACACAGGTGTGACATGGAGGAAATGTAAACCACTCTTGAATCTTCCTCATCCAGACCTCTGCCGTGTAAAGACGCACACACACACACAATCCTCATCTGCTGTCCACAGTAAATGAGGCAGACTTCCGACATATTTTGCAGATAATACTATGCTGTATAAATAAGTGGAGATATGAACTAACAGTCCAGTAGAGGAATAGGAGTATGAGTCCAGCAGAGGAGTATGTAAAGAGAGAAACTGTGACTGAAACAGGAAGCAGTCTCATCCCTACACACTACCTCCAGTTACCCATGGATCTCACCACTCACTCCTTCACCTTTTTATCAATTAGATTTGCTACTGCGTCCTCTGTCCTTCATCCTCTCGCCTCCTTTTGAAAAAGATGAAAGTTAATCGAGGACAGTGAATGTTGATGGAAATGTGCTCATTTGAAATGAGACTGTCCTTCTCCACTCGCGTGTCATTAGGCAAATGACATTTACAGGGGTAGATCCCAAAATAAATGTAAAGTGATCAAAAAAATAGAGTAAGCTGCGCAAGACATTTTATAACTAAGACTGTAAGTAGCATATTGTTTTTAAACGTGTGCATGTTTTTCTCCTCTGACACAAAGGCAGATTTCAAAACACTTCGGCGGTAGGATAAACTTGTCCTTCTGCGCCAAAGGGACGAGTTCGAGGAGGGGAGCTTCTTCCGTTTGCCCACTAACTGACACCCTTCAAGAATTTATCGGTTTCTGGGTATCAGAGGAGAGAGGACAGAGGACAGACTTTTTCCCCACACGAGAAAACCCCATTCACTCTCTGGACCTTATAGAGTATATTGGCAGCAGAAATCACAGACTCCAGAGGTCAAATAGGCAGGAAGCAATTTCCACATTCTTGGATGATGGGGAGCACTGTTGGCCATGGACCAGCTTCCATTGACTAAAGGTTGATTCCACGAAGTATGTTGAAACCTTTCCTGTGTTAGTACCTGGACTTTCTATCAGAGTATTTCATCTAGCCCAGTGGTCACCAACCGGTCGATCGCTATCTCCAAGCGATTCCTTGTCGATCGCCAAATATTTCTGTAAAAAACCCAACAATAAAGCCTGGCTTTCCCATTTATTTTTTATTTGTCTCGCGCTGTTGGGACAGGTACACCAGATCCAGCTGCCCTGCACGCCAGATAGGTGAAGTGTTCCCATTCCGAACCATTTCATATGTCTGAAGGTACAAACTCCGCTGCCAAGATACTCTCCCAGCAGGCCCGAGAGCAAATCAAGTAGGGCTGGGTGATATTGGCAAAATATCATATCACAGTATTTTACACATTTTGCAAGGTATTTTACTGTATTTTATGTTATTGAATAATAAAAGTTGTACATTTGCTTTATGAGTAGTGCATGACACTAGGGTGCCAACAAATATATTCTAAGTGATTTCAATGGGTCTTTCTACATTCTGATTGTTTTATACCGTTTAATTCAAATTCAACCAAAACTCATTTTGAGCATTTTCATCAATTTCTGCATTTCCTGTATTCATTTGAGATCATTTCTACTCTGCCACGTAGGACTGCACAATACAAACAACAAAAAATCTAGGCCTTATTTTTTAACAAATGTTCCAATTGTGATTTGACTTGCGATTTAGAGCAAAAAACTTGAGTGAACTGTTGGAATCATGGAAATAGAATGAGTATTCTAATTCTATAGTTAGAAAATAATAGTGGGCACTTAAAATACAGTGTTGTTTGAAATTAATTCATTTACCTTTATTTAACTAGGCAAGTCAGTTAAGAACAAATTCTTATTTTCAATGACGGCCTAGGAACAGTGGGTTAACTGCCTGTTCAGGGGCAGAACGACAGATTTGTACCTTGTCAGCTCGGGGATTTGAACTTGCAACCTTCCGGTTACTAGTCCAACGCTCTAACCACTAGGCTAACCTGCCGCCCAAAATGCCATGGATGAGTTATTGTGAAAGAATAAGAGCAAGTGTTGATGAGAGTTTCCTATGAGACACAATAATCTTTGGCTGGATAAATGTTCTCTTAGCTACCTTATGTAGCTAACATATTCATACTTCACCTATTCCTCTCTGATTTAGAAGATACTGTTGCACAAACAACATGCTGATTTAGGTCTACACCAGCACTAGTATTATCAGGCTGTATAGCTAGTTATGTTTGATCTAACTCAGTACAATAGCTAGATATCTAGCTAGCAATTAGCATTAGCGTCTAACACAATTTAGGCCCAACTTCCTAAGAAAAGGCAAACATGCGGTTTTCAGATGTAAGAAACAAACTAATAGTGTAATTATAGAACACTAGTGGATTTATAGCAAAGTGAAAACAGCATCATTGTCATCAACATTGTTGCATGTGCTGCGTTGACCATGCAGGCTGAACGCAAGTGTCTTGTGGTCGAGGAAGAACAATTGCGCTCCTTGAATGACAGGGGGCAGGGCTAGGTATGTGTGGAAAACGGCATGGAGAAAGAGAGGACTCAAGTAGCGGACTAAACTGTAAAAATAGATATTACGTCACGTGTATCACATTTAACAAACCAAACATTCAAATACCGTTATAGAAGGTCAAGTAAAAACCCAAAACAGGTCCGTGCATCAATACCGGTAAATAGTAAAATACGGTACAAAGCACAGCCATAAAATCAAAGCAGCTATAGGCCTACCGATGGCCAATAGGATGGCTCAAATTACCATGTCTGCAGGAGATGAAAGAAAGCCTCATTGAGTGCACAGCAAAGTTGTTACTGTGAGATTTCAAAACGGTTAAAACCATGACTAGAGAGAGACTATCAATGAATATAGCAAAGAGCTGCTGTTTTTAAGAGCGTGTTCATGTTTACATTTTTACTCAGGACTGTCAACACTTTTTATTCAACACTTGTGCGTTCTCCCTACTTCCACTTGTGCAACAACCAGCACTGCAGCTGAAATAAATTAGTAGGAAATTGTATCGATAGGCTTGCTTTGTTATTATTAGTGGCTTGGCTCTTTTTTAATATTTCACTTTCTCTGGTCATAGGAGTAACAACGAACTTATGCACGAGGCACAAGACGATGTCCCTTTTTTGTTCAGTGTCAGTGGCGGAAAGGGAGAATGGAGGGACGTTGAGAGGGAAACTCTGAGTCTGCTGCTCTCTCCCTCTGCTGAGACTGGCCATCAGATGCAAGCACCACCAGTCCAGTAAAAAGACTAAATTATTCAAATGTATCCTCACTCAGCTGTGCCTCACAAGTAATACAACAACTGATCTATTACCAGTGTGATCATACAGCCTACCTAAAACAAATGGTCTGAGAAGAACAACAATGCTTTGGCAGGGCAATTAAAGCAAATGCAATATGCAGTGATAATGTATTGGGCCTCTAGTCTCCTGAACAAACCCCATTGCTACGGTACTGTTTTTAATGTTGCATATGCTTACATTTTTTAAATCATGTTCCCCAAAAATGTGAGCGTTTAGATCTCGGCTTGCATTTTGACTCAGAAAGTGATCTTGACCACTGATCTAGCCCATACAAACACAGCTGCCTCAGCCACTAAAGTCACACAGTTTCCTCCATCAGCTGCAACTTCTGAAACACTTGTCATTGAACCTTAGAGCAGATATTGTACTGTTGTAGTGCACTATAGGGAATAGTGCCATTTGGGTCACAAAACGTAGTGTCCCTACTACAGGGTCAGAAGTTTGAACCTTCAATAAAAGGAAACAAATGAGCCCCGTGTTATGCACGTCTCTGTCACTCCAAACCCCTCCATTTCCTGGTGAAATAGATAGGTTACCTTGGAAATCCTCCGAGTTGGGCAGCTTCACTCCACAGATGACATAATCGGACTGATTAGCCTGTAGGACAATTAAACAAGAGTTTTATGAGGATGAGAATCCAAGAACCAAAAATACCATATTCAGAGCAAGAGAGAAATTGTAGCATGAGGGGAAGGGAAAAGCTCGGAGAGCAAAGAGGGCACTCTCCTTAGAAATTGTAATGACCACTGATTATTTAAGCCATTCAGCTCTGTCACAGCTCTGCGTGCGTTACTCAGGAGGAGGTTACTCACGGCCATGGTGACCAAGTCGATGGGGTAGATGTAGGACAGCTCAGAGAGGAGCTGACGACAGCGGAAGGTGAGCTGAGCATTGGACTTGAGGAACAGCTCCCTGGGGAGACAGGCACAGAGACAGTAACACACACAACCACTTCATGACTCACTGCCCTGACCGACACAAAAAGGACAATAACAGAGGAGGAAGAGAACAGAGGGAGGACCGGGGATGGAGAGGACAAGAGACTGGGTCAAATAGACATGGACAAAGAGGCAGGAGGATAGAAAGGAGGAAAGGAAAATGGGTGGAATAGATAGATGAGGAGGTGAGGAAGAGGAGAAAGACAGAGGGAAGGTACGGTACATTAATATATACATATAATAGGTGAGGGAAAAATAACCAAAGTGGCGATGGGGAGAGATGTGAGGCGAGACCTGACATCTCAGCTGTAGAGAAAGGGAATAAGGGGTGTATGTAGGGGGATAGGGAGGTGGGCTGAGGGACGGATGGAGGGTAGCTATGGTGATCGTTAGTAATGAGGGGTGGCGGTGCATTGATGGGAGCCTGAGGTTGAAGAGGAGAATAGCAGGGTTGTGTTTGACTTGGCCCAGGCCTGGATGAGAGAGACCTAATGGCTCTGCTCTGAATCATTTCCACAGTAATTGTAAGAGCAACTCAATTATCATAACTTCCAAACTACCCCCTTCCCCACCTCCACATTACCGGATTTGGCAGGGAGGGTAACTCACAAACCTGACTTGCCTAGGTGAGAAAGATAAAACATCTGGAATCATGTTTGTTTTCTC
Source organism: Oncorhynchus tshawytscha (assembly GCF_018296145.1). Lineage (NCBI taxonomy): Eukaryota > Metazoa > Chordata > Actinopteri > Salmoniformes > Salmonidae > Oncorhynchus > Oncorhynchus tshawytscha. Next base: position 20,245,355 of record NC_056458.1, read on the forward strand.
ATGTCCACCACTTGACAGCTACTGGAGTCTGACTTCAGAGCAGTCTGAGAAGTCAGAAGTATGTGAGTGAGAGAGAGAATGTGCGTGCACAGTACTGTATAAGTGTGCGTCTGTACAGTACTGTATGTCCCAGCACTGGGGGAGTACAGTTTTGTGGGTAATGGGCCATCATTTCAGACACATGAAAAGGTGTTGGGGAGAAAATGATCATTGGATGTGAAATGGCCTTATCCTTATCTTTCACATGTACTCCTCCCCCAATCCTGCCTGCCGCGCCTCCCTGCCCTGCCGTGCCTGCCTGCTTGCTTGCCGTGCCTGCCTGCTTGCTTGCCGTGCCTCCCTGCCTGCCTCCCTGCCCGCCCGCCTCCGTGCCTCCCTGCCCGCCCGCCCTGTGCCTCCCTGCCCGCCCGCCCGCCTCCCTGCCCGCCCGTCCGCCTCCCTGCCCGCCTCCCTGCCTCCCTGCCCGCCCGCCCCGCCTCCCTGCCCGCCCGCCCTGCCTCTGTGGCCCCGTCCCGCCTCCTGCTGCCTGCCCCGCCTCCCTGCCCGCCCGCCCCCCCCGTCCCTCCCCCTGCCTGCCTGGCTGGCTGGCTGGGCGGCTGCCTGCCTGCGTCTCTGGCTGGCTGGCTGCCTGCCGTCTCTGGCTGGCTGCCTGCGTCTCTGGCTGGCTGGCTGGCTGCCTGCCTGCGTCGCTGGCTGGCTGCCTGCCTGCCTGCGTCTCTGGCTGGCTGGCTGGCTGGCTGCCTGCCTGCGTCTCTGGCTGGCTGGCTGCCTGCCTGCCTGCGTCTCTGGCTGGCTGGCTGGCTGGCTGCCTGCCTGCGTCTCTGGCTGGCTGGCTGCCTGCCTGCCTGCGTCTCTGGCTGGCTGGCTGGCTGCCTGCCTGCCTCTCTCGCTGGCTGGCTGGCTGCCTGCCTGCCTCTCTGGCTGGCTGGCTGGCTGCCTGCCTGCCTCTGGCTGGCTGGCTGCCTGCTGGCTGGCTGGCTGGCTGCCTGCCTCTGGCTGGCTGGCTGCCTGCCTGCCTGCGTCTCTGGCTGGCTGGCTGCCTGCCTCTCTGGCTGGCTGGCTGGCTGCCTGCCTGCGTCTCTGGCTGGCTGGCTGCCTGCCTGCCTGCGTCTCTGGCTGGCTGGCTGCCTGCCTGCGTCTCTGGCTGGCTGGCTGCCTGCCTGCCTGCGTCTCTGGCTGGCTGGCTGCCTGCCTGCCTGCGTCTCTGGCTGGCTGGCTGCCTGCCTGCCTGCGTCTCTGGCTGGCTGGCTGCCTGCCTGCCTGCGTCTCTGGCTGGCTGGCTGCCTGCCTGCCTGCGTCTGGCTGGCTGGCTGCCTGCCTGCTGGCTGGCTGGCTGCCTGCCTGCCTGCCTCTGGCTGGCTGGCTGGCTGCTGGCTGGCCTGCCCTGCTGGCTCTCTGGCTGGCTGGCTGCCTGCCTGCCTGCGTCTCTGGCTGGCTGCTGCTGCCTGCCTGCGTCTCTGGCTGGCTGGCTGCCTGCCTGCGTCTCTGGCTGGCTGGCTGCCTGCCTGCGTCTCTGGCTGGCTGGCTGCCTGCCTGCGTCTCTGGCTGGCTGGCTGCCTGCCTGCGTCTCTGGCTGGCTGGCTGCCTGCCTGCGTCTCTGGCTGGCTGGCTGCCTGCCTGCGTCTCTGGCTGGCTGGCTGGCTGCCTGCGTCTCTGGCTGGCTGGCTGGCTGCCTGCGTCTCTGGCTGGCTGGCTGGCTGCGTCCGTGCGTCTCTGGCTGCCTGCCTGCCGACTCAGAAGATACAGATGCTTCCTAGAAACCTCCCAACTCAGTACAGCAGACTTTGTCTTAACTGTTCTGGTTAAGTCCATATGCAAGACCCTCCAATCCCCCATTTAAACCCCAAACCCCAAACAGACACACTTCCGGGAACATGCTTATTACATGAACTCAGCAACGCTCTTTAACAAACACTTTTTTCCACCTACTGAACGATACATACACATTTTTCCAGTCAAAGTCAATTTCCTTGTTTACATGATGCATTGGTGGGTATCTTTTCATGCTGCCCAGCCAGCTAGTGTTTATACTGTAGCATTGTGCTTTTACTCCTGTTCTGGTCCCATCACAGCCAGGTAGCCAGACAACCAAACTGTGTATATACAGGGTCGACACAGTGTGCACCCCTGCAGGCAAAGGCATCAGACTGGTCTTTGACGCAATCTGCTTACTCTCGCTCAGGCTAAAAACACAAATAGGCAGCGCTAAGCCAACATCCCCTCTTGGTAAGCAGGCTGTAATCTCCCCACAGCATTTAGAACCATTGACAGCATATTAGAACATGCCATTCTGTGGTGCTTGGGTAATTCCTAGCAGATGGCACAGTGAACGAACTGGGAGCGTGTATGTGTGTAAAAAGATATACTTTAATTACAGGTTGACACTTACCTTTTGGCAGTGCATTCTTTCTGCTGCTCTGTTAACGACTCCCTCTCAAGCTCCAGACTCCGGTGTTTGGTGGAGAATGCTTCCTCTAGGGAATGAGAAGGGAGGATGAGAGAGAGGGAGAGAGGAATACGAGGAGAGAAAGAGGGAAAGAAAGGAGCGATGAATTTGAGATAGAGAGTGATAGCGAAAGAGATGAAAGCAACAGGGAGAGAGAGAAAATGAGGTGGTAAATTACCAGGTGTGTTCTGTTCTGGTGAATTTGCACTAGTATCTAGATGTGATTGTTCAAATCAAAGCTTTGTCACATCCTCCAAATACAACAGAATACCAAATACCTTACCATGAAATGCTTACTTAGCAGCCCTTAACTAACAATGCAGTTAAGAAAATGTTTACCAAATGAACGAAAGTTTTAAAAAATAAGAGCACAATAACGAGGCTGTATACAGGGGGTACGGGTACCGAGTCAATGTGCGGGGGCACAGGTTAGTCAAGGTAATTGAGCTAATATGTACAAGTAGGTAGGGGTAAAGTGACTATGTATAGATAATAGAGTAGCAGCAGCATAACACAAAAAATGGGGGAGGGTCAACGCAAATAGTCTGGGTAGCCATTTGATTAGCTGTTGAGCAGTCTTATGACTTGGGGGTGGAAGCTCATAAGAAGCCTTTTGGACCTAGACTTGGCGCTCCGTGAACACTTGTCGTGCGGTAGCAGAGAGAACAGTCTACGACTACGGTGACTGGAGCCTTTGGCAATTTTTTAGGGCCTTCCTCTGACACCGCCTAATATAGAAGTCATGGATGGCAGGAAGCTTGACCGTAGTGATGTACTGGGCCATATGCACTACCCTCTGTAGAGCCTTGCGGTCAGAGGCCGAGCAGTTGACATACCAGGCGGTGATGCAATCGGTCAGGATGCTCTTGATGGTGGAGCTGTAGAACTTAAGGAGCTGAGGAGCATTGACAAATCTTTTCAGTCTCCTGAGGGGGAATAGGCTTTGTCATGCCCTTTTCACAACTGTCTTGGAGTGATAGTTTGTTGGTGATGTGGACACCATGGAACTTAAAGCTCTCAACCTGTTCCACTACAACCCTGTCTATGAGAATGGGGGTGTCCTCCTTTTCCTGTAGTCCACGATCATCTTCTTGATATGTTGTTGCCTACCCTTACTACCGGGAGGCGGCCCATCAGGAAGTATAGGATCCAGTTGCAGAGGGAGGTGATTAGTCCCAAGGTCCATAGCTTAGTGATGAGCTTTGAGGGCACTATGGTGTTGAACGCTGAGCTGTAGTCAATGAATAGCATTTTCACATAGGTTTTCCTTTTGTCCAGGTGGGAAAGGGCAGTGTGGAGTACAATAGAGAATGCATAATCTGTGGATCTGTTGGGGCATTACACAAATTGGAGTTGGGTCTAGGGTTTCTGGGATGATGGTGTTGATGTGAGCTATAACAGTCCTTTCAAAGCACTTTATAGCTACAGACATGAGTGCTACGGGTCGGTAGTCATTTAGGCAGGTTACCTCTGTGTTCTTGGAAACAGGGACTATAGTGGTCTGCTTGCAACATTTAGGTATTACAGACTCTCAAGGAGAGGTTGAAAATGTCAGAATAGCTGGTGCTCTCATGCATGCTTCAGTGTTGCTTGCCTTGAAGTGCACGTAAATATCATTTAGCTCATCTGGTCGGCTCGTTTCACTGGACAGCTCGCGGCTGGGCTTCCCTTTGTAGTCCGTAATAGTTTGCAAGCCCTACAACATCTGGCGAGTGTCAGAGCCGGTGTAGTAGAATTCAATCTTAGTCCTGTATTGACGCTTTGCCTGTTTGATGGTTCATCTGAGGGCATAGTGGGATTTCTTATAAGCGCCCGGATTAGTGTCCCGCTCCTTGAAAGTAGTAGCTCTAGCATTTAGCTCGATGCAGATGTTGCCTGTAATCCATGGCTTCTGGTTGGGATATGTACATACCGTCACAGTGGGGATGACGTTGTCGATGTACTTATTGATGAAGCCGATGACTGAGGTGGTATACTCCTCAATGCCGTTGGATGAATCCCGGAACATATTCCAGTCTGTGCTAGCAAAACAGTCCTGTAGCGTAGCATCCACCAGTTTTTTTTCTCTGGTTGCACGTGACATGTTGGTAGAAATGAGGTAAAACGGATTTAAGTTTAACTGCATTAAAGTCCCCGGCCACTAGGAGCACTGGTTCTTGATGAGCATTTTCTTGTTTGCTTATGGCATAGAGTTACTTGGTGGTAAATAGACAGCTATGAATAATATAGATGAGAACTCACTTGGTAGAAAGTGTGGTCTACATAAGGTACACACACCCACCCCTCGGCTTACCAGACATAGCTTCTCTGCTCTGGCGGTGCATGGAAAATCCTGCCAGCTCTATATTATCCATGCCTTCATTCAGTCACGACTCGGTGAAACATAAGATATTACAGTTTTTAATGACCCGTTGGTAGGATAATCTTGATAGTAGGTTACTGATTTGATTTTCCAATGATTGCACATTGGCCAATAGAATGGATTGTAGTGAAGGTTTATTCGCTCACCTACGAATTTGCAGACGGCAGCCCGACCTCCGCCCCCTTTTTCTCCGTCTTTTCTTCACGCAAATGACGGAGATTTGAGCCTGTTCCCGGGAAAGCAGTAAATCCTTCTCGCCGGACTCGTTAAAGGAAAAAGCTTCTTCCAGTTCGAGGTGAGTAATCGCAGTTCTGATGTCCAGAAGTTATTTTCAGTCATAAGAGATGGTAGCAGCAACATTATGTACAAAATAAGTTTAAAAAAAAAAAAGTTACAAACAATGTAAAAAAACAACAACAACATAGCACAGTTGGTTAAGAGCATGTAAAAAGTCAGCAATCCTCTCTGGCGCCAGCCATCCTCCACCAAAAATTCCTTTGACCTCCTGGCTTGGTTTTTGCTCTGACATGCACTGTCAACTGTGAGACCTTATTTAGACAGGTGTGTTCCTTTTCAAATCATGTCCAATCAATTTAATTTACCACAGGTGGACTCCAATCAAGTTGTAGAAACATCTCAAGGGAAACAGGATGCACCAGAGCTCAATTTCGAGTCTTATCGCAAAGGGTCAGAATACCTTATTTACATACGGATCTGTTTTTTATTATTAATACATTTGTATTAATAAATAAATGTATTAAAAACTGTTTTCACTTGGTCATTATGGGGTATAGTGTGTAGATTGCTGAGGATGTTTTTTTTTTTTCATCCATTTTAGAATAAGGCTGTAATGTAACAAAATGTGGAAAAAGTCAAGGGGTCTGAATACTTTCCGAAGGCACTGTATGTACGGTCACTGTGGGGACGATGTCATCAATGCACTTATTGATGAAGCCGGTGACTGAGATGGTGTACTCCTTAATGCCATCAGATGAATCCCGGAACATATTTCAGTCTGTGCTAGCAAAACAGTCCAGTAGGTTAACATCTGCGTCATGAGACCACTTCCGTATTGAGCTGGTACTTCCTGCCTTAGGTTCTGCTTGTAGGCAAGAATCAGGAGGATAGAATTATTGTCAGATTTTCCAAATGGAGGGTGAGGGAGAGCTTTGTATGTGTTTCTGTGTGTAGAGTAAAGGTGGTCTAGAGTTTTTTCCTCTGGTTGCACATGAAACACATACTGGTAGAAATTGATGCCTTCTCCATTAAACACTGGTAACTTCACACTGTTACTTTGATCAGGAAAAAAAAACATTTCCTCCCCACACACAGCACATAAAACAGCTACACATGAATAATGATGGCAGGATTTGTTTTACTTTCGTAAATAAACATTTAGTCAAATAAAGAGAAGCATAAATACAAACCCCAACTCCCTTCCAACCATCCCATGTACACCACTGTTGACAGGCTGAACGCAGCACAGATAGAGTGGCTCCAATACACACAACTTCAAACCCAGCTGGTTCAAATGACCCACTCTTCCACTTCATGTTACATGTCAAAGTTGTTATGCCCAGACAGAAACACCAAAGTGGGGTGGCAGGGAGTATATGGGGGGGTACATGGAGGATGAGCGAAGGAGAGGTTCAGAGGCCAGGGCCAAATCTTCATCAGATTAAGAATGATAAGAATTACTGTCTGGAATGGAACAGAATAGCCAGCCCTTTTGGTTTAAGCAAAGAGTTGAAAACAGCTTTCTAAAGGCCCCCTTCACCTGCATAGGCCCTTAGCTTGCCCTGGCTTTTATGGAACCACCACTACTACCCCTCCACCCCAGTCTCCTAAGCATCAAGCCTCTGCTGCCAAACTAAAACAAATGGAGACTGTGTAAAAACGTGTGTGTGTGTGTGGAGGGCTACCCTGTGGTGCTGTTTGGCTACGTCACACAGCTTTAGAGATGTTGATCTTTCACCACTCCAATGTTGTTGTGTTCGCCCTTCAGAGACAAAATAATAATATCCGCCTTCACTACCTCTATGTCACGGGTGGAAAAACACCCACACACCCTACTATAAAGAGCTACCTCTTTCCATCTCAGTAAAGAGTAGAGAGGGAGAGAGAGGGGGAGAGAGTAAGAGAGAGTTGGAGGGAGAGAGAGCAAAGGAAATGTGGAGGAAGAAGGGGATAAAATCATGAAGCAAGGACAGGGTGTGTTACTGTGTAACGATGGAGGACTTGACTGTTGTGGCCCGTGTTGGTACAAGACAGGATGTCTGCCCTTCAATAAGCCCTCCTTTCCTTTTCAACAGCCCTGCTACACTCTCTCCATCCTTCTCTCCTCAGCCCTGATGAAAGGCCTGGAGAACATCTTGAGGTTGCTCACGCTCTCCGTGCAAGTGGAGGGGGGAGGGGGAGCGAGAGAGAGAGAGAGAGAGAGAGAGAGAGAGAGAGAGAGTGAGCGAGAGAGAGAGAGTGAGAGAGTGAGCGAGAGAATTAGAAGGCTGGAACGCAGATCGTTTTCAACACAAAGCGATCCAACAGACCGGCCTTGTCGTCATCAAACCCCTTCAAGTCTCTCACACACACAATGTTAAGTGTAGAGAGAGAAAAAGGCTGAAAGAGATTGAAAGAGAGGGCGAGAGAAAGAGATGTCTCTCAAGTTGCTCCTACTGGCTCTTATAGGCCCCCTCCAGTCCAGTAATACCACTCTATCACTCATTAGTAAAAATGTCAGTCACAGTCACCCTCTCTCGCCCTCAATAATTCAACATGGTCGCTGTGCAGCTGAGGGACCTGGTGACTGTGGGTATACTGTTGATAGGTTTAGTGGGGGACCAGAGAGCTGAGCTAAGTCCAGTGATAGATAAACCCCCACATCTCTCGCCACTTTATAAATCCTGACTCTTAACTCTGGGTAACTAACTCCGCCACTGACGTTTATTGGCCTACAGTCGCCTCTGTGCCGCGGCAGAGAGGGAAAATAACTACTGTTAATAACCGCGATAAATACTTTTTACCACCCTAATTTATAACAGCTGCTCAAGGTGGTAGAGGGGAAAATTAGGTGAGAGGAAATTGTGACCCCTCTGAGCCCGTTCATTCTAAAGGACGAAAGAAAGATGTTGAAAAGCAGAGAAGTAGGAGTTAAAATAATAATAATTGGGACAGCATGATTAAGCAGAGGACTGTGGGGGTTAAGGTTAAAATAATGCTCTGTTTTCTCTGGGCTTTGTCTCTGCAAAGAATTACAGCTCTGCTCAGGCCTCTTACACACGCATAGACACACACAGGGATGCATGCAGTCCACCATCATAGCAAATCAGCAGCTATTGGACAGCCTGTTAACTTACCCTGGTGCTCTCCTGTATGCTGTATCTTCACACAGTCATAGTGGCCAAGCGCGGCGCACTCACTCACGCATGCACAGTGTCTACCAGCTTCATAGCATTCATCACATACCTGTGGCAATATTACACAAGACTCATGAAACCCCCAACCCATCACTACACACACACACACACACACACACACACACACACACAACCACACACAACCACACACAACCACACACAACCACACACAACCACAGTACTGTATATTTGTGTTTTACCCCCATTTGTTGACAGTAAAGGGGATCGTCAGAAAAACAGTCATTTCACAGAAAGGACTGAGGATTGGAAACAGACAGTGCAGATGTGATTCCGACACGGTTTCAGAAAAGCTCAATATAATGTAGCCTAGTGGGTAGCATGGGGTGGACAGAGACTGGAGCTAATGACAAGGCTCTCTGGTCCTAGTAGTTTACTGAGGTGAGTCAAATGGTGTTAGTATGGAAACCATACATACCTAACCTGCTCTTATCTACTACCAGGTACTTTTCCTTGTTTGTTTAAATAAGCACCTGTCCTCTCTTCACAAAGGACATTCTCTATTTGTGGCCAGGATTTCCCTCCAGCAGTGGTCTGAGTGGTGACAGAGGATTAAGGTCCATTCATCAGGACAGGGACACAAAGAGAACCTTTCCTTGACCCCTCCTTGTAGTGTCTGTGTGTGTGCGTTCGTCCATGCATGTTGGTTGGCTTACTGTGTGAGAGCCTGGATGTTAAGAACAGTGTGTGCAGGGATGATGTGCTGCAGTGCAGACGGCCAGCCAATCATTAACAGAAGTCATCTTAGGGAGAATTAAGCTAGCCCCTTGGCCAAACACAGAGCTTGGATCCCTCAGAGCCTTAGTCCACCCAAGTCCTCTCAGAACCCACCCTACCCTGATGTTAAACAAATACAAAAACAGACTGTTCAGAGAAAACAGAAGAGGTAGGAGGGACCTGGAGAGAGGGGTTCAGAGAGTGAGAGAATGATACATTTGCACGTGTACAGTATATGTATGTATGCGTGTCTGATTGTGTGAGTGCATGAACCTGTCTGTGCGTGTCCATCATGGTATGGTGGTGTGGATATGAACTCTGCTTGGTGTTTTATTTCCCTGTGGACATACCAGATATGCAGCAGTAAACTGGCCTATAAAACAAACCCACCCATCCCAGACATGATACAACCTGCAGTTATTCAACCCATATAATTGGCTGAATGACACCATAAAAGGCGAAGGATTTACTTTACCGGCCCTGGTAGGACAACTTGGCTGGCCGGCAAAGACATTTCTCTGTCTGAAAGTGTCACACAGCCATGGAAAACAGTCACCGTGAAGGAGTGACTCAGAGCCTCCAAACGTTCAACAGTGAAAGAGGTTTCCTGTATGTGAGGTGCTGTAGTGTACTCTACTGTAAATGTTTGGAGTGGAATATGCAGTAAAATACAGTAGAGCACACCAAGAACAGCTGTTGGCTGACCCAAAGTGTACCTGTCTGTGGGTTGCGTTCCAAATGGCCACATATTTCCTTTGTATTGAACTACTTTTGGCCAAAAGTAGTGTGAGCTATATAGGGAATAGGGTGCTGTTTAGAATGCACCTTGTGTAAAGCACGTATTAGGAATACAATCCCATGTGAACCCCCCAGTCCCACAATGTACGCAATTTAAAATTGTGGCCTTGTGGAAATGCCTGTCTATTGTGTCTTTAAGGTGCAACTCCAAATGCCATTTACCTTTCTTCTGAAGCACTGCTCTCTCCTTCTGCTGCAGGTCTGTCTCCCGGCCCAGCGCTTTCCTCTGTCTCTCCAGCTCACTGCGTAGCGTTCCCAGACGCAGCTGCATACACTCCCGCTCCTTCTTCTGCAAACAGAGGCGGGTATGGAGAGAGAGAGAAACATTTGAAAAGAGATCAAGGGAGAGAAAAAGGAAGGATAAACATAAAGAGACAGAATACATAGTGATTCACCACAGCAAGTGCTTTTGTCCCCACCTACCACCATACCCCCATTAGGTCCTTTAGAACAAACCATGTATTCTAGGGCCAATCACGTAACGAACTCATTCAATACGCCTCTACTAACGGTTAATCCTGGATGAGCGAAGACAAGTGGGGCCCACAGAGAATGACAGAGGACTCTAGTGGCCAAAATAATATATTTGCATGGGCAGCGCCATTGAGGGCTTCCACCATTTTCATTTAGTCAACTGAGTGGGACTTGCAACTTCATTGGCTGATCCCTCCTGGTGACAGGATGGATCAGTCAATCGTGAAGAAGAAAATGAAGAAGACTACTTCAAAATGGAGATTGCTTCAAAAGGTGCTGCCTACGCCATCACAGACGCCACAATGGCACAGATACAAAGATGAGTCCTCTATCCATCTATGGTGGGGCCTCAAAAAAAGTTTTTCAAAACAACCCCTAAAACAGCCTCCACGAGAGAAATCGGAGATCCTCATGAGAAATTCCACGGTAACAGAATTACACTTACACTACGATTTTTCATTTCAAAATGTATGCCAAACAAAAACCATTGATTTCAAACCATACAACTCTATGCACAATGACTACTTTTAACTATTTACACAGTAAATAAATATATTTTGTTAACATTTATTGGAAAAACTGTGCAGATACAGTTTGGTAATAGAATTACGGTAAAATCTCTCACATCCAGAGGGCAAAAGTGAGATAAGGTCACTGTCAAGCGAGAGAAACAATACCGCACTAACTGGTGTGAAGGACCAGGATGTTATGCAGCAAAATGGTATCTGATAGAAGTTGTGGACAAGAGCAGAATGCACTTGCGTTTTTGGAGGTAGGGATCTGTGCCGATGAGTTAGGCTGAGTGTGCTTTGTGAAGGGTTCATTCTGGGACGGACATTGTGGCTGAACCCTCACTAAGGCCTGGAGCAAAGCTGACTGCAGTCAGGAGAGGAGAGGAGAGGCTGGGCCCTTAGCTGCCACATCCTGACTAGAACTTCCTCACTTCTGCCCTTTTCTCTTACATGGAAGGCTGTATGTTAAGAAAGGATTGGGCTTTATCAGAGCTGAGGCAAAGTCTAGGAGGAGAGGAAGATAAGAGACCACCAACATCACCTATTCACTCATGTCAGCTGCAGACTAACCAACATACTTGTCCTGATGGGAGCTTCATTTCTAGTAAGGTTATCACAATACCAGTATCGCGATACTACGATAGCAGATTTTCCATGGCAAAAAAAATAAAAACACAAATTAGACTAAACTCTATGGTCTTATAAAAACCTACTTCATGTAAAATTATGGGTGCTATAGCTTGCCAAATAAACAAATGTGACAACAAAATACTGTTTGTTTCTAAACGATACATCCAAGTATAGAGATACTGGTATCGTGACAAACCTAATTTCTGGCGTTTTCTCTTACACTGCAGAGTGTGTTTGTAAAGACAGGCTTTGTCTTTAGCAGGGCTTTAGCAAGACTGGAGTCAGAAAGTTTGAAGAGGAAGAATCCTCTTAGCACTCCTTTCATTTGACAGCTTCAGGCTATCCAACATCCTTGTCTTCCTAACTTCACCTTCTTGGTGAGGAGGGGAGCATTGAGTTACAGTTAGGCATCGTATGACAGTCCTAACCATCCAAGGCCATTCCAGGTAGAAGATAACCCCTTCTCTTCCCTGGTCAGTAGACAGCTGGCTGTAGATTGATCATGTCTGAGGGAGGAACTGCAGGGCACAGGGGTGACGGAGGGGGCAGGGCCAGTGAAACACAAGACAATGATTACATCTGAGTGGACAGACAGACTGAATCCTGCTGTGAATTAATGGGTAGCCCTATAGCCCCATGAGGGTAATAAACAATAAAGCCTGACGTTCCAGTCTATCACCATATCAAACACTGCAGACTGTCAGAGCAGTAAGAGTGAAGCTGAGCTGTGTGTTTGTGTGTGTTTCCAGATGGCTTCCAAATGGTCTCGATTGGAGGGAAGGAAGGGGCATATGAGAAATTATCATGAGACACAAACTATTGTGGAGGTGACGTGATAAATGTGGTACCATCTCAGAAATTGTACAGTACACCATAAGTATCCTAGCAGGCTTTTGGTGTTGGGAGGAGGTGGTTCAGGGTCACACACACAGTGCTGGCATCAACACCAGATGACTCTCCCTCCTAACACCGAGTGTCGGGTGACATCTAGCTCACCACATGCTCCATGGCCTGGATAGACCTGGATAGAGCTCTCAGTATGCAGGTCATTAGTCAACATGTCCAGCCACCACAGGGTGTCTCCCCATCAGCCCCTAACATCTCATTCTATCTGGGGTTCATTTAAGACCCTGTTGGGAGGACCCCTCCAGCCCTGGATGTACTACCCCAAATGAAGAACAGTGCTTGCTCTTTCGTTTTTTTTTTTTTTGTTTTTTTTATTTCACCTTTATTTAACCAGGTAGGCCAGTTGAGAACAAGTTCTCATTTGCAACTGCGACCTGGCCAAGATAAAGCATAGCAGTGTGAGCAGACAACACAGAGTTACACATGGAATAAACAATTAACAAGTCAATAACACAGTAGAAAACAAATGGGGGAGTCTATATACAATGTGTGCAAAAGGCATGAGGAGGTAGGCGAATAATTACAATTTTGCAGATTAACACTGGAGTGATAAATGATCAGATGGTCATGTACAGGTAGAGATATTGGTGTGCAAAAGAGCAAGTAAATAAATAAAAACAGTATGGGGATGAGGTAGGTGAAAATGGGTGGGCTATTTACCAATAGACTATGTACAGCAGCAGCGATCGGTTAGCTGCTCAGATAGCTGATGTTTGAATTTGGTGAGGGAGATAAAAGTCTCCAACTTCAGCGATTTTTGCAATTCGTTCCAGTCACAGGCAGCAGAGTACTGGAACGAAAGGCGGCCAAATGAGGTGTTGGCTTTAGGGATGATCAGTGAGATACACCTGCTGGAGCGCGTGCTACGGATGGGTGTTGCCATCGTGACCAGTAAACTGAGATAAGGCGGAGCTTTACCTAGCATGGACTTGTAGATGACCTGGAGCCAGTGGGTCTGGCGACGAATATGTAGCGAGGGCCAGCCGACTAGAGCATACAGGTCGCAGTGGTGGGTGGTATAAGGTGCTTTAGTGACAAAACGGATGGCACTGTGATAGACTGCATCCAGTTTGCTGAGTAGAGTGTTGGAAGCCATTTTGTAGATGACATCGCCGAAGTCGAGGATCGGAAGGATAGTCAGTTTTACTAGGGTAGTCAGTTTTACTGGCGGCGTGAGTGAAGGAGGCTTTGTTGCGGAATAGAAAGCCGACTCTTGATTTGATTTTCGATTGGAGATGTTTGATATGAGTCTGGAAGGAGAGTTTGCAGTCTAGCCAGACACCTAGGTACTTATAGATGTCCACATATTCAAGGTCGGAACCATCCAGGGTGGTGATGCTAGTCGGGCATGCGGGTGCAGGCAGCGATCGGTTGAAAAGCATGCATTTGGTTTTACTAGCGTTTAAGAGCAGTTGGAGGCCACGGCAGGAGTGTTGTATGGCATTGAAGCTTGTTTGGAGGTTAGATAGCACAGTGTCCAATGACGGGCCGAAAGTATATAGAATGGTGTCGTCTGCGTAGAGGTGGATCAGGGAATCGCCCGCAGCAAGAGCAACATCATTGATATATACAGAGAAAAGAGTCGGCCCGAGAATTGAACCCTGTGGCACCCCCATAGAGACTGCCAGAGGACCGGACAGCATGCCCTCCGATTTGACACACTGAACTCTGTCTGCAAAGTAATTGGTGAACCAGGCAAGGCAGTCATCCGAAAAACCGAGGCTACTGAGTCTGCCGATAAGAATATGGTGATTGACAGAGTCGAAAGCCTTGGCAAGGTCAATGAAGACGGCTGCACAGTACTGTCTTTTATCGATGGCGGTTATGATATCGTTTAGTACCTTGAGTGTTGCTGAGGTGCACCCGTGACCGGCTCGGAAACCAGATTGCACAGCGGAGAAGGTACGGTGGGATTCGAGATGGTCAGTGACCTGTTTGTTGACTTGGCTTTCGAAGACCTTAGATAGGCAGGGCAGGATGGATATAGGTCTGTAACAGTTTGGGTCCAGGGTGTCTCCCCCTTTGATGAGGGAGATGAGAGCTTTCCAATCCTTGGGGATCTCAGACGATATGAAAGAGAGGTTGAACAGGCTGGATGGACAATGGCGGTGGAAAGTTTCAGAAATAGGGGGTCCAGATTGTCAAGCCCAGCTGATTTGTACGGGTCCAGGTTTTGCAGCTCTTTCAGAACATCTGCTATCTGGATTTGGGTAAAGGAGAACCTGGAGAGGCTTGGGCGAGGAGCTGCCGGGGGGGCAGAGCTGTTGGCCGAGGTTGGAGTAGCCAGGCGGAAGGCATGGCCGTTGGGCACATAGGTGGGGAAGATAAGAGGAGAGAGAGAGAGAGAGAGAGATGGATGGAGGGATTTATTTATTTTTATTTAACTAGGCAAGTCAGTTAAAAACAAATTCTTATTTACGATGACGGCCTACCAAAAGGCCTCCTGTGGGGGCGGGGGCTGGGATAAAAAAATATGTTTAAAAAAGGACAACAACAACATAAGGAGAGACCGAAGACAACCACATAGCATGGCAGCAACACATGACAACAACATGGTAGCAGCACAAAACATGGTACAAACATTATTGGGCTCAGACAACAGTACAAAGGGCAAGAAGGTAGAGACAACAATACATCACGCAAAGCAGCTACAACTGTCAGTAAATATGTCCATGATTGAGTCTTTGAATGAAGAGATTGAGATAAAACTGTCCAGTTGGAGTGTTTGTTGCAGCTCGTTCCAGTCGCTAGCTGCAGCGAACTGAAAAGACGAGCGACCCAGGGATGTGTGTGCTTTGGCGACCTTGAACAGAATGTGACTGGCAGAGCGGGTGTTGTATGTGGAGGATGAGGGCTGCAGTAGGTATATCAGATAGGGGGGAGTGAGGCCTAACAGTGTTTTATAAATAAACAACAAGCAGTGGGTCTTGCGACAGGTATACAGCGAATAGCGCTCTTCCTCCTCCATCTCAAACCCCCTTCGATTCCTCTGATCAGTATCATAATCCACCACCAAGGAAAAGGTTCATGAAGGCCAGAGAGAGAGTTAGCTGCCTGAGCAGCTCTCTCCTTTCCCAGTCTGGCTGCTTGATATGATGGTCCCAATCAGTCCTGCATTCTTCCATCCTCCGACCCACCAAAAATGTACCTTAGAGAGCACCTTTATTTTGCCAGTTGTCTAGAGCAGCATGCGGTATCAACACACACAAACAGACAGAGATGGGGATCGCAGCCAGGATCAGAGTAAACGCTGATAGGCCTCTTATCGAGGTCTTATGAGGCTTTTGTAGGAAAAGAGCGGGTGTCAGTCACTCAGACAGGCCAGATAAAACCTCCATCTCCCTGAGTGTCACAGCCCATATGTAGTGCAGGAATGCTGCAGTTCACGTGTTAACCACGAACCACCGCCCTCCTGTGGTCCAGAGTTGACAGGTAGGGTGAGGCCAATGTGTGTGTGTTGTTTGTAGTCTGTGTGTGCATGCAAATATGTGCCAGTGTGTGTGTGTGTGTGTGTGTGTGTGTGCGCTGTATGTAGTCTGTGTGCATGCGAATACGTGACTGTGTGTGTGCATTCACGCGTGTGTGTTTGCGTGAGTGTGTGCGTAAATGCGCACCTACCTGTGTGTGTGTGTGCGCATGGTGTGTGTGCTCGTGCTTTCATTCGTGCATGCATGTCCTACAGCCTGTTTGAAGGGCCCCAGGACATCAAAGACTCTGTCGGTCAGCTGAGTCAACAGCGACAGAGGAATAACCTGGCCGTAACCCTGGAGATCAATGGCAGAGTGTGGGTGAGAGGGTGAAAGGGCCACGGTGGGCCGTGGTGGTGGCCTCACCTCTGCACTCTTTGATCCCACACAGACAAGAGAAGGCGTGGGCAAACTGAGGGAGAGAGGGATACTAACAGAGAGAATTCACACACAGAGAGGGAGACCCAGTGTAAGACACACACAATGCTCCCCTCTTTTGAAACCACTAACTCAATAAAATGATATTAAAAGGAGCGGTCTAAGCTACAGTACACAGAGCGAGCAGCGGGGGCTGAGCTGATCTGAAGGAGGTATAACATGATTTATTAGCTGAGGTGAACTCTGAAAAGCCTTGGAATGTTTCATTGAGGTGAAGTACCAGCCACAAGCCCGTTTCAATAGGAGAGTTGTGCTCTGTGTGTGTGTGGGCCTTCATCACCGGACTGCCTGACGGTGCTGGTAAGTAGTCAGACTAATTCAGCGGTAAAGAACACAACATTTAGATATCAAAAGGCTGAGAGACAGATAGAGGGTGACAGATGTCTGAGGTGTTGAGGTGAACAACAAGAAGAGACTGTTGGAGCAGTCTCCTCAGACTGCCGCCACACTCCTACAGATATGGTGTCCTTGTTTTGGCAGTCACTCAATGAGCCCTGTCAGATAAGAATGTTTAGATCGGTAAGTTAGTCCAGCCAGTTCCCTAAAATTGAAGTAATACTGACTGGGCACGCAGGGCATGTGCCCAGGGGACCTGACCTCCAGGTGCCCCCCATTGATTTTGTTAGTCACCCTCACTCAGATATCATATTAACATGGCATAAGTCATGGACAAATGTGTGAAATTACAGGAAATAAGCTTTATAAACGGCACATTCTTTCTCTGTGCCCATGGCAAAATGAGTAGAATTGCATGAAAAGTATTGTAGAATTCCAACATGTTCTCTTCGCCCAATAGCAAAATTGCAGGAAATGTACTTTCAAACGTAACATTTTCTCTCCATTGCCAAGACTGGGGCCCAGTAAAAGGTTTTGCTACGACGTGGAGTGGCCTAGCCTGACGATTCACACTCAATTCTTCCGCTGCTCTGTCGTTCGCAACATACTTCAGTCTGAAACCGCCATCATTGAAGTCGTTTGTGGGGCATGAGGGGCGTTGTACAAAACAAAGTCATTAGCGAATGGATTGTCTCTAACCAAAACTGAGTGTGTACTGGGTCTGGTACAACCCATCGGTTTCTGGAACAATCAGACGGCCCTGAATGTGATCGCATTCGGTGAAGGGTCGGGGAGGTACTCAGATCCAGACTCATAGTGGATAGGAAACTAACCTCTGTGGGCGCGACGTAACATTTGGTGGTAGCAAGGAGTCTGGGTAGCCAGGCAAGGGGAGGCCCATTAAACAAATCTCTTTTAGGGCCCCCAAAAGGCTGGGGCCAGCCCTGGCTACTGGTTGAATGCATTTAGTTAAGAGAGTTATGTGGTTTAACTGCACAAATAGATTGATTGCAAAAATCAGTTGACTGCATGTATGGGTATGGATGTGGATGTGGGTACGCAGACACATGAGCCACTACGGCCCCCCATGAAGAGTTCAGATTTGTGGCCTCCACCCAACTCAAAGCTGCCCATCCCTGCTTTAAAAGAAAGCTGTGGAGGAGGGGGGCAGGGGGGTTAAATCCTATCTTCACAAATCTGCTTTTAAAGTAATAGTGTAGCATATACCTTGAGCACCAAAACATGGAGGTGTCAAGAGCCCCAGGGCTTTTATAACAGGAGCTTGTGAAGTGTGCACTTACAATAAACACAACATTCAAAACCTAGGATTACCGCTCCATTTTCACAGCAGTGTGGCTGCAAATTCCAAAAATGTTAAATATGCTTGCTTTCTATTCGTTTTGATTTGACTCGAGGATAAAGAAGAGGTTGGAGACAAATCGTGGGTGTCTTGTTAAAAAAAAAAAAAACTGCAAGAGAGGGTTAGAGGTGGTCGTTTTGGCTGAATATAGGAGTAGCTGCTGATCTGGTTCAGCACAATTATCTTAAATACAATTTAAATAAGTATATTTCAGTTCTCATAGCCAGAGGTCTCATCTAACTAACTGACTATTGTAGTTAGCACATAAACACGTGATACTGGCACGACGTAGATAATGGGTTTGCAAGAGAATGAGTTGCAGATGAGAAGAGATCAGTGGAGGATCTGTATTTTGCTGGCTGACTCACACGCTTGGTGCAGGCCGTTGTCGTCCTCAGTTTCTCCTCAATATCCTTGCCGATCTTCTGCACAGTCACCTGGGTCTGCTTGATGGCTCTCTGGGCCGTGTGGAGCCTGGAAAGTACAGGGAGGAACAACATCAGGATAGGAGCTTAGGCTCTTCACCTCAGGAACTCAATAGACATGTACTGTATAATAGAGGATGCTTGAATGTGATGCTGACAGATTTATATCAGTAGGCTAAATAAATAAACACACAAGAACAGAGGGCGGACACTCCGGACAGTGTAATGTCAGCCATCTTATTAGCGTGTTTATTTGCTGTGCTATTTGTTAATGTTAGTTAGGTTTGTTTGGAGGGCAGAGGGAGGAGGTATGAGTTATGATGGACCACATGGGGTTCTTAACTCTGTGGTGACGATTTCTTTCCCTCATTGTTTCACTTCCTGATTTACCGGGGTTTAATCTACATTGTTGTGCCGTGTTGTCTCCAAATGTCTCAAAGTTAATGAAGGTTCCAAAGGAACAAAGGACAAAGCGGTTATTGAGAACATTGAAAGAACAAAGTTCATTAAAATGAGTCTTCAGATGTATTCCTACAGACTCAGGGGACATATCAAGTTCTTAAATACCCATTAACCACAAATAACCCACCAGTATTTTAGTCACTGTTATTTTCTAATATATCTAACCACGATTTAAGGATCAAATGTTGCCCTATGGACCTGAGAGTATTAAAGTCAGACCACTGAGAGAAACATCAACGGACCATTTAATAAAACACACCACAAGCACGGAAGACTTTCCCAAAACCTTTGGGTACTAACGCCATTCATTCATTCATTGTCCTCTCTGGAGAGATAGGGAGGGAACAATAACAACAATACCAAAAGACAAGCCAGAACTTTATTGCAGCTATCAATCACAGACTTGATCAACTCTCCAAGTATGGTTTCAACAGCTCCAGGCCTCATGGGGAGTGAGGGAGACCAAGCTGCTCCCCACAACACAGCAGCCCCAGCGACATGGTTTAAGAGGAACAGACAACCATCACACCAGGCTGAGATCTGAGGGTCCTTCTCACACACACACACAAGAGGAAGGCAGCCATTACAGAGACTCGAGACCATCCTGGTTTTGTCTAATTTACAGACACGCTCAATAGGAGATAAGTGTTAGATGTGGCAGTGTGGCCGGCAGTTCCCGATTCAGTCCCTCTCATCTACAGTATGAATGGCTCTACCGTCTGGTCTGGGGTCTGGTCTCCTGATGGAGATGTGCTTTTCATTTCTCGTTAGTAAAATTCTCCTTCACCATGTTCCCTCAATGGGACCACTTCAGCCCACATTCCCTCCATGCCCCAACCCACCATTTATCCAGCCACATCATTCCACCTCTGTCAGGAGTGGGCTGTTCCATACTCCTCATATCTCCATCCCCCCAATCGCTGCTAGTCAATTCCTAGGAGAAACCTTAGTACACGCTGCCTGACCTGGCCTGTGTTTGCAGCACTTCTTAACCCAGATAATGTTAAGGCAGATTCCTGCCCCAAACCACTACGTGTAGTCTTCTGTCCATCAAGGCGCCAAAACCCCTGCCAAGACATACAGTGTATTTTCACAGCTTGTAGCCTCAGATTGCAGAGTTCTCCTGGCTTTGGGCTGAATCAATGGACTTGGTGGAAGCCACAAAGAGTCTTAAGGGGCCAGGACTGTGAATAATCCCATAGTGGTGCCAAAATGCTCCGTGATCTTTCATACTCCACTTCTGGGGACTTTTAAATTGTCATTAGGGAACAAGTAAACTGAGGGTTGGTGGTATCCCCTTCCTCTTGTATGTATAACTTAAATGGGAATATTCAGCCACATCTTCAGTCTAAAATGTATCTATAGCCTACTATGTTTCTTTCTTAGAATTCCTCAATCATCCTCTCATTCATTAACACCTCACTTTGGAGCACAAATCTGAGAAGACGACTTTTGGTCTTCCCAGGTTTACCACAATTTCAAAATTGTGACTACAGACTTCTTCTGTACGTGACTGTAACCACATACAGTGGGGCAAAAAATTATTTAGTCAGCCACCAATTGTGCAAGTTCTCCCACTTAAAAAGATGAGGCCTGTAATTTTCATCATAGGTACACTTCAACTATGACAGACAAACTTAGAGAGAAAAAATCCAGAAAATCACATTGTAGGATTTTTAATGAATTTATTTGCAAATTATGGTGGAAAATAAGTATTTGGTCACCTACAAACAAGCAAGATTTCTGGCTCTCACAGACCTGTAACTTCTTCTTTAAGAGGCTCCTCTGTCCTCCACTTGTTACCTGTATTAATGGCACCTGTTAAAACTTTTTATCAGTATAAAAGACACCTGTCCACAACCTCAGTCACACTCCAAACTCCAATATGGCCAAGACCAAAGAGCTGTCAAAGGACACCAGAAACAAAAATGTAGACCTGCACCAGGCTGGGAAGACTGAATCTGCAATAGGTAAGCAGCTTGGTTTGAAGCTTGGTGGAAGCAATTATTAGGAAATGGAAGACATACAAGACCACTGATAATCTCCCTCGATCTGGGGCTCCACGCAAGATCTCACCCCGTGGGGTCAAAATGATCAAAAGAACGGTGAGCAAAAATCCCAGAACCACACGGGGGAACCTAGTGAATGACCTGCAGAGAGCTGGGACCAAAGTAACAAAGCCTACCATCAGTAACACACTACGCCGTCAGGGACTCAAATCCTGCAGTGACAGATGTGTCCCCCTGCTTAAGCCAGTACATGTCCAGGCCCGTCTGAAGTTTGCTAGAGAGCATTTGGATGATCCAGAAGAACATTGGGAGAATTTCATCTGACCATATGACACCAAAATATAACTTTTTGGTAAAAACTCAACTCGTCGTGTTTGGAGGACAAAGAATGCTGAGTTGCATCCAAAGAATACCATACCTACTGTGAAGCATGGGGGTGGAAACATCATACTTGGGGCTGTTTTTCTGCAAAGGGACCAGGACGACTGATCCGTGTAAAGGAAAGAATGAATGGGGCCATGTATCGTGAGATTGAGTGAAAACCTCCTTCCATCAGCAAGGGCATTGAAGATGAAACGTGGCTGGGTCTTTCAGCAGAACAATGATCCCAAACACACCGCCCGGGCAACGAAGGAGTGGCTTCGTAAGAAGCATTTCAAGGTCCTGGAGTGGCCTAGCCAGTCTCCAGGTCTCAACCCCATAGAACATCTTTGGAGGGAGTTGAAAGTCCGTGTTGCCTAGCAACAGCCCCAAAACATCACTGCTCTAGAGGTGATCTGTATGGAGGAATGGGCCAAAATACCAGCAACAGTGTGTGAAAACCTTGTGAAGACTTACAGAAAACGTTTGACCTCTGTTATATACCCTTTGTTGGCAATGACAAAGTATTGAAATAAACTTTTGTAGATGACCAAATACTTATTTTCCACCATAATTTGCAAATAAATTCATTAAAAATCCTACAATGTGATTTTCTGGATTTTTTTTTCTGTCATAGTTGAAGTGTACCTATGATGACAATTACAGGCCTCTCTCATCTTTTTAAGTGGGAGAACTTGCACAATTGGTGGCTGACTAAATAATTTTTTGCCCCACTGTATGTGGTTACAGTCACGTACAGAAGAAGTCTGTAGTCACAATTTTGAAATTGTGGTAAACCGGGAAGACCAAAAGTCTTCTTCTCAGATTTGTGCTCCAAAGTGAGGTGTTAATGAATGAGAGGATGATTGAGGAATTCTAAGAAAGAAACATAGTAGGCTATAGATAAAGTGTAGTGTACCTATGATGAAAATTACAGGCCTCTCTCATCTTTTTAAGTGGGAGAACTTGCACAATTGGTGGCTGACTAAATACTTTTTTGCCCCACTGTAGGTCCAAACATGTCTCTCTCTCAGTAAAGGTTACATTAAGTAGGGTGGCGTGGAGCTTACAGCCCTTTCAGATACACATCCCTCTTTACTCATGTTTCCCATATCTGTTGCTTTCTTTAGTACATTTTCTCAAATTAGGTAATTGGCTAAATCAGTGAGGCTAAAAACTCCATTCCTCCATCCATACTGAAGAAGGCAGCTAGTTGTCTGCCAATAAGTCACCTAGGCTACATACATCATCGGACTTTCGGGGGTGGAGGGGGTGTTACACAGGTGCAGCTCATACCCACTGCTTGTGCTTGAATGTGGTCCATGTGAGAGCAGCAGCTCTGGGTATTAATCCATGGACTACATATGGATGAGTGAAAACGCAACTTCGGCTCTCCTCTTATGATGCAACAACCACTTGTGGTTGGAGTTCGTAGTGGTTGCAGTGGGGAAAGTGGCTATGGTTGCAGATGGAGAACGGGGCCTGTGGTCATGAAAGTGGGAGATTTTAGTAACTTTATGGGACAGTCTATAAAACGCTTAGGTATGCAGTCCCTCAGAGCCTTCCTGGAACTGCCTCCTTTAGTGGGTTTAGTGCCTGACCCTCCATAGGCTCAGTTTAAAACTAATCCAACTCGCAGAGATATTTCCACAAATCTATGGTGCCTCCAGCTACTTCCATGTTTTTTATTTTTTTATTAAAGTCAAATCAAATTTATTTATATAGCCCTACGTACATCAGCTCATATCTCAAAATGCTGTACAGAAACCCAGCCTAAAACCCCAAACAGCAAGCAATGCAGGTGTAGAAGCACCTGCATTAAAGCTTTTCCTCAGACACCTCAGGATATTACTGTGTGTGGTAGGAGGATGGAGCCCAGACCAAAATTCATCACTCCTGTTTCTTCAGTAAGTGGGGTCAGACATAACTCCTAATGATGTCACACTTTAAGAGAGGAGGAAAGGGGAAACTCTACTACAACCATTCACTTTCCTTTCATTTTTTCTTTCTTCATTTCAACCTGCTTGGGAAAATAGTGATAGCTGTTGGTGATTGTCCTTGGAAACGTCAGGGCAAAGCCGTTTTGACAGCTTTATCGGTCTGAGGTGACTGTGATGGAAGAATCTTATATAGCACTTCCCTAGGTGAGTGCTGTTATCTTCCCAGCCCTGAACACATGTCTGCACCCTTATCAGCTCAACCAGTCTGGGGATAGGAGGACCTGCCCATCATATCGCATCAGGCCCTATATGGACCCCTGGATCACAAGGTGTGAGGGGGTGGACCAGTCCCAGGCCCCTATGCCCTCACTGGGGCAGTGCAACCACCAGGCTGGCACCCGCCCCTCCGGAAAGCACACTGAACCATAACAACTTTACCTTTTCTACAACATGAGGACGACGAGTGAAAATGACAACTAGGGATTACTGGGAGTTACGATTCAAATAAGTACGCACTTTAGATCCTTAAGGACATTCAGTCCTTGATTTAAGATATAAAGGCATCTGAAAAGCATAACACCTTAAACCCTAAATCCATTTGTGGATGAATGCCTGTAAAAGCATGTGGATTCCAACGAGACTATTCTTGAACATTCATATGGAACATTTTCCCCTAAACAGAAAGCTGCTTGGAAGCAATCTTTAGAGAATTCTTGTTTGCAATGCTGCCTCTCGCAGCTGAAGGGAGGAGAGAAGGAAGCTTTGATGGATTTGAGACAAAATCAATGAGCATTGTCATAAACACAAATGGCATTGACTTTCTGACCTTAAAACACATCCACTATGTAGTAACTCCTTCCAGAGGGGCCTCCACAAAGCACTGGCTCTGATGGCCCGTACTGTTCATGGATTCATTTACCCAACTGATGATCTCAAAAATAAATATTTACCATGGTTTATACGTAGCGCAACAGGCCAGCAATCGCAATCAGTGCCGAGCAACAGCAGAGGCAGATGTATCATCTGGCTTACAGAGATATAAAATTAAAGTTGCAAAGAAAAAACGGGTGTTTCAAAAAGAGAGAGAGAAAGAAAGCGAGCGAGGAAGAGAGCGAGCGTGAGAGCGAGAGCATCCCCGTCCCCCTGGAGAGTAGGGGCACATCGAAACAAAACACATTTCATTGCCTTATATAGCGTTGGAGGTTGGGGGTGCTTGTCTCATTCACAAAGCGGTTGGTGAGATAGCTTAAAGCCCGGGTCCATTCCATTCTTCCACAATGGTATGCAGTGGTTTTCGGTTTTTGTTCGTTTGCATGCATTTTTCATCGCCCCCTCATATCGTTCCAGCCGTGTACTTTTTGTTTTGAGAGACCACTTGATGTTGCAGGCATGGAAACTTTTTGTTAATCTTTTGTGTTGCAGAGAGAAAGCGAGGAAGTGAGGTGCAGTCTGGTGCAGTTGGCATCTAAGAAAACATACGAGGGAGGTAGAGGAGGAGGTTGACAAAACACTTATTTTACTGTGTGATAAGATGGGTTTCATTTATAAAATGCTCTAATATCAGATGACAAGAGATTGGGGCCCTTGTTAATGTTTTTGGCCCCTCTCCCCCTCCGCTTCTACTTCCTCTGTCGACAGATACTGTATAGGTCAGATACACAGACCAACACAAACACCTCACAGCCAGGCCTGGGACATACAGTTGGCAGGAAGAGAGACAACTTGATCAGACATATACTTTTACTGAATGATTTGACAGTTATAAGTAACAGTTTAAAACTACTCTACTGAACTTCTATCGAATCAATCATCAATTCAATTGTGAAACCAATAGAATACATTCACACCATGAGTAATCTATACCCTTGAAATATATATAAAAGCAATAGATTGTTCAGGTACACAACAAGAACCACACAACAGCTAAGAGGAAGGGAAAAAGAGGCTAAGGTGAGAAAACCAAATAAACATCTTCTGTTCGCAGCATACCAGTACCTCACCGGCGGGGCGGACAATGACGCTATTCATATTTCATATTTACCCTGTCGCCCTTCATATTTACCCTGTCGCCATTCATATTTACCCTGTCGCCATTCATATTTACCCTGTCGCTAACTCATATTTAAATATAGTCACCTCTGTACAGAGGAGTTAAGATTGTGGGGGGGTGACAGAAAATATTTTGGTGCACCTTCATGTGCATTTTCTCTCTGCGGATGGTTAGATGCCTTTTGAAGGGGTTCTTCCAATATTCTGTAAGTAAAAAAATCTGTGTTTACAATACATGGCAACCTTAGAGAGAAAGCCATGGTGGGAAACCCTGTGAGCCACCCTAATACCTATTTCAGAAAAAACAAACATGTTACCTGTAATAAATATGGCCCGCTTTCAAACAGTCCCTTATTTACCACGGGTATACCCCCTTTAATTAAATACATCCAAGCACGTAGGCGGCACCGGTGAGGAGTGTGAGTGTGCTGATCTGGCCACATTTGTATTCGTAATCCTATCCGTAATTGACAGATGCTAATTGGATGGGATGACACTCATAAATCAGCTCAATTGAAGTGCTTTAAAATGCTTAGGCCTTCATTGGTCTCAAGGCATGTTTTACTGTACCGCATCTTCTACCCCCCTAACCCTTCAGATATAAACAAAAGACTGTATAAAGAAGATGTTACGGTAAAGCACATGGGGTTTTGTCTTGGTATGAAAGGGATATAAGAAAAGACATGTTAGTCTTCTAGGGTCAGAGGGGCCAGGCCCTCTGCAGAAGATTACTGATGAGAGGTTCCCATCTCCTCCCCTCAAACTGTCCCTCTAGGTCACTAAAGCTGCAAGAGGTAATGAACCAAACAATGAACAACTAAAATCCTAACCACACAAAGACTCTCCTTTTACCACCACAGTCAGTTACATAAGTTAGGATTGAAGTTACCGCCCAACTTTCTCTCCGTAATGGGTAACACACAACACGAGTGGCCAATCTGGCGATGCTACTCTAATGCACAACATGCCACGAGTAATCGAGGGAAGAATGCAGCCCTAGATCAACGGTTTGAGATTAGGGCTGACAGCAAGCAATGTTAGGGAACTGCTGGGCTGGGACGGAACGAAAGAGAGGGAGCAGGAAAAGGCTCTGCGTCAGGATTCAGGAGTCAACACGGGCACCAAACCGAAGCAAACAGGCCGAACCAGGGAGGGACTTACCTGAAAAAGACATAAGAAACCCTTGGTTTTCATTTAATGTTGCAAAATGTTTTGCTATGGTGTGCATTAAATGAATTACAACCCAGGAGTCCATGGGCCTAGTGGCTAGAAAGAAAGAGTGCAGGCTACTGGCTTGGCATGTGAGAAAAGTACATTTGTTTAAAGATCTGTTAAAGGTTTTGTTAAATTTCAGCCAGTAGTTTTGAAAGTAGCGATCACGAGCCAAAACCGGTCCCCGAAAATTGTGCACAATTGTTTGAGCCTCTGGAGCGAATGCCCAAAGAGAGAATGTAAAAAAAATGTAAAAATGTTTGTTTTTTTAAGTAAAAAAAAAAAAAAAAAAACTTTGGGGTTGTTCATGTGGTATGCATGTTGGGCTCACCCCGGTAACTCATTGGGCAATACTGTGCTGACCTGATCCCTCCTCAACCTTGCAACCTTATTAAACATCATTCCACCTGCCAATCAACATTTTCCATCAAGTCCGGTTGTTGCAGGATAGTTCCCGTTATAGCACGTGGTCTCATCAGAATAGTATTTCAAATGAGCAAGCAAATGTGATAATGTAATTTTATACAACGGAAAATGTATACTTATATGTTTCCATCAAATGTCCTACTCCTAGAAAGTGTGTTGATTATATCATATGCCAATGTGATAAATGATGATCGCTGGCAATCAACAGCTGCAGTGTTCCCAGCATTGGATTACCTAACTTCATGGAATACGTCTCAAAGTCTATAAAGACAAAAAGTGGATGCGTGGAATTATTTGATTTGGATGGATGGTTGATACAAAGGTAGGCCTATATTTTCCTCTATAAAAAGTGGATGAAAGTTTGCAGTATACATTTCTCAAGCACATCAAAGTTGTGTGTCGTTTCACGATTCGCAAATGGGATAGATGGACGCATGCCTTGTGAAAAACCTTAAAGCCTATTGCACAATTAATTCCAAAAATCAAACAAACAAGATACACCATTTAGGAGATACAGGTTGTGACCATAGTGTTTCTGATCAGGTTGACAATGATCTTCTAATATATTTGTGTGGGTACAATGCTATCTTTTGAGAACAACATTTTGTGGTTTGCAGAGAAAAGCATTAATGAAAAGAAACTACTATCGAAGTCTAACAGATCTAACTTCTAATGTTTTCTAACTTCTGATGCATGGATTTGATCGATTTATTCTATGTATTATCACTGTTAACATGAAAATAATTATAATATCTAATGGTTAGCCATGCAGTCATTTGAAACATTGACTCAGAGCGCATGTTCACTACATGACTGGAATGAGTGCGTAGATTGCATGTACTAAATGATGGCAGGTTAGAATGTAAGGATTCAGTGGCCCCCCGGGTTGCGCAGTGGTCTAAGGCACTGCATCGCAGTGCTAGCTGTGCCACCAGAGACTCTGGGTCTCTGAGTCTCTGGGGGACCGGGCACAGTGCACGCTGACCAGGTAGCCAGGTGTACGGTGTTTCCTCCGACACATTGGAGCGTCTGGCTTCCGGGTTGGATGTGCGTTGTGTTAAGAAGCAGTGCGGCTTGGTTGGGTTGTGTTTCTGAGGACGTATGGCTCTCGACCGTGCGGGAGTTGTAGCAATGAGACAAGACGGTAACTACCAGCAAAAAAAGGGGTTGTTATTTTTTAAATTTATTTTTGAAGAATGTAAGGATTCTGTGGCTTTTTCCACTGAGAGAGGATTGTAGATGGTTAATTATGCATGTATGAGCCACACAAATGGCACGTTGAGCCCAAAACAGGAGATTTAAAAAAAAAAAGGTATTTTTCTATCTTCTGGAACATCTCTTTGAAGGGATATTTCGGGATTTTGGCAATGAGGCCCTTTATCAGCCAGATGAACTGGTAAATAACATTGGTATGTTTCCTTGTCCAACATGAAGGAAGTTAAAAGTTTGCGAGCCAAGGCTAACTAGCATTAGCGCAACAACATGCTAGCAGATACCCATAGACTTCCAGTCATTGCGCTAACACTAGTTAGCAATTGGAGCTAGTTAGCAACTTCCTTAACTGCACACAGACATAAAAATGGTATCCACAAGTTCATCTGACTCTGGGGAAGTAGATAAAGGGTCTCGTTGCCAAAATATCCCTTTAAGTACACTCCTGAGGTGTGAAAGAAAAACAGCATAGGCACGTCCATATTCTGCAAAGCGATTTGGGGCTTAGTAGCCAGTTTGTGGTCTGACTGATGGTGTTGGGACCCTGGGGGTCAGCTCTCTGGGCTTGGAGACGGAGCGGGCCATCTGTTTAAACGGGTCCCTTTAATCCGGCCCAGAATAATATCCTGTGGCTGAGAGCTGAAGGTTGGAGAGGGGCACCCAACCGGCAGGCGACCCACAGGACTGCTCTAAGGCCAGACGTTAACTAGAGGAAAGGCTTATCGCCTCCGTTAGACACTGCGTCAGGGCAGACCCACTTAAGACTTCACAATTGAACACGGTTTTCACACACTGAATACACACATAGTGCCTTCAGATAATATTAATTCCCCTTGACTTAAAGCCTGAATTCAAAATGGATTAAATTATTCCCCCCTCACCTATCAACACACAATACCCAGTAATGTCAAAGTGAAAACATGTTTGGAGAATTATTTTGCAAATTTGTTGAAAATGAAATCTCTCATTTACGTAAGTATTCACACCCCTAAATCAACACTTTGTAGAATCACCTTTGGAAGTGATTACAAAGGTGTCTTTCTGGGTAAGTCTCCGCACCAGGTTTGAGCACCATTCGCCCATTATTCATTAAAAAAAATATTCAAGCTGTCAGATTGGTTGTTGATCATTGCTAGACAACTATGTTCAGTCATGCCATAGATTTTCAAGTAGATTTAAGTCCAAACTAAAACTCAGCCACTAAGGAACATTCACTGTCTTCTTGGTAAACAACTCCGGTGTAGATTTGGCCTTGTGTTTTAGGTTATTGTCCTCCTGAAAGGTGAATTCATCTCCCAGTGTCTGGTGGAAAGCAGACAAACAAGTTGTCCTCTATGATTTTGCCTGTGCTTAGCTCCATTCCATTAATTTTTTTATCCTGAAAAACTCCCCAGTCCTTAACGATTACAGGCATATCCATAACATGATGCAGCCACCACTATGATCAAAAATATGGAGAGTGTTATTCAGCAATGTGTCGTATTAGATTTGCCCCAAACATAACACTTTGTATTCAGGACAAAAAGTGAATTTCTTTGCAGTATTACTTTAGTGCCTTGTTGCAACAAGATGCATGTTTAGGAATATTTGTATTCTGTACAGGCTTCCTTCTTTTCACTCAATTAGGTTAGTATTATGGAGTACTGTAACTAAAATGGTGATCCATCCTCTGTTTTCTCCTATCACAGCCATTAAACTGTTTTAAAGTCACCATTGGCAACACAATGAAATCCCTGTGCGGTTTCCTTCCTTTACAGCAACTCAGTTAGGAAGGACGCCTGACCTTTTCTAGTGACTGTGTGTTTATACACCATCCAAAGTGTAATTAATAACTTGCTAAAATATTCAATGTCTTTCTGATTTTTTTTATCCATCTACCAATAAGTGGTCTTTGTGGTTGAATGTGTGTTTGAAATTCACTGCTTGACGAGGGACCTTACAGATAATTGTATTTGTGGGGTACAGAGATGTAGTCATTGAAAACTCATGTTCAACAATATTATTGAGCACAGAGTTAGTGCATGCATCTTATTATACGACTTCTTAAGCACATTTTTACTCCTGAACTTACTTAGGCTTGCCATAACAAAGAGGTTGAATACTTATTGACTCAAGACATTTCAGCTTTTCATCTTTGTATTCATTTGTAAACATTGAAATATAATTCTACTTTGACATTATGGAGTATTGTGTGCAGGCATGTAATAAATTGAATACATTTAAAATGCAGGTTGCAACACAACAAAATGTGGAAAAAGTCAACGCGTGTGAATACTTTCTGAAGGCCCTGTATAGGGAGGCCAGTGAGAGAAATAATCTGAGAATACAGGGAAAGAACAACATGTGGCATTGATAGAGTGGAAAAATATTCCTCTGACATAAATCTGTGTTAAGAGCCTTGAATTCTGTGGCTCATCTGTTCAATGAAAGATATGTAGGGCCTAAATTTCCACCCAGGGCACTTGTGCCTAATGTTGAAAAACACATTACCAGGACAAAAAGGAAAGAAATAGGCGTCAAACCATGATAAACTGAAGGCAACCTGATAGTCTGCTGACAGACAGCGCTCCAAACAGACTGCTGGATACATATAGCCCCTCTCATCTCCTCGTTTCGCTTCCACAGTCTAGCGTTGGGATGTTGACACTCAGTCATCTGAACACCATCCAAACAGATCACCCTATACCCCAAGGCCCTATACCCCTGTGTACTCTACACCAAGAGGGAGAAGTAAGTAGAAGTTACCCCTAATATAACCATAGAGTAAGAGCGAGGGGAGAGTGAAGGAGGGAAGGGAAGCTGGCAGTGAAGATGTAGGAGCCAAATGGCTCATGAGAAAGTTTGACATTGATTGTTAAGTTAACTAAATAGTACCACAGAAGGCATGGGGAGTGATTATTTTTTTTGCCATGCTGGTGAGAGAACATGTTGCAGTTTTAAAGCACATTTCCTGCAATTCTACATACTCTGCCATGGAGCTGAGAGAACATGTTGCAGTTTTATAGATAATTACCTGCAATTCTATGCATTTTGCCAATGTTGTGTTATTTTACACAAACATAATAGTAAAAGCTGTACTGCTAAATGCATTATTAGGGGAATTTTCAATTCTCACTGACTGTCTTAGCGAGCTTTTATTTGGGTGATTGTTAGTTCTCAAAGATACATTTTCTAATAATATGTCATTATCTTTTCTACATACTTTCTGTATTTTGTTACTTAAGTTTACACTGAAAATGTTTTTCCATTAAGAATAAATAAATAAAACATTTTATTTATTTTTTAAAACACTGTTTGGAGATAGGTGTCCCGAAGCAATGCTTAGGCAGCCCGCCCAAGGTTTTCAATGGCAGAACAATCCCTGCCCTGTATCAGCGGTTCCAGGAGCATCTTGGCCGTTCTACCTGGTTCTTCCCTCCTTATGCCCCACAGGTCCTTGTGAATATTTTGGCTGTTCTTCCTGGCTCCCCCCTCCTCAGTCTGCCGGCCCATCCAAACATGCCGTGTTCCCACACAAAAACACGACGTGGAAAAGGAGACTTAGGGGTGCCGTCAAACCAGGGTCTAGTCGACAGTGGCAAATTTACATCGTCAATCAAGTGTTCTTGTAGAGGAGAATCACAGCAATTCCTGTGATAGTGCTGCTCACTGCCTGGCTCACACTGAGGCAAAATGGAGGAGGCTGTTGAAGCTACAAAATATTATGACCTCATCAAAGATAGATAAGACTCTCAAGCCTCATTAGAAGTGTAGACAAGATCAGGCACTAAATCCGACTGGGGAAAAAGAACAATGTTCTTTTTTTACACAAAAGATCATACAAATTATTGCCTGATGATCTTCTGAACTTCCCAATACCTTTCTGATGCATTTCAGCCACTTCAAAACCCTACTTCCCTTGGCTTGAAATACTGTCAAAAGTGCTGTCAGGCTCATTTGGAACAGGCTGTCATAGCCCCAATTTCAAAAAAGGAAACCATGACCATGGATTACATCATATTTCTTACATGGTGGGGTCACGAAAACGTTTTGATATCAAAATGGGGTCGCAGGACAAAAAGTGTTTGGGAACCCCTGACCTTGGTCATGTTTGAGTCAATGAGCCCCATCACATCAGCCTCTATAAGCCCGGCCCCAGGCCGGCAGAGGATCCTCAGCCTCAGGCCCAGGAAGGAGAGGGAGGGAGTCAATGGAGCTGCTTTAAAGTCCTCAGAACCCCACCGGGATAGAGAGATGGAGAGAGCAGGACTCGACAGCACTGAGCAGAGCCCATAGGAAATAGATCACTCACGCAACTTGGAGGAGATTTTCTCTTCCAAAGTAAGGCGAAGACACAGAACAGTCATCAGCCAGAGGAAGCCCTTAGGGCTGGAGGAATCTCCACCCCAAAACTGTACAGCTCACCTCAAGCTGGGGTGAGGAGTGATGCATAACACTAGGCATGTTTATATTTGATTATTGAATCTTCTGATTCAACAGAAAGAGTAAAGACTTGAGGAAGATACTTATGATGAATGCTGCCTAACTATACAAACTGTGATTAATGAACAGTTCAAAACATTGTGCCCCCCTGTACATTGCAGTCTAAAAGGGTCACAAAATGTAGCTTGAGCCAACTTCTAATTAACTGTGGTGTTCCCCAAGGCAAGCTCTGCGCAAACCCTGTAGGTAGTGTTAACATTACGCCACAAATATAGGACAACAGAGCTGTGGTTTGTCAACATGGAGCAAACCGCACTTGGAAACATGCCTCCCTCCTGAATTGCCAATGGTTTTAGAAAATGATCATTTGCTGCCCTCTTGTGGAATAAAGAGCTATGAAAGACCATTAATCACTAATATGTAAGGGTGTCCACCCAAAAACGTACAGCATCTTTGGTCCTTTGGGTAAAATAATATATAATTGTGTAGATAATCATCTAATAAAACCTTTGGTCCAAACGTAACGTCTCTATCATAATCTGTTCAAAAGCTAATAGAGTTTCTATCCTGGTAAAATGGCCAAAATAAGGGTGAATAATTAAATGGAGGCCAGAGGGGAAAAAAGTGGTCAGTAATCAGAAAAATAATAATATTGCGTCAGCTAGGCTGGCTGCTGTGCAAGAACTGTGGCTAACTGACAGGCTCACCGTTGAACTCATCATCATTACTCTCGAATCTGTATGACATTGAACAATATAGGTGGTAGGATACATATCGATTTTGAGACAACATGTAGTATTTTCATATACGCTTTTCTAATTAACGCGAAATTACTGTTACTTTCCAATTTCTCACCCCCCAAAAATAAACAGAGCTATGAGCGTGACAAGCATTTTCCTTGCTTATTATTGGTTACAAATCCACATTTTGTGATATAATGTTAATGATGTTAGAGAAAGACCCCACTATACAATTCAGAACATGAATAATAATTAACATGAACATCAATAATAATAAAAAGTGAAATTGCATCACCAAAGCGCATTTTCACCCATCCTGATAATTCGAATGGAATTCTCCATCTGTTACATTGTTAGACATTGCCAACGATGACAGAGTGCCTTTATTTGACTAACTTCATTAAAGCCTTCCATATGCATTTCCTGTTATGTCCAAGAAAACACACTACAGACTGGATTTTTGGCAGCTCTCAGTGACTTGGGAGGGGGAAAAAAACTGCCTCCATGATTACAAAGGCATTTGAGGCAGTTTCCTGGCGCCATCTTATGGACAACGTGGGGGATGTATACAGTGACAAAAAAAGTATGTGACGTATACAGTAGTAGAGAATGTTCCCCACAAGTATATTTAGCATTTCCAATCTTCTCTGGCAGCTAAAGGAAGGTGCTCCTGGTAATGAGAAGGGCAGCCAAAGAAAGTACTAGCCAAGAGGCTAACGGGACATATTGGGAGATACTAACTGTCCAGTGTCTTATGTGTTGGGAATGTTTGGCGGGTGCAGTCCGTCTCACCTCAGCAGAGAGAAGACACTGTAGGAGTTCCTCACTGAACTCTGGTCCACCTGGAGTAAACTGTTCTTCTTCCTCTCAGAGTGGTCCTGAAATATGCACATTACAACAAACCAAATACGGAAAAACTAATTATACAACAGAATGTCTATAGTCTATGTTAGGGACAGAATTCCTGGAACAAAGTCAGTAGTACCTTATGATCAAAGTCAGCTGCATAGTAGCCATCATTCAATCCAAATATGATCTCATTTGGATTCCTGGAGCGGATCTGTGAAGGAACAAAGCAGTGGTATTTAGTCTGTATTAAAACAAGAGAGGCTGTTATTGTCTATATGACTGCAGACTGTACTGTATTCTGATCAGAGGAAAGCATGCATGTATGCTAGTCAGCATACATCCCAAAGCAGCCTACATTATATGAGCGTATGTTGTTTCCACTGACCTGTTGCCCTGTGTATCTAAGCCCGTCCAGGTTGACCTTCCACTCTATGAGAAGTATGAACTGTTCCTCTCGGCCGCCCCAGATCTTCACCACAAAGCAGGACACAGACGTGTCCAGGAGGTCCGGCAGCATGCCAAAATCCAGGCTCCGCCATGTTGGATTCTGTAAAAAAAAAAGGACAAGAGAATTGATGAGACAGCTGAATGAATGATCCCACTGGGTTGCAAAGTTTTGTTAAGTTCAACTAATATTGCGTCTTAAAACAACCAGGTGTTTAATTTGTTCCCGATTTTGTGACAGGTTGAGAGGCACATTTGAACGATTCAAATGACAAATCATGTGTGTCAGTAGGGTGTGTGAAAGTGACTCGAGCACACAAAAATGTTAATTTAACTGTTGTCCCACATAAAAAAGTCTGACCAAATATTTACAAATTCAACTTCAATATCCCGAGGCGATTTGTCGTCACAAAGGCTTGGCTTGTCCAACAAAACACTATAGGTAACTAGCTTTCAGACTGATTTCTGAGCTACTCAAACCCAGCGGGCAAAACTGGTTGCAATGTTATATGACGTCACATGCCACACTTTGCCTGCTGGGAAGGCAAGGTCCCTGGACTCCCTGACGTTTGTCGGTCTATCCTGTGTCATACACTACTGTACAAAGAAGCCCACTCCCACCATTCAAAGAGCCTACCCATCTGCCTTCCTGCAGAACGATATATAACTGATCATCTTAAACTGTTTGTAAAATGGAGGATTGACAAAGCCAGAAGTGCAGAGGGGGAGGAAAACGACAGAAATAAAGGGGGAAAGGCCTTTATTAAAAAAGGGGGGTAGTGTGACGTGCGCAATGTTCCTCTACATAATAACAGGAAGAGCAGACGGAAAGGAGCAGCCTCCTTTGACAGACGAGAGACCACAAAGGGGAAACAGACCAGAACACTAGAAAGCAAAGGTCACAAAGAGGAATGCTGATGTTTTTAAACACAAAAGCAGATTTCTGATCTCTGCCAGACATGATCATGAGCTTCATCTGCAGTGCATTATAGACTAGAGAGAGTAAAGGAAAGGTAGGCTTGGAAAATAGCTTAGGCCAGCTCATGACTCTGCATTTAGCCGGTTAGTAATGGTCTGCTATACTTGGCTGCATTCATCAGACTGAATAGACTCCATGCAGAGATGGGAGCGAGTAGCAGCTGTTGTTGCACATAGGGTGTATGACCAAATCTAACAGTCGGTGAGGACAATCGTTTCACCGCTAATGAGGAAACCAAAAATATGGAAACTACCAACTGAAGTTGCGTTAATAGCACTATAGTTGAGAACACCATCAGCAGTATCTGATTTTACTGAATGACATCTTTCAGAACACAATGACAGCCCTGCTATGAACACGTTTACAGGGAGAAAGAGAACAATGGAAGCTTGTGGTCATATTTCATTGATGTTGATGTAAGCCTATTTGTTTCACCTTCTCTCATACAGTGTGTT
The DNA here is from genome assembly GCF_018296145.1 of Oncorhynchus tshawytscha. Taxonomy (NCBI): domain Eukaryota; kingdom Metazoa; phylum Chordata; class Actinopteri; order Salmoniformes; family Salmonidae; genus Oncorhynchus; species Oncorhynchus tshawytscha. Next base: position 20,281,216 of record NC_056458.1, read on the forward strand.
GCTACAAGGCTGCTTCCCACCTTCCTGTTTGTTTATATGACTGGGGGACAACACAAAGAGATTAGTGCATGCTATTAGTGCAGTGACATTGACTGTTTCCTGTTGTCTTGGTCTTGTTACACACACGCATCCTATTACAGCTGTCAATGAGAGACCGAACAGTTAACCCCATGTGCTGTGCCCTCTGTGAAGCTGAGGAGACAGGTAGAGAGCTCCACAATCCTGGTGTAGCTGATTTTTGCAACATCAATCCATCCAACCAAACAAACAAGTATTATGGACACTCGTCTATGACTGCTCAAAACGGATCAATCAAAACCTCCCTTTCTGTCAGGTTACTTTAAGTAACATCAGCAGTTGATGTTTTGACGGAGAGAGAGTGAAAGGTAGGCTACTTGACTTGATTCTGTTAGAAACAAACACCAAGGCAGCTGGCCTGAGTCCATGTGTTGACTGTCAGGCACAACTCCTCCGCAATTCGGCAGTGGAGGAAGTATGCCCTCTTTCCACACAGCAGCACTGGAGAAAGTGACCACTGTATACACTTCCGCATGCACCACACACACACGTTGTGAGCGTGCAGAAGCTAGGACAGGGATAGGCCAGGCGCTTAAAATCGAGCCGGACACCGTCGGAACAGAACCCGGCACCTCTCCGTTTTGAACTGTTTCATTCAGGAACCTACTTGGCCGGATCCGGTACCTCTACATAAAAAATAAATAAATAAAGTCATTGGAACAACAAATAAATTCCTGCAAAGCTATAAAAATCTGACTGTCGTTTTGACACAGCCAGATCAACAGTCGGTGCAATAGCGTCATCCGCATATAGTGGAAGTTGACCATTTTTAACAGATTGACCAATGATATTTATATAAATAGTGAAGAGAACAGGTCCCAAAATCGCCCCGTGGTACACCTTTATGTACTTCAAGAAATTGGACTTAATGATGGCCTGAGTTCTGTCACTAAGATACCATGAACAGGCGTCCGAGATCAGGCCTTCAATATGTCAAAAGCTTTTGACAGGTCCACAAACAAAACATTTCATTTTAGTGTCTAAAGCATTGACAAGAACATTGTTAACTAAAGTGGTTGCTGTAATAGTGCTGTGCCCAGGCCTAAACCCTGACTGGTTTACATTCAAAATACATTTCCCAGATTTAAAAAAAACTGCTACATTTTACATTTACCAAAGATTGAACAACCTTTGCTAGACAAGGAAGCTTTGAAATGGGCGCGGTAATTATTACTCTCTGTAGGCTGTCTAAATAGGCCTATTGAGTGAACATCGTTTCACAAAGTAAAACAATTTTACAAAGTAAAACAAGAGAGACAGGCTTTGGCACAAGAGTATCGGCCATTGCTGGCTAGTGAGCTGCGCATCATTGGGTGAGTCAGTGAAAGTGGAAAGCTTTTCTAGGACTATAATTTACTGATCAATAAAAAAAACGATCTCAGATTCTCAGTTCGGCAATGTCAAAGTAGCCTGTCATTTCAATCATTTGTGTGTTATTAAAAAAGATTATGCTGAAGCCTCCAGTCATAAAATGACAGAATTGCATGAAATGTGTTTCTAAAAAGGCCAAATTAAAAGACCCAAGTACAAAAAAATGCTACTTCTGTAAGCGCCTCTACTCGAATACTCTACACCACTACATAAATGTGATGATAGGCATGCCCTGCTTAATTATAAAAGGTGACTTCTATTTTTTTTTGTCCATTCCAGTACCTCAGAGCACCCCAGGTCACTCCCCTCTCGCAGTCTCTTTTTGTTATGGCACCTCCCAATTTACAAGCACTGGGTAGGCCTAGGACTTGTTTCAATTCATGAGTCTTCGGAATATAACTAGGCCTATAACCGGTAGTGTGCCTCCACAGATGTGAGCAGACAAAGCATACGACATAATTGATTATGACATTCCATAGCTGGTGCTACGGTCAATTTTTGTGAGGCCAGGAGGCCCTGGCCAACACGTGTTTGTTCTTTTTTCAAACAACGACACTCACCAATGAATCTCGGATGACCTCACTCTTGTAAAAGTCTGCAAGGGAAGGAGAAAGGCCAGGTTAGATTTACTTGAAAGCTTTCTCAAGCAGAGAATGAATAAACACACAAAAGCTCAAACAACACTTGTGAGGATGCAACTCCTTTCAGGACTACAATGATGGGAGGAGTCCTATTAAAGGGTTTGCACAGCAAACGTTTCTAGGATTACCTGACAACAGTAAGCCGTGAGGTTTAGCCTTGATCTGGGTCATTGACTTATAATGAAATGATTTGTCCTTAAAAACAAAGTGAAAGACCACATTTACTGTAGCATCAGCGTCCCCTAACAAACCAAACCCTTGTGCCTTTAACCACACAGCGTAATGGGACTCTGACCTTTCTCCCACTTATGAGAGTAATATGCAGTCCACCTTAACGCTAAACATTTAGACCTAAAGGGGGCTCTGGCACCAAGGGCCGAAGTCTAACGTGAGATGTCCGTATGGTAACATGGCTTTTGGTTAAATCATACAATCATGTCAATGGAAGAGTTGATTAAAAAAAACTTTACTTATGTGCACAGAACTAGTTTGGATTCAGGCCCAAAGACATGTTAAGTCTATTTGTACTGTGGACTAGGCTCAGTAGTATGAAAGGGGTATTAGTGCAGTAGCCTAGTACACTGTCTTACAGAGACAGCATACTGTACAGTAGTGCTGTACTGTACAGTAGTACTGACCTCTGGATATCCGGTCCTCTAAGCAGAGATGAAGGGTAAAATATGTGTCCAGTAGTGGAGAGCCATTCTTGTTGACAATGTTGCGGGCTGCAATGCTTCTGAGATGACGTAACCGCCTCTGTCAGGGAGAGAGAGACAGACGGTGAGATAGTCAGGAAAAAAAAGAGATGAGAAATAGAATAGATAGAGAGGCAGAGCTGGAGAGTCAGGGATAGCGAGCAGGAGAGAGAACATTTTAAATGGTGTCCCCAAAACAATGGTGAACTGTCAGGCAGTTTGAAAGCCTAATGTGTCAGTTTCAATGCATTTACAATTGTATGAACACCTTCAACAGTCTCATCTTGTTACACAATCAAATTGATGCATATCGATGCATATCAATTTACGAAATCAAATGAACTGGCCTAATTCACACAGGATAAACATACAGTAGCAGCCAACCAGAATACACAATGTCATATAGCAAAGTCATTACTGTTCATCAGGGGTCCCCAATAACACTCAGCCGTGGGCTTATTTTTTCTTGAGCGGATGGTCAGTAGTTATAAATCATTTGTACTTGACACATTGACCACAAGAATCCCAAAGAGATATAGTATTTGACCAAAACAGAATCATTTCAAACCTAGATTACATTGGGATACGATCGCATATACTGTATCCCTCTATTTATGCATGGGAATACTTGGGAACAGACTTACTAAATTAGAATCAATTTGAGCTGATTTCCTCATGATTTTACAGTCTTATGCCTCATGAAGATGGTTGAGAGAATGCCAAGAGCGTGCAAAGCTGTCATCAAGGCAAAGGGTGGCTACTTCGAAGATTCTCAAATATATTTCGATTTTAACACTTTCTTGGTTACTACATGATTCCATGTGTTATTTCATAGTTTTGATGTCTTTGCTATTACTCTACAAAGTAGAAAATAGTAAAAATAGTAGGTGTGTCCAAACTTTTGACCGGTACTGTATGTATATTACACTACCGTTCAAAGGTTTGGGGTCACTTAGAAGTGTCCTTGTTTTTGAAAGAAAAGCACATTTTTTGTCCATTAAAATAACAGCAAATTGATCAGAAATACAATATCTACAGTGGGGCAAAAAAGTATTTAGTCAGCCACCAATTGTGCAAGTTCTCCCAATTAAAAAGACGAGGCCTGTAATTTTCATCATAGGTACACTTCAACTATGACAGACAAAATGAGAAGAAAAAAAAAATCCAGAAAATCACATTGTAGGATTTTTAATTTATTTATTTGCAAATTATGGTGGAAAATAAGTATTTGGTCACCTACAAACAAGCAAGATTTCTGGCTCTCACAGACCTGTAACTTCTTCTTTAAGAGGCTCCTCTGTCCTCCACTCGTTACCTGTATTAATGGCACCTGTTTGAACTTGTTATCAGTATAAAAGACACCTGTCTACAACCTCAAACAGTCACACTCCAAACTCCACTATGGCCAAGACCAAAGAGCTGTCAAAAGACACCAGAAACAAAAATGTAGACCTGCACCAGGCTGGGAAGACTGAATCTGCAATAGGTAAGCAGCTTGGTTTGAAGAAATCAACTGTGGAAGCAATTATTAGGAAGTGGAAGACATACAAACAGGCAGTTGACCCACTGTTCCGAGACAGTCATTGAAAATAAGAATTTGTTCTTAACTGACTTGCCTAGTAAAGGTAAAATAAAGGTAAAATAAAAAAATAAAAAAAACAAGACCACTGGTAATCTCCCTCGATCTGGGTCTCCACGCAAGATCTCACCCCGTGGGGTCAAAATGATCACAAGAACGGTGAGCAAAAATCCCAGAACCACACGGTGGGACCTAGTGACTGACCTGCAGAGAGCTGGGACCAAAGTAACAAAGCCTACCATCAGTAACACACTACGCCACCAGGGACTCAAATCCTGCAGTGCCAGACGTGTCCCCCTGCTTAAGCCAGTACATGTCCAGGCCCGTCTGAAGTTCGCTAGAGAGCATTTGGATGATCCAGAAGAACATTGGGAGAATGTCATATGGTGAGATGAAACCAAAATAGACCTTTTTGGTAAAAACTCAACTCGTTGTGTTTGGAGGACAAAGAATGCAGAGTTGCATCCAAAGAACACCATACCTACTGTGAAGCATGGGGGTGGAAACATCATGGTTTAGGGATGTTTTTCTGCAAAGGGACCAGGACGACTGATCCGTGTAAAGGAAAGAATGAATGGGTATCGTGAGATTGAGTGAAACCTCCTTCCATCAGCAAGGGCATTGAAGATGAAACGTGGCTGGGTCTTTCAGCATGACAATGATCCCAAACACACCGCCCGGGCAATGAAGGAGTGGCTTCGTAAGAAGCATTTCAAGGTCCTGGAGTGGCCTAGCCAGTCTCCAGATCTCAACCCCGTAGAAAATCTTTGGTGGGAGTTGAAAGTCCGTGTTTCCCAGCAACAGCCCCAAAACATCACTGCTCTAGAGGAGATCTGCATGGAGGAATGGGCCAAAATACCAGCAACAGTGTGTAAAAACCTTGTGAAGACTTACAGAAAACGTTTGACCTCTGTCATTGCCAACAAAGGGTATATAACAAAGTATTGAGATAAACTTTTGTTATTGACCAAATACTTATTTTCCACCATAATTTGCAAATAAATTCATTAAAAATCCTACAAATGTGATTTTCTGGATTTTTTTCTCTCATTTTGTCTGTCATAGTTGAAGTGTACCTTTGATGAAAATTACAGGCCTCTCATCTTTTTAAGTGGGAGAACTTGCACAATTGGTGGCTGACTAAATACTTTTTCTCCCCACTGTATATAGGTGTCAGAGGCCCATAATCAGCAACCATCACTCCTGTGTTCCAATGGCACATCATATAAGCGAATCCAAGTTTATCATTTAAAAAAGGCTAACTGATCATTAGAAAACCCTTTTGCAAATATGTTAGCACAGCTGAAACCTGTTGTTCTGATTAAAGAAGCAATAAAACTGGCCTTCTTTAGACTAGCTTAGTATCTGGAGCATCAGTATTTTGGGGTTTGATTACAGGCTCAAAATGGCCAGAATCAAAGAACTTTCTTCCCAAAACTCATCAGTCTATTCTTGTTCTGAGAAATTAAGACTATCCCATGTGAGAAATTGCCAAGAAACTGAAGGTCTTGTACAACGCTGTGTACTACTCCCTTCACAGAACAATGCAAACTGGCTCTAACCAGAATAGTAAGAGGAGTGTGAGGCCCCGGTGCACAACTGCGCAAGAGGACAAGTACATTAGAGTGTTTTAGTTTGAGAAAGACACCTCACAAGTCCTCAACTGGCAACTTCATTAAATAGCACCCACAAAACACCAGTCTCAACATCAACAGTGAAGAGGCAACTCCAGAATGCTGGCCTTGTTGCAAAGAAAAAGCCATATCTCAGACTGGACAATAAAAAGAAAAGATTAAGATGGGCAAAAGAACACAGGCCCTGGACAGAGGAACTCTTTAAAAAACAAGGACATTTTTAAGTGACCCCAAACTTTTCTTTGCTCTGAAAACTTGGGGGTGGGGGGGTGGTGAATGTGTCCTGGCTATTGGGGAACCCTGCTGTACATCCTCAAGTTAAAAAATAAACTGTAATTTTAGAATATGGTGGGTCAGTTTGAGATAACTTAAAGTATCTGGTTAAACATTTACCCCCCAAAAAATACATTTTATGGAATGATTCACGTCCAGGAATAACTGACCACAGATGCAGACGAGAGTTCCATTTGAAACCAGAGTTCATGTTTTGACTTCACTGTGCGTTTCCATTACAAAAGCCTTGCATACACAAGAGAGTCACAGTTTCATCAACTAAAGCTCAAGCCAGCGTACCATTGATGCACAAAAACTCTTTGTACAGAACATCACCATGGTTGGATAGCAGTAAAAAAAAAAATCCATCCTTCAAAAACTAAGCATAAAATAAAAGGAACGCGCTTGAAGAATAAGGCTCAGTTATGTCCAATCAAAAAAATATAGGCTAACTGAACACTTTTTTCCCACAGATGACTGAAACTATAAAAATAAAAAAATGGCTCCAAAGAAAAGACCTCATAATTGAGAGTGGTTAAGTCAAGAGAACGACCATGGGACAATGACACGATACTCATAAAAAGAGGGGCCCCTCCGGGCAGCAGCATCAGAGAAGCAGCAGGACTTTATGTCAACGGCCGGCCTTCACCTGATCTGCATTCTTCAATCTCCAGCAACCCACACTGAGCTTCCACCACCACAGGCATTAGGGATAAATCGAAGTCATGGGATTCCCTAAAAGATTAAGGCTCTCGAAACAAAAACACAGCTTGTTCAGCAAAGGGTTTTTCCCTCCACAAAAATGTCAGAAGACGTTTCTCCGAATGAGCTAATTTGTAGCTATGAGAGCAAATAGGGTCTCCAGCAGAACATATCATCTACCTACTAGGCCAACTGGTGATCTTTAGCGCTGGGACAATGCCAGTACCAGAATATTTTTCCCATGGCAAAAATGAAAACACCAAGCAGCCTAAACTCGGTTGTCCTTAAAAAACCTGTTGTACGTAAAATATTGTGTACTTTAGCTTGGGACATACATAAATGTGACTCTGGATGACAATGTAAGTTAGATCTTCTTTGTGTTTTGTTTCCTTGCCACGATACTAACGAGTGTTGAGATAGTGCTATTGTCCCGACCATAGTCATCGTGCTGTGAAGGTAAATGGTTGAGTCCATCCAGGTGTATTTTTTTTGTACCTTTACTTAACTAGGCAAGTCTGTTTAGAACAAATTCTTATTTACAATGACGCCTACACCAGCCAAACCCGGACGACACTGGGCCAATTGTGCACCGCCCTATGGGCCTCCCAATCACAGCCGGTTGTGATACAGCCTGGATTCGAACCAGGGTGTCTGTAGTGACGCCTTTAGCACTGAGATGCAGTTCCTTAGACCTCTGTGCCACTCGGGAGCCAAAACTTAACAGTATTACTTCTGTCCCTCTCCTTGCACCAACCTGGGATCGAACCAGGGACCCTCTGAACACAATGACAACAGTCGCCCCACGAAGCATTGTTACAAAACAGGCTGTTTGACAGAGAACTGTAAATGTTCACAAATTTTGGTGTTACAGTTTCAGTGGCCTTTACTTTCAATGGTCCCATTTCATAGCTGTCAAAACAGACAATGTTTTTCTTCATGGATCATAAGTTCTTACTCCAAGGGACAGAACTTAACATGCAGGTCACGATCTAGCTCTGAACCTTTGCACAATGACCACATAATAAAGTAGTAGGCCTAGGTGTATCCTACTGTACTCCAAATTAAATAAAAACATGTTAGAATAGGGGCAGTTCCATGGTAACAGAGTGACACAGACTCAGATGTTTCACTTTAAAATGCATGTCAAACAAAAACCAATGATTGCTTAACTTTGCAAACCATATACGCACATTGGCAACTTAATTTCCACAGAAGATTCTACAAAAACATATTTAGTTGATGAACAGTGCAGATGCTAAGTTTGGTAACAGAATGACAGTTTGTGCTGTTTGCGCAGTTATTCTGTTACCAAACTTTGCATCTGCAATGTTTTTACACTCCTCAAACTGTCCAGTGTTGGTGACCGAGTCGCAACTTGAGCCACTTCTTCTTGTACTGAGCCGTTATTTGTGGCCCGCCATGTTAGCTTGCACGATTCTTGACATTCTCCTTCGACCTCTCATCAACGAGACATTTTTGCCCACAAAACTACCGCTGGCTGGATATTTTTTGTTTGTCACACCATTCTTGGTAAACCCTAGACAGCATCGTGCGTTGAAAAGCCCAGGAGGCCGGCTGTTTCTGAGATACTAGAACTGGCACGTCTGGTACCGATGATCATACCACGTTCAAAGCTGCTTATGTCACTCGTTTTGCCCATCCTAACATTCAATCGAACAGTAACTGAATGCCTCGATGCCTGCTTTATGCCACATGACTCACGGTCTGTCGGAGCAAACCATTTTCATGAACGGGGTGGTGTACCTAATAAACTGGCCACTGAAAGACCACTTTTTGGTCATTTCAAGTGCAAGGGCTTGCAGGTAAAGGTGCATTTTGAGAGCTGTAGACATATAGCTATGTCTGATGTGGTTTCAGTCCTATTAGGGCCAAGCTGGTTGCTGAGGACTTATTCATAATAACTTGTGCAAAGACCTTGGGCATCAGACTGAAGGGTCTGTCCTGTAACTAGTTCATAAGTCAGGTGACCAAATTACTGTAGTGGTGCCTCGGTATCAGGCCAGGTCTTACTAAACTGGCTAATTATCATCGTCTCTGTAGCTTGCAAACTAGATAACTAACAATAGCTTACGTTTGCACATGTATATTGTTAATAAATACAACTTTTTATGTAACGGACTATAAGGCTTAGAAGTTAGAGCTGTCTGGATACTCAAGAGAGCTGTAAAAGTCAGCTGAGCTAACGTTAGCTTGCTAGTTAGCTTAGCTCACTCTGCAGGCCTGTTGTATTCATCTTGCAGCTGACACACAGCAACGTAACAATACAGGACAATACGCATATAATCTACATAAACTCCGAATTACGGGTGTTTGTCCTTACCTGCTGAGATGTGAGCTCAACGTGCAAGGCTCGAGAAGATGAAGCTCCAGAGTTGACAGGGTGATCCCGACCGGTGATGGAGTTCATTCTCCTAACGGCACCAGGGCGTTCGCTCCTTCATTCAACAAAACATCTCAGCCTTGCCACCGATCAAACCCAGATCCTGTACATCTAGATTTAACTTCTACGGCAGAAATGTATGCATCGGTGTAGCGAACGTTCGTAAGAAAACAGCACTCGTGAAGCTGTCAGTTAGCAAGCTATGTAGCTAGCTAGCTATGTGACATAAACAAAGTAGGACTTGCTCAGGTAGCTTTCGGTCTGTTAGAGGGCAGCACCAGTAGATCACTGATTGGTCCACGGCTGTGCCTGTCGTTCGATTTATGCGTTGCTATTTGTCAAATATGTCGATCACAAAGAAAGGGCGGAGAGACAAACCTCTAGAGCTGCAATATGAGGAAGTGGGTGTTTATGTATGGCGACCAATGATGTATCATTCGCTGATGGTGACAACAAATATTTTTGTAACTTAACCAAGATTGACCACAGTCCACATTTCCAACGGGAACAACTGAGTCAGTGGGCAGACATCTAGCGAGATCCTGTTGGCGCGATCTAGCATCATCTGCATATTTCCGTTAGGGGACGCCTACTCTGAAGTGTGCGTTTGCAATAACTAAATTCGCCTCTGCACTCCTAAAAATTGCGATTTTCTAAAACTTTTTCAAAGGGCAAAGTCTACAAAACGTAGTCTACTCTTTTCATAACAGTTGTTAGTTTTGGGAACAAAAGAACTGTATTGAAATTAAATGTTTCATCGATGAGAAAATTTGCAGAATGTAGGCCAAATTCCATCTTGTTCCATCTTCTCCCACTGCCGGTCAGTGGCCTTCCTCCATGGTAGTGAGTGGAAATGCCAAGCGGATGCTTCACATTTATGCATCCGGTGAAATATCTGTCTCATTGTTCTGTCTGTGGCGACAACGCACTCAACCAGAGATACTCTATATAATGACGAGATGGTCTTATCTAACAATCAAATCAAATTGTATTAGTCACATGCTCCAAATACAACAGGTGTAGGTAGACCTTACTGTGAAATGCTTACTTTCAAGCCCCTAACCGACAGTGCAGTTTCAAGAAATACAGATAAGAGATAAAAGTAACAAGTAATTAAAGAGGAGCAGTATAAAATAACAATATATACAGGGGGGTGCAGGTACAAAGTCAATGTGCGGAGGCATCGGTTAGTTGAGGTAGTATATACATGTAGGTAGAGATAATTAAAGTGACTATGCATAGATGACAACAGAGAGTGGCAGTGGTTTGGAGAGGGGGGGGGCAATGTGAATAGTCTGGGTAGCCATTTAACTAGATGTTCAGGAGTCTTATGGCTTGTGGGTAAAAGCTGTTTAGAAGCCTCTACAATGGTAGTAGTTGGTCGTGTTCAAGAGCATAAAATCCATGATGCATTGTGGGTAAATGTTGACTGACTGACTGACTTACAAATAAGTCTTTTTTATGGTGCAAAATGATTTGTAGATCAGTTAGTCGGCAGTCGCCTGCAATGTTGAACAAGCTGGTTGTCACAAAGGTGGAGAGGCAAGCACGGACAGGCAAGATCAGGTGGGAACATTCTAGCCAATGAGAGGGCAGATCAAATCTAATTTTATTTGTCACATACACATGGTTAGCAGATGTTAATGTGAGTGTAGCGAAATGCTTGTAATAAGCATGTAAACAACAGAAATAACTGATTTTTTTTTTTTTTTTAATCTCAAAGTTGCCTAGATGCCATATGCGTCCACTTATATCAGTACATTCGTACCAAACTAAACATTACTTAACTTCTATTCAATCAAATAAGCCTCACTTAGCAATCACATTTTTTGCTGACCAAATCCAACACTCAAACACCATACAAAAGAGTGGAGTGGAGCCTCTATTTACACTCAGATTCGAAAATGCTTATTAACATCAAAGTAGATACAAGACTACAAATCTCTGTAACCTCCTGCACGTCACCTCTAGCTGGCACCTTTGCTAACAGGTACATTTAAAGTAATGTTGCCAATTTATTAATTACTATGTTTAGCTAGCATTAGATAGGTTAATCCGGAGATTCTTACCTTTGCCTCGATTTGGCAGTCTTGTCCAGATCAACATGGGATTTGTAGTTCTTTATGATAGCCACATTAGCAGTTCATTAGCATTTAATCTGTTGGGGGTAAATACTGGTGAATACATTGATAAAAGTCTCCTTGTCCGGAGAGATATATACACGGTTATCAGTCACGCAAGGGTAAGCCTACACAAAACACAGCCTTTATTTTAAGTGTTTCTAAAATCTCCTCTGGGAAAAATGTATGGTAAAAAAACGATTGGAACCATTTCTGACTGCTAGGTTTTATGGGAATTATGACTCATACTGTGGTACTCTATTGTATGGACCTTAAGCAATCACAAAATAAAGCACCAATCAACCTAGCCTTCAAACTTGCACAAGGTGGAAAGAAACAGTATCAATTCAACAGTTAATAACCTTTTATCGATTAGATTTTCTTGCCTCCTGTGTCCTCTCTCCTCAGTCGAGGAGAAGTTGGCGAGGAGAGTGAGCGTGGATGGAAATGCGCTTGCTTGAAATGAGATGGTACTTCTCCACTCGTGCGCCATTAGGCAGATGACGTTTACAGGGGTGGATCCCAAAATACATGTGTAAAGTGATCAAAACTAATTAAGTCAGTTTTCCAAGATATTTTATAAATAAAACTATAACATTTTGTTTTTAAACTAGTAATATTTTTCTCAGACAAAACAAAATGTATTCAAAGGTGTGGTAGGCTGCCTAAGCGAATGAGAAGGTCAGTGATGAGAGGCTCCGTCCAAAAAGAAACAAAGAAAAGGCGAGTAGAGTCGGGAGTGAGTATTTTGCCCTTTCATAGACACTAACTGGGGTTTCTTTGGAGAAGTTGCACAGGGAGAAATGTTTGGAGAATGGGAGTGATTGGAGAAGATGGCAGAAAAGGAAGAAAGTGGAGCATATTATGAATAAACATGGAGTGTGGGATTACACAGGCCTTCTGAAAGATCTGGTGACAGAGAAGATAATGGACAAGGAAAAAAATGAGAAAAGTGGAAATGGTTATGAGGGAATATGAAATGAGGGATTTCACAGAACATTTGGAAGAACTGGAGGAAATAGAGAGAGATGAGAGTGAGGATGAATTAGATGTGGTGGCAGGTGCAGTGATGACTGTTGAGAAGAAATTGAATGTAGAGGGAAGCAGTGTGGAGAGGAAGGTTAGCATCAAGTGCCAAAAGAGGGATACGTGTTCCGGTAGCTCGGAGATGGAACCTGATGGGAGTGTGGATGAAGTTCCTGCAATGGGGACCGCCAAGGTCAGGCCTCGGTCCGAGGATATAAAGGATCATTCTGGCCCAGTGTGAGTAAGATTTGTGGAGAGAATGGATCCTTGCATTTTGGCTGATCCATATGTGGTGGTATATTGACTGGAGAAGAGGTTGGGGACTGTTAAGTTGGTGAAAGTAACTAGGAGTGGACTAGTGATGACTTATTGTGTTTCTTCAACCCAGAGGGAGCGGGAGCTCCGGATCTCACGATTAGGGAAAATAAATGTGGCTTGCTTAGCTCTCCGGAGAAGGGCGCCATTGAAAGGAGAGAATGGGGGTGGCATTAAATGTTGAGGAAGATCAGTTGATTGATCAGATTCCCAGTGTCTGTGATGTTTGCCGCGACGCAGATCCGGTGGGGAAACAGAAAAGATATTGTCTGTCCTGCTGAGTTTTGATGTAGTCTTTGCTAGATAAGGTATAGGTAGGAAGTGTAAGTTGTCCCCTGAGAGCGTTTGTTCCTAAAATACTTCAGTGTTTCAGGTGTCAAATTTCTTGGCATGTTGCAGCAGTATGTAGGAGGGGGAGTACTAGATGTGCAAAGTCTGCAGGAGGGCATGAGATGAAGGAATGTGTAGTTTCAGTGGAGAAACTTGTGGGGGTGCCCTTTCTCTCACTGTGTCCGGTGAGAGAAAGGCAGGTTGAGGTTGTGCTGAAGCAGTGAAGAGAGTAGGAGAGAAAGATGGGTCCAGGTTGAGGGATCCTGAGAGGATTCCTGTGAGTGGGCAGAGACTAATAGAGGGTGATGGGAAGAATATGTGCTTCAGTAAGGTAGGTTTCTATGGTTGTCAATTGTACTGCAGAAATGGATTGAAAGTCATAGAAAATAGAGGTTGTGGTGGCAGCGGCAGAGAAATACTGTTGGTCTGGAGTAGGATTAGATGGGGTACATAGTGGAATGAGGTGGTGTGTTCATTTTTAGTTTTCTTTTAGAGAGGGCTAATAGTTGGCAGGGTCCTTTTTCCTTTTCCCCAATTGAATAGTACTGTATTACAAAGAATTTCATGTAGGTAGGCCATGAATGGCCTCACACACCAGTACAGTAGGTAACGGTGTATGCATCTTAAATTGAATGCGATCCGCCAACACAATCCAGAAGAAGAAGGGGGAGTGTGGTAGATTTCAAAACTCTTCTGTGGTAGTATACACGAGTATCCTCGATGAAAGGTGGCTATCGAGGAGGGGAGGACACTTTCGTTTGCCTAATAACAAATTGACACACTCCTTGACCACTCAACCACTTATCGGTTTCCGGGTCACGGAGGAGAGTGGATAGAGGACAGTCTTTTGTCCAAACAAGAAACCCCCCCTAGTCTTTGAACAGCATGGCATCTCTTTCACAATACATTTAGCAAAGGGCTACTTTTCCTTTTCAAGTAATTAGAGGTAGAAAACTAAATGACACATGACAAAATTACAGTTGAGCAGTAGCCTATTTGTCATTAATTAAATCACTCATTGTTTGTGCATCTATTTAGATTTTTGATCTCACGAAATATTCAAAGACGTTTTCATGAACATCCCTCACATACAAGAAATGGACCTACTCAACTCTTATGTTGTGATATAGAGTGACAGTAGGGGATTATCAGACAGTAAATCAAGTATTATTGGATGATCTTAATCTGGAATTAGGGGTCTTTGTAGTAACTGGAGTCCGTAAAAAAAAGCCATGGAATGTGTTTTAAGAGAACATTTTGACGTTTTCTATCACTTGAGGAGTTGTGTGCATGCATCAATGTATAGTTCCCCCAACCCTAGGACATTTGGTGTGCTTGTGATTATGTCTACAAATGGCTTATTTTATCGCTTGAGCAAAATTACATTCTGGCATTGTGATGTCGCGGTGGGACTGAAAAATAGTTAACAAGTTTTATTCTGGAAACATAAAGTTTGATTTAAGTAGACTGTGATGAAGCCATTCACAAAAGAAACATGCATTGGCTGCTATTTATTGCTGTATTTATTGCACATGAATTAGGAGAGGATGTTCACTGCTCTTTGCAAAAAGTCCCCGATGAATCTAGAAGAAATTCAGTTTTGAATGACACACTATTTATCACCAATCTCAATTATTTTGCCATGAGGTGAAATCTTGTAGTCTTTTTATCTTGCATAATATACAACATACATACATTTCTTCACCTAGGATCATTGGCTGGATAATGGACTTGATATGCCCCATATGAAAAAATGATTTATCTCAAACACTTCTTGGTAATTACTGGGGGATTTGTGACTTTTATACTCTAATTCAAATCTGTGATAGCAACCCCTTTGCCATTTTACTCAATTGAGTGGAAGCCCCCTAAGAAGTTTGAGATGTAGTTTTTTTTTTAAATAAGGCATATGCTTTGCAATCTCTTAATTTCATTAATCAGTAATCTGCCCTCTGGGTAGAGGAAGAAATGTTCTTCACCCTGAAATTGTTCTTACATCACCATCACTACAGTACATGGGGCCTCAATGCACTAGGTAACACTCTGCAACCCAGTCAACACACTCATGTGGAGAAATGTACAACAAAACTAAAACACAGGTCAAGGTTAAATGACAAAAGCACCATTTTGATTCTCTTAGAAATTGGCAAATTTGACATAGGACTCTTTCAAAGGCATGTTTTAGAGAAATACCTCAGAGGGTTGTCACAAATACAAAAAGTGCATCAATATATTAATTTTCATTGAAAATGTTCTTATTTACAAAATACAATTAATACTTAGTTCCATCACACAATCAGATTGTATTACCAATATGCACAATCTAAATCCATTCAATAGAATTCCTTCACTTTCAAGTTTCAATGAAGTGTGCATGTGTGGGGAGGGGACACCCATCAGCTCGTTGGCTCAATAAACCACACTATCAACATCTCACTAAGGCATCACCCTTACAATTGCATTGTTTGTGCATTTAGCAACAACAACAAAAATTAAGGTCTCAAAACATCATCCTATATTTACCTTTCGGGGCACTTAACACATTCGTTGTACAGGCCTATTCTAAGTGAAAATGACATGGATGCATGGAGGAAACAAAGATGGCGCTTGTGTGTGTCTTGTGTAACCTTCTAGTGCCACCTAGTGGGAGTTCCACTGCACATTAAATCAAGGGATCATACCTTAACTATACTCCCTCATCTTTTCTGTCATGGAACACATCTATAGATGTGTCATACACTCAATAAAATATTCAATAAATGGAAGTTAGTCAACTTTGCCATTGACAGTGACTAGGTCAGAGAGAATAGTAAGGTAACCTAAGACCTGCCATTTTCATCCTGAGTGGAGGACTGACGTGAGTGTTGCTGAGAGCGCGGTGGGTTTATATACACACAGCTTAATGTATATAGATTGAATTCCAGAGACAATCAATCAGAGCCAGGCAAGTGAATGGAGGGGCAGGGCTGAACAGACAGCTGCCACAGCTGACCCTTTCTCAATGGATGTGCAGGATGTCACTCTCCTTCAGGCCGAAGCGGGTCTTATACTTGTCAAAGAGGCTGGTGAGGGAATTGATGTACATGGCATGGTACAGATCCACCATATCCCGAGGAGGCTGCTCAATCTTTGGCACTGTGATCGGTTCACCCACTAAGAGAAATAAACATGTACAAATCTATATCCCAAAAATCAACTTTAAAAAACATTTAACATATTGGAAATACGTAGTTTGATGAGCTGTAGTGTTAAACATTAATATAGCCTTGATGCAGGGGAGAGTAAATATTGACTGGGTGGATGGTTATGTTAACACAGAGGAACTAGAGTAGCTCAACTGCTTGGTAGTAACCATAACAGTCCGATCATTGAAATTATAATTACAGACCATCCGAAGACTGAATCCCTAACAGAAACTAAGTCAACAAGCACTAAATGCCTGTAAGAGATGGGATTGAAAAGGGAGGGTAAACAACTGGAAACCAAAGTTTACCAGTAAACTACCAGAATTTTGGTATCTTTCAAGGATTTTATTTTAATCTATCACAAGACATCAAGAGGCTCTTTTGGGTACTTCCGATTATCACAGGCGTCTGTAATAATATCTGGCCCTCTGTGTGGACTAATCACATGTCAAATATATGAAATAATGAAGTAAGATGATAGAAAAATAGAATGACAAAGCTGTAAAACATTATCCTAAATATAAACCATCAACTAAGAGAACACCATTGTTTTTAATATGAGGATTATAGCATGAAATATCCTATATGTTTCGGTGTCAAACTGGTATCAGTTGTGAATACAGTCAATAGTTGGAATAGTTTCTGAATTAATTGAAAATAATGTTGATTAAATGCTTTTTTCATGAATGAGGCTATTGAACCATATGGTCTATCTACTAGAAAGTCATGGATAATATGGAGACAGATGTAATATATTAATACTATAAAACAAATAAATTTTTCAAAAGTTATTCAAGTATAAATTACCAAAGTTACGATAGATTCCAGTAAATATGTTAAATTACCGGTGGCTTGCAACCCTAGTGAGACAGTCAGTAGGGTCTTGGAGAGGGTTTTACTTACCGATGGTGGTGATGGGTTTGTTGTAAGGCACCATTCCCCAGGAATCGGAGGAGAAGAAGCCACAGCCATGGAACAGACAGGGCGCAAAACCAATAATCTTCTGCAGTCGCTTTTGAGCCAGCCGCCACCAGGTTCTCTCCTCGAAGATCACCTGTTTGTACACATCGTTCTCCCCAAAGGAGTAGACTGGTACCAGGTCAGACCTGACAGAGAGGGGGGGTTTACAATAGTCTCCTGAAGTTACTCATAAGGCATAACAGATATCTGATCACCGAATGATGGGCTACTAAACCATGTGGTTTATAACAGCTCACCTACACCAGTTTACCCAGACTTTGTTTTCAGTAGCTCAGTTGGTAAAGCATGGCGCTTGCAACACCAGGATAGTGGGTTCGATTCATGACTAAGTCACTTGGGATAAATGAAACATGGTGAAGCCCCAAAATTGCCCTTGCTAGAAGCCTGTGTTTCAGACATAAGGAAGTGGATGGCTGCAAACTTTCTACTTTGAAACTCGGACAAAACAGAGATGCTTGTTCTAGGTCCCAAGAAACAAAGAGATCTTCTGTTGAATCTGACAATTAATCTTAATGGTTGTACAGTCGTCTCAAATAAAACTGTGAAGGACCTCGGCGTTACTCTGGACCCTGATCTCTCTTTTGACGAACATACGGTCACAAGACGCAGGCCTCCTAATTGTCGCTAGAATTTCTAAGCAAACAGTGGAGGCAGGGCTTTCTCCTATAGAGCTCAATTTTTATGGAATGGTCTGCCTACCCATGTGAGAGATGTAGACTCGGTCTCAACCTTTAAGTCTTTATTGAAGACTCATCTCTTCAGTGGGTCATATGATTGAGTGTAGTCTGGCCCAGGAGTGTGAAGGTGAACGGAAAGGCTCTGGAGCAACGAACCGCCCTTGCTGTCTCTGCCTGGCTGGTTCCCCTCTTTCCACTGGGATTCTCTACCTCTAACCCTATTACAGGGGCTGAGTCACTGGCTTACTGGTGCTCTTTCATGCCGTCCCTAGGAGGGGTGCGTCACTTAAGTGGGTTGAGTCACTGATGTGATCTTCCTGTCTGGGTTGGCGCCCCCCCTTGGGTTGTGCCGTGGCGGAGATCTTTGTGGGCTATACTCGGCCTTGTCTCAGGATGGTAAGTTGGTGGTTGAAGATATCCCTCTAGTGCTGTGGGGGCTATGCTTTGGCAAAGTGGGTGGGGTTATATCCTTCCTGTTTGGCCCTGTCCGGCGGTATCATCGGATGGGGCCACAGTGTCTCCTGACCCCTCCTGTCTCAGCCTCCAGTATTTATGCTGCAGTAGTTTATGTGTCGGTGGGCTAGGGTCAGTTTGTTATATCTGGAGTACTTCTCCTGTCTACCTCTGTGAATTTAAGTACGCTCTCTCTAATTCTCTCTTTCTCTCTTTCTTTCTCTCTCTCTCTCTCTCGGAGGACCTGAGCCCTAGGCCCATGCCTCAGGACTACTTGGCATGATGACTCCTTGCTGTCTCCAGTCCACCTGGCCATGCTGCTGCTCCAGTTTCAACTGTTCTGCCTGTGATTATTATTATTTGACCATGCTGGTCATTTATGAACATTTGAACATCTTGGCAATGTTCTGTTATAATCTCCACCCGGCACAGCCAGAAGAGGACTGGCCACCCCACATAGCCTGGTTCCTCTCTAGGTTTCTTCCTAGGTTTTGGCCTTTCTAGGGAGTTTTTCCTAGCCACCGTGCTTCTACACCTGCATTGCTTGCTGTTTGGGGTTTTAGGCTGGGTTTCTGTACAGCACTTTGAGATATCAGCTGATGTACGAAGGGCTATATAAATACATTTGATTTGATAAAGCGTCTGATAAATGGCATACAATACACTGAACAAAAATATAAATGCAACAATTTCAAAGATTTTACTGAGTTACAGTTCATATAAGGAAATCAGTCAATGGAAATAAATTCATTAGACCCTAATCTATGGATTTCACATGACTGGGAATAAAGATATGCATCTGTTGGTCACAGATACCTAAAAATAAAAAAAACAGTCAGTATCTGGTGTGACCCCACCATTTGCCTCATGCAGTGTGGCACATCTCCTTTGCATAGCGGAGGGTGAATGGCACGACAATGGGCCTCAGGATCTTGTCACGGTATCTCTGTGCATTCATATTACCATAGATAAAATGCAATTGTATTCATTGTCCATAGCTTATGCCTGCCCATACCATAACCCTAACGCCACCATGGTGCACTCGGTTCACAACGTTGACATCAACAATCTGCTCGCCCACACGATGCCATACATGTGGTCTGCGGCTGTGAGGCAGTTAAATGTACTGCCATATTCTCTAAAATTATGTTAGAGGTGGGTTATGTGGGGAAAATGAACATTCAATTCTCTGGCAACAGCTCTGTTGGACATTCCTGCAGTCAGTATGCCAATTGCACACGCCCTCAAAACTTGAGACATCTGTGGTATCGTGTTGTCTGATAAAACGTAACTTTAAAAATTAAAAAATGATTTAACCTTTATTTAACTAGGCAAGTCAGTTAAGAACAAATTATTATTTTACAATGACGGCCTACCCCGGCCAAACTCTCCTCTAACCCGGACGACGCTGGGTAAATTGTGTCCGCCCTCTGGGAGTGGATTTTTATTGTCCCTAGCACAAGGTGCACCTGTGTATTGATTATGTTGTTTAAATCAGCTTATTGATATGCCACACCTGTCAGGTGGATGGATTATCTTGGCATAGGAGAAATGCTCACTTGCAGGGATGTAAACAAATTTGTCCAACAAATTTGAGAGAAATAAGTTAATTGTTTGTATGGACTATTTCTGGGATCTTTTATTTCAGCTCATGAAACATGGGACCAAAATTTTACTTGTTGCGTTTATATATTTTTGTTCAGCGTACATTATTTGTTCTGAGTCACAAGCTGATGGAGCCTGTCCTTTGGCCTTGACCCAGTGTCTGTGTACAATACTGCATGTCAGGAGGAGCTCTGCGCACTTGAGGACAAATTACCACACGTGAAAGTATGTTTTATGTGCCAATCAAACCTATTGTTGAGCCAACTCTCTCTATTCCATCAAATTGGTCATAATGACACCAGTGTCTGTGCTGACCCAGTAAGGTCTCTCACCAAACATATAGTCTGATCAGTTGATGCGTATAACTGAGATGTGTGTGTGTGACCGGAAGGTGCGCCTGTCAGGATGGTGTATGTGTGGCCGGGAAGTTTGTGCTCTAAACTCACCCTTGCTGGAGGGCTAACCTCACAAAGCCCTTGCGGTTATTCAGGGTGACAGAATTCTTTCCTGGAGCACAGTTCAAAGATTCAGCTGCTCCCCCGACAACAATGACCACTGCATTGCCAGTTCCATTCTGAGAGAGGAGGTAGTCAATGGAGTTACGGTTCACTGGGCAGATACCTGACACATGGAAGAGGATGGGGTTAGGCTCAGTTATCACACATGGGCCCAAAGACCAAACAAGTCAGTGTGTTTGCAGTGGAGAACACATTTGAAGAGAAATCAATACTGTTTGAGCACAAAAACATTCTTAGTGGATGTTGAGCAAAAGAAACCTTTGAAATGAAGATAATTAAGCTAACAGAGCAGGTTAACTGAAGCAGCTCTTTACAATAGTGACATCAGCAATTACAGTTTGGCAGGCACAGGGATTGTTTAGTCTACATTGGGCAATAGGACAAAGCTCAGAGTTCTACCTGATTAGAGTTGGTAGATACAGGGCTGGTATCAGCAGTTTACTGAGTACAGAGGGACAAAACTCAGAGAAACCATCTCACCTCCAGACATGAGATAGTCTCTAAAGACTGGCATCCGGAAGTTTCCAGCCAGGGTGGCCAGGGAAGGCTTGATGCCCGGGAACTTCTTAGAGAAGCCGGTGGCCTCTGTTCCGAAGTTACAGAAGGCTCCAAAAGAGAAGATCCCATGGGGGTGGTAGCCAAAGATGTAGTTTCGGCTTGGCAGCAGGTTGTGTGTCTTGATGAGCTGGTAAACAGGATGAGAAAGAGACATGGTGGTTACTATCACACTAAGCAAAATATAACTACAGAGTGTTTGTTAAGCAATTTAACAGGTCAGAGAATCTGCACAAAATTAAGCCAATTCAGTTGTGCAGTTATGATAACATTAAGTTATTTTTATTACTTGTCTCAATAAGATAAAGGCCATTTACCTGTGCATTGTACTATATGTATTAGCATATTTCCCTGAAATTGGGACAGCTTATCAGTTTAGCCCTGATATGACATATTTGCACTCAAGTAATAAAATAATTACAGGTAACAAACAGTGTTCTGTGTCTGGGATGTTTATCTGCACGTTTCCCCTATTATGAACAGCAGTCCCATTACAGAGCTTCAATATTCTTAAAAGTTGTTTTGAGTATGAGAAGGAGAGCATAGGCTCCATAATGGTGGGAGACGAATTGTGTCTTCAGTGAAGCGGGTGCCCCAATACCACGCTTATGGAAGAAACTGAAAGGGCACAGAGGATATACACACAGATCCAAAGAGATGTGTACACAAGACTCTAATCAAACAAGGTCCATTGCATAACCACATTATCAGATTATCTAAGACCATCTGTGAGGTTTCCACAGTGGTAGCATGGTAGATGTAAAGAGATTACCATTTGGTGATATGAAAACAGGTGGCGTTTACAACATGGGTACAGTAAGTAGAAGAAATGGAAGAGAGGAGAACTTGCTGACCCTCAAGATGTAATAGTCACTGTCCCTGAATGTACCAACACACTCACGCTGCTCCCAGCCATGTCTACCAACTGCCGTTCAACTCCATTAGCTGCATAACCTACAAGATAAGCAACCCTTCATCTGAAACAGGATGCTGCCAGGTGAATTACATAATGGGTATAGATCTCTGCGAATACCTGGCATACAACACATCCTTGTGTCAGAAAACCACAGCCCCTTAATCCCACAACCAGCAACTCAAGGAATTACTGTACTGTAAATGAAATCAAAGTTTATGGTTGAGTTATCGCAGGTGCAACAAAATGCTTGTGTTTCTAGTGTGTGCAGAGCTGTCATCAAGGCAAAGGGTGGCTACTTTGAAGAATCTCAAATATATTTTTATTTGTTTAAAACATTTTTGGTTACTACATGATTCCATAGTTTTTATGTCTTCATTATCATTCTACAATGTAGAAAATAGTCAAATAAAGAAAAACCTTTGAATGAGTAGGTGTCCAAACTTTTGACTGGTACTGTGTATATGAGTCATGACTAGAATACAGTATATACACATGAAGAGAGTAAACATTAGTGACAAGTATTCAATGACTATATACATAGGGCAGCAGTCTCTAGAGTGCAAAGTAGAGTACCGGGTGGTAGCCGGCTAGAACAGTGATTAAGGTTCAGGGCAGGGTACTGGGCGTAGGCCGACTAGTGGTGACTGTTTAACAGTCTAATGGCCTGTAGATAGAAGCTGTTGCTCAGTCTCTTGGTCCCAGCTTTGATGCAACTGTACTGTCTCCTCCCTGTAGATGGTGGGGGGTGAACAGGCTGTGGGGGCCCGTCGATGTGGATAGGGGCGTGCTCATAGGGGCGTGCTCTCTCTGCTGTCTCCTGTAGTCCACGATCAGCTCCTTAACTATGTTGATGTTGAGGAAGAAGTTATTTTCCTGGCATCACTCCGCCAGGGCCCTCACCTCCTCCCTGTAGGCTGTCTCATCATTGTTGGTAATCAGGCCTACCACTGCTGTGTCATCAGCAAACTTGATGATTGAGTTGGAGATGTGTGGCCACGCAGTCATGGGTGAACAGGGATTACAGGAGGGGGCTGAACACACATTCCCAAGCAAGAAGTTGTTACGTTCCCAAGCAAGAAAACCAAAAACATCACTCAAACAAAACAGGGAACTAACAAAGAGTCACTGACAACAACCAAAACAAAACAGGTGGGGTTTTAGGAGGGGTTCTAAAAGGGCACTCATGGGGGTGTCCACTGAAAGTTGCATAGCAACAACAACTGGGACCTAAGACACCCATCATAAGCATCCTCTAAATGCACCCACTAAGAGGCAAACAAAATAAAAACCCACACCAAACTGGAAGACAGGAAGTAAACCATAAAGGTGGAACAAAATGAAAACAGGGAAATCAGACAAAATAATGTTTTTCTAGAAATCAAATCGGGAGTGCCAACTACAGGCCTTGACCCTCCACATCACTAAAGACAACTGGAGCCTGTCACTCTTAAAAAAATAGCACCTGGGCCAGCACAGCTGAAACGCCTTCCTACTAACAAGATGGACAAGCCAGCATAGGTGTAACACATTCTGACTAATGAGGTAACACCAATCGGTGCGCCCTACGTGCTAACAAGCTATACGTGCTCAAGTCCATTCTCAAAACATAAATGGAAAAACCAAAGCCTTTAACTGAATTTAAAGAAACTGTCGGAGTTCAACGTATGGATCACGAGCAGGGTCAAAGTTCAAAAGACAATACACACACTCTTGATTTCCCCTGGCTGTTAGTCATCATCAGGACTCAATTATTAATAGTTAAGAACCTTTCACCTTGATTCTTAACAGGTAACACTAACAGTATCAAAGCTCTGGTTTTACTTAAGAGCCTTTGATTATACTTTCTATTTATAAGTAAAAAGGGTTGTATGGTAAAAATGATTGTCAGGTTAATGTTTCAAGAATGCTCCATTTTAAAAACAGTCATGCTCATTCACCATTAAATCAATCAGCTGAATGGATTGAACTGAAGGAGGATTAAACATAGCGGATGTAATGTGAATGCCGTTAGTTCAATGATATTACTGAGAAGCGTAAAGGCATACAAACAACTCAGTTGATTCAATCCTTGGTCAGGAGGGCAGCGAGAGAAAACACAAGAGGAACTTGCCAAAAAATATGAATGGTAAAAATATCTTGCTCTGTCAGGATACCAAGAGACCAAGAGTTTAGCATAGGTTTAGCATGTGTTTACATATTATATTGGAAAGGGGGACACCTAGTCAGTTGTACAAATGAATACCTTTAATTGAAATGTGTCTTCTGCATTTAACCCGACCTCCCTGAATCAGAGAGGTGCAGGGGAGCTGCCTTAAAAACCTCTTAAGGATTGGACTCTTGTTTTAAATTTTCATCTAAAAGGCATATCCAAATCTATCTGCCTGTAGCTCAGGACCTGAAGCAAGGATATGCATATTCTTCATACCATTTGAAAGGAAACACTTTGAAGATTGTGGAAATGTTAAATTAATGTAGGAGAATATAACACATTAGATCTGGTAAAAGATAAAACAAAGAAAGTTTTTTTGTAACATCTTTGAAATGCAAGAGAATGGCCATAATGTATTATTACAGCCCAGGCACAATTTAGATTTGGCCACTAGATGGCAGCAATGTGCAAAGTTTTAGACTGATCCAATGAACCATTGCATTTCTGTTCTAAATGTTATCAAGACTGCCCAAATGTGCATAATTGTTTCATTAATACATTTCCAAGTTAATAACTGTGCACTCAAACAATAGAATGGTATTCTTTCACTGTAATAGCTATGGCAAATTGGACAATGCAGTTAGATTAACAAGAATTTAAGCTTTCTGCCAATATTATATATGTCTACAGTGGGGCAAAAAAGTATTTAGTCAGCCACCAATTGTGCAAGTTCTCCCACTTAAAAAGATGAGGCCTGTAATTTTCATCATAGGTACACTTCAACTATGACAGACAAAATGAGAAGAAAAAAAATCCAGAAAATCACATTATATGATTTTTAATGAATTTATTTGCAAATTATGGTGGAAAATAAGTATTTGGTCAATAACAAAAGTTTATCTCAATACTTTGTTATATACCCTTTGTTGGCAATGACAGAGGTCAAACATTTTCTGTAAGTCTTCACAAGGTTTTCACACACTGTTGCTGGTATTTTGGCCCATTCCTCCATGCAGATCTCCTCTAGAGCAGTGATTTTTGGGGGGCTGTTGCTGGGCAACACGGACTTTCAACTCCCTCCAAAAGATTTTCTACGGGGTTGAGATCTGGAGACTGGCTAGGCCACTCCAAGACCTTGAAATGCTTCTTACGAAGCCACTCCTTCATTGCCCGGGCGGTGTGTTTGGGATCATTGTCATGCTGAAAGATCCAGCCACGTTTTATCTTCAATGCCCTTGCTGATGGAAGGAAGTTTTCGCTCAAAATGTCATGATACATGGTCCCATTCATTCTTTCCTTTACACGGATCAGTCGTCCTGGTCCCTTTGCAGAAAAACAGCCCCAAAGCATGATGTTTCCACCCCCATTCTTCACAGTAGGTATGGTGTTCTGTGGATGCAACTCAGCATTCTTTGTCCTCCAAACACGACGAGTTGAGTTTTTACCAAAAAGGTCTATTTTGGTTTCATCTGACCATATGACATTCTCCCAATGTTCTTCTGGATCATCCAAATGCTCTCTAGCAAACTTCAGACGGGCCTGGACAGGTACTGGCTTAAGCAGGGGGACACGTCTGGCACTGCAGGATTTGAGTCCCTGGCGGCGTAGTGTGTTACTGATGGTAGGCTTTGTTACTTTGGTCCCAGCTCTCTGCAGGTCATTCACTAGGTCCCCCCGTGTGGTTCTGGGATTTTTGCTCACCGTTCTTGTGATCATTTTGACCCCACGGGGTGAGATCTTGCGTGGAGCCCCAGATCGAGGGAGATTATCAGTGGTCTTGTATGTCTTCCATTTCCTAATAATTGCTCCCACAGTTGATTTCTTCAAACCAAGCTGCTTACCTATTGCAGATTCAGTCTTCCCAGCCTGGTGCAGGTCTACAATTTTGTTTGTGGTGTCCTTTGACAGCTCTTTGGTCTTGGCCATAGTGGAGTTTGGAGTGTGACTGTTTGAGGTTGTAGACAGGTGTCTTTTATACTGATAACAAGTTCAAACAGGTGCCATTAATACAGGTAACGAGTGGAGGACAGAGGAGCCTCTTAAAGAAGGTCTGTGAGAGCCAGGTCTGTGAGAGCCAGAAATCTTGCTTGTTTGTAGGTGACCAAATACTTATTTTCCACATAATTTGCAAATAAATTCATTAAAAATCTTACAATGTGATTTTCAGGATTTTTTTTCTCCTTTTGTCTGTCATAGTTGAAGTGTACCTATGATGAAAATGACAGGCCTCTCATCTTTTTAAGTGGGAGAACTTGCACAATTGGTGGCTGACTAAATTATTTTTTGCCCCACTGTATGTCCTGGGAAATGTTCTTGTTACTTACAACTTCATGCTAATCACATTAGCCTACGTTAGTTCAACCGTCCCGCGGGGGACCCACCAATCCTGTAGAGGTTTACCACTAGTCTACCTGCCGCCCCTATTTGTGATCTAAAAGAGATGATATGGGGTATGTTAAATACCAATAATTATTGTCACCATTGGGGGGTATTATGATTCTCATGAAATCAGTTTTTTTTATGGCAGTAGCATATTGAGTTAGAAAACCATGATGCTTCTGCAACAATCATTCTGCCTAGTTTATGGCACAGTGTATTATTTTAAATACATTTTCCGTCAGAATGTTATACATTTTCACCCCAATTGTTATTACCGAAATGAATCTGGATATCTCAGGTCATTGTATAACATTTTTATAGAAAAACCTAACTTATTTGAATAAAACAAAATGTTGATGTAGTTATACTAGTTGAAGTTTCCATTAAACTATAATATTTAAGATCTAAAAACACAATGTCTGTGGACATTTACCATTACGTAACACTATTTCCAGTTACTGTAAGAACTTGAGGATGACAGAATGAGGATCTTATTCTCAAACATCCCCTTTAAGACACTTGACCTTCTCATTACCGAAATGACTAAAAAGGTCAAATTGAGAAAAACAAATAAAATCAGCGGCGGCTGGTGGGAGGAGCTATAGGAGGACGGGCTCATTGTAATGGCTGGAACGGAATCAAAAATATGGAAACCAAGTTTGACTCCATTCCAATTATTCCATTCCAGCCATTACAATGAGCCCGTCCTCCTATAGCTCCTCCCACCAGCCTTCACTGCATTACATGTAACACGTTACAATATTACTTTGCGTGGAAAGTAACGCGTTTATTACTTTTCATTACTTTCATAAAAAAATCTCAACTGTCGGAGGGAGAGAGCCACGTGCTCTCTACCAAAGATAGGCTATTAATATGTAATCTAACTAATTCAATAATTAATTCAATATTTCAACCTGAACAGAAAGATCTTGGTCACAAGCTCATCTTTTATTTCCTAATGTAAGGCTGATGTATTCATTGATGTATTTATGTCTGAATTTTGGAGCATGCCTACATTTGCGCAAAAGACTATTCGAGAGTCCACCGGGGCCATGCCCCTCCACGACACAAGACAACATTTATGTGAAATGTTGGCTGTACAAGAACTGTTGTTTGAATCTCTTAACAAGACAAGAAAATATCAACCTACCTTTCTGTAATGTCAACCATCAAAATCAATATTTCCATTTCTCCTCCTTTGGCTTGTCCAAATTGATAATCCACAACACGGCAGCTATATGTGCCAGGGCACTGATCATGCGATTGAATGCTGTCTCTATACAATGCGTTATGATAATGTATAATCTATATGAATAATCATACAAAATTAGGATTCGACAAAGCTTTTTGATGCAAATATAACTTTTCTATTGTCTGAAATGATAGCATTATCACATTGGACAGGTTAGTAATGCTCGCTGGAGGAAGGCAGCCTGTAAAACAATAAAACTGTTGGTTATTTAGTCATACACGTTTCTAATGTTTAAAATGAAAAAATGTAATATCAGGATATTATACCTATCCAAATCACACCATGTGGCGGAGAGTGATACAGACCCACCTGTGCAGGGGTGATGTTGTGGATGTTTGCGGATGTTAAGTATTGTAAAAAAAAAATTATTTAAAAAAAATGTAAAATCACAAATTTGATGGGGAGCATAAATCGCATTTCTATAGTTGCATGCATGGATAATTTGGATCGGGGAAATAATTTCCTGAGGGTCCGATAGCTGTTAGAAGGTCCCTGGGAAAGTTAGACGAATTAAAAATATGAATAGAAAATCCCTTTAACCTATAACCAGTACGTGTCATCCTATGAAATGTACATTATGTTGCACAGCCTAATATAAACTCAACCTCTGTACAGATGTCCTTTCTTTTCATTCAAAATATTTCTCTCCAGCCGCTAGTGCTGATGGCACAGAAATGAATATCTAGAGGGCACACTTTCCACTAGATGGTGAAGCCCTCTATGGGCTTTACTATCACAGAAGCGATCAATGGCAAAGATCAGAGGTGTTCTCCGTAAACGTAAACGTGCTACCCACAACACTGGTCCAAATACACTAATATTACCTGTAATTACCTTGGAGAAATTACTTTTTCAAAAAATGTCACTTTATGCTTAAGTTCACTTTTGAAAATACATGCACGTAATTACAGTACTTATGCTAAAAGAAGGGGTATTTTAGTCAATTGCATTAAGATCAATGATTTGTATCATGCAAATCATCTGGGATTAACAATTGATACAGTTTGATGATGTGTTAGGTTACTAAATCTCAGTACAGTTTTTCAATGGGAAAACTCAAACTCATCTCCAAAACCTGATTATCATTACCGTAATGCACTAATATTTAGGAAATATTAGGAAAAATACAATTTAGACTTTTGTTTTCCGTGTTATTTAACTCAAGCCTTTTCTTCAGGTGAGCAAAATGTCAAAACATATTAGCAATGTATTTGTTCAGTACTTTTTTTTCGAAAGCTGTTGTGGTAATGAGCATTTTTGTGTTGGTAGTTGTGGAAATTGTGGTAAAATGCATAATATCTCATCATTAAACATAACAATAATTATGAAATAGATAAATACAGATTCTAATCCAAGAGGAATTATGGTGGAAATTGTTTATTTTGTACAATTTTTTTTGTCAAGTGCCAGTTTTGTGAGAATCCCATTTCATTTCCACTTGAACAAACTAATAGTCAAATCACCTGCATTTCTCATTGCTTAACCTTAACTTCTCCCACTGTGATTTCTGTCAAGGCTGATGTCCTATAAAGCAGCGTATGCCCATCCTCTCTCTCCTCAGTGTGTGTGTCTCCCAACAATAATAATGGAAAACAAAATAATCAAAGAGCTTTCTCCTATCATGTGGAGCAAAGTCTATCCTTCCAACCGAAGTAAACTCCTTTAAAGCATTATCACAAGGGACAAAGAACAACGTGGAACCTCCAGCTGATACTGGATACAGTCACAGATAACACCATCTTCATGCCTGCGCTTATAGGATACTGTTACTGGGATACACCATAATCAATAACAATATTAATGATCTTTAACTTTGTATCTGACCAGAAAAAGCTAATTGTATCATCTGTACCGGCAGTGCTGCTGAAAACAACATATACATGTATTCTATCATTATCTGGCTTCACACCCCAACACACATTGCACGCACACACGCAGACCCAGAGAGACCCTTTAAATGTTAAGCCTATTCCTTTCCACTCACCCTGATGGGGAAGTAGTCTCTGAAGTAAGTCCACATGGTCCAGTTCCTCACCCAAGAGGACCTCCTGCCACCTGAGAAGGCAGAGGTAAAGATCTCCAGTCAGACTATAACCCACATTCTGAATAATGTAACACACATACTGAATCATTTACATCAACACTACCTGGGTGACAATTACCCAATTTCCCAGCACAGCTCCCTATGGTCACAGACACAAAACACTGCGTCTGAAATGACAGCCATTTCCTATTTAGGGCACTACGTTTAATTACAATAGGGCAACGATAGCCTTGAGGTTAAGCCAGTAACCAAAATGTTGCAAATTCAAATCCCAGGGCTGCGGTACTTGCCTTGTTTGGGGGTGTTCCAGTCGAAGATAAGCCAGGCAGTGTACATGGCAGCGATCACCCAGAGGTCTGTGCAGAACATGTAGATTAAGAGCACAGTGCCAGCGGCACCTATGGGGTAGGAAATGATAGGGGAGAGAGCAGAGGAACAGGCATTTAGCACCTGCACTGTACCACACTTCATTAAAGATCCAATTGAACTGTTTTTATCTCAATATCAAATAATTTCTGAGTATCATTTAAGTACCGTTGTTAATATTCTAAACTCTGCAAAAAGAAAATATGCGCATTTTCCTACCACCGGTGTTTCAAACTGACTTGTTGCAGATACAATTCAGTGGGTGATGACGTAGTGCACACAAAATGTACTTTTTCTCTTAGGATTTCATGTACCAAATACAAATGTGATATTCAATGTGTTTCCATTGCATGTTCTACTCTACGGATAAGTTAGGTAGTTAATTAGGCCTAGAAATGTCTTGGTACATGCTCTCTAGCCAACAGCTCAAAGATAAAGTGTAGGAAGGTTCTGCGGGTAGGTTAGTCTACATGATGAGATTATTATGGATAAGAGCGAGAATATTTGTATTTGTCGAACGTCAGTCAAGCATCGACCATCATGTCACCAGAATAAGAATATTTATTGGAAAGGAGCATCAAGCTCATACCATGCACTTTCACCACCACCCTGTGAAGTTCATCATAACTTATTTCATCTGTAGCCGGTTATGGCTAGAAGGGATGCAGCTTTTGTGAAATTAACATCAGATTTTATTTTTGTAGCAGGCTAGGATAATTTACGCACCTGGTTAGGATAATTAACGTAGCAGTTTAGAAGAATTAGGTTAAGGTTAGGAAAAGGGCTACGGTTGGCTAAAATACACAAAACAAATCTAGTTTCACCGTTAATTTGACAAAAGCTGGACTTCTAGCTTTGACCTTTGTAGCCTAATAAAGTAAATGGTTTCCCGAGTCGTAGTGGGAGGAGCACACACCATGTCATCGTGTGACTCCAAGATTACTTCGATATGATGGTTATTCCAAATCAAATTTGATTTGTCACATGCACCGAATACAACAGGTGAA
The DNA here is from genome assembly GCF_018296145.1 of Oncorhynchus tshawytscha. NCBI lineage: Eukaryota > Metazoa > Chordata > Actinopteri > Salmoniformes > Salmonidae > Oncorhynchus > Oncorhynchus tshawytscha. The sequence continues at coordinate 20,312,468 of NC_056458.1, forward strand.
GACCTTACAGTGAAATGCTTACTTACAAGCCCTTAACCAACAATGCATTTCTAAGAAAAATAAGTGTTAAGTAAAAAAAAATATAAAAGTAAATCATTAAAGAGCAGCAGTAAAATATTAGCGAGGCTCTATAAAGGGGATACTGGTACAGTTTCAATGTGCAGGGGCACCGGTTAGTCAAGGTAATTGAGGTAATATGTACATGTAGGTAGAGTTATTGCTATGCATAGATAATAAACAGAGTAGCAACAGTGTAAAAAGGGGGGGGGGGGCAATGCAAATAGTCTGGGTCGCCATTTGATTAGATGTTTAGGAGTCTTATGGCTTTGGGGGTAGAAGCTGTTAATAAGAAGCATTTTGGACCTAGACTTGGCGCTCTAGTACCGCTTGCCGTGCGGTAGCACAGAGAACAGTCTATGACTAGAGTGGCTGGAGTCTGACAATTCTCTGACACCCCCTGGTATAGAGGTCCTGGATGGAAGGAAGCTTGGCTCCAGTGATGTACTGGGCCGTACGCACTACCCTCTGTAGTGTCTTGCGGTCGGAAGCCAAGCAGTTGCCATACCAGGCAGTGATGCAACCAGTGCTCTTGATGGTGCAGCTATAGAACCTTTTGAGGATCTGAGGACCCATGCCAAATCTTTTCAGTCTCCTGAGGGGGAATAGGCTTTGTTGTGCCCTCTTCACGACTGTCTTAGTGTGTTTGGACCATGATAGTTTGTTGGTGATGTGGACACCAAGGAACTTGAAGTTCTCAACCTGTTCCACTGCAGCCCCGTCGTTGAGAATGGGGCGTGCTCGGTCCTCCTTTTCCTGTAGTCCACAATCATCTTGGGGCGGCAGGTAGCCTAGTGGTTAGAGCGTTGGCAAGTAACCAAAATGTTGTTCGAACGAATCCCTGAGCTGACAAAGTAACAATCTGTCGTCCTGCCTCTTCCCTGGTCGACAAAAACTCCTTTGTCTTGATCACGTTGAGGGAGAGGTTGTTATCCAGGGCACCACATGGACAGGTTTCTTAACTCCTCCCTATATGCTGTCTCATCGTTGTCAGTGATCAGGCATACCACTTTATTATATCAATATTTGCACTTAAAGGTGTTTCCACCGTCATTTCTCACGCAAAAAAAGTTCCCACCTTGTCTAGTATATTTTCTTTTGTCAACATTTGGAAAGTTTACTGACAAAGTTGCAGTTTCCATGAGGCCCGACATTACATTTACAGTGGGGCAAAAAGTATTTAGTCAGCCACCAATTGTGTAAGTTCTCCACTTAAAAAGATGAGAGAGGCCTGTAATTTTCATCATAGGTACACTTCCACTATGACAGACAAAATGAGAAAAGAAACCCAGAAAATCACATTGTAGGATTTTTTATTAATTAATTTGCAAATTATGGTGGAAAATAAGTATTTGGTCAATAACAAAAGTTTATCTCAATACTTTGTTATATACCCTTTGTTGGCAATGACAGAGGTCAAACGTTTTCTGTAAGTCTTCACAAGGTTTTCACACACTGTTGCTGGTATTTTGGCCCATTCATCCATGCAGATCTCCTCTAGAGCAGTGATGTTTTGGGGCTGTTGCTGGGCAACACGGACTTTCAACTCCCTCCAAAGATTTTCTATGGGGTTGAGATCTGGAGACTGACTAGGCCACTCCAGGACCTTGAAATGCTTCTTACGAAGCCACTCCTTCGTTGCCCGGGCGGTGTGTTTGGGATCATTGTCATGCTGAAAGACCCAGCCATGTTTCATCTTCAATGCCCTTGCTGATGGAAGGAGGTTTTCACTCAAAATCTCACGATACATGGCCCCATTCATTCTTTCCTTTACACGGATCAGTCGTCCTGGTCCCTTTGCAGAAAAACATCCCCAAAGCATGATGTTTCCTCCCCCATGCTTCACAGTAGGTATGGTGTTCTTTGAATGCAACTCAGCATTCTTTGTCCTCCAATCACGACGAGTTTAGTTTTTACCAAAAAGTTATATTTTGGTTTCATCTGACCATATGACATTCTCCCAATATTCTTCTGGATCATCCAAATGCTCTCTAGCAAACTTCAGATGGGTCTGGACATGTACTGGCTTAAGCAGGGGGACACGTCTGGCACTGCAGGATTTGAGTCCCTGGCAGCGTAGTGTGTTACTGATGGTAGGCTTTGTTACTTTGGTCCCAGCTCTCTGCAGGTCATTCACTAGGTCCCCCCGTGTGGTTCTGGGATTTTTGCTCACCGTTCTTGTGATCATTTTGATCCCACGGGGTGAGATCTTGCGTGGAGCCCCAGATCGAGGGAGATTATCAGTGGTCTTGTATGTCTTCCATTTCCTAATAATTGCTCCCACAGTTGATTTCTTCAAACCAAGCTGCTTACCTATTGCAGATTCAGTCTTCCCAGCCTGGTGCAGGTCTACAATTTTGTTTCTGGTGTCCTTTGACAGCTCTTTGGTCTTGGCCATAGTGGAGTTTGGAGTGTGACTGTTTGAGGTTGTGGACAGGTGTCTTTTATACTGATAACAAGTTCAAACAGGTGCCATTAATACAGGTAACGAGTGGAGGACAGAGGAGCCTCTTAAAGAATAAGTTACAGGTCTGTGAGAGCCAGAAATCTGGCTTGTTTGTAGGTGACCAAATACTTATTTTCCACCATAATTTGCAAATAAATTCATTAAAAATCCTACAATGTGATTTTCTGGATTTTTTTTCTAATTTTGTCTGTTATAGTTGAAGTGTACCTATGATGAAAATTACAGGCCTCTCTCATCTTTTTTAAGTAGGAGAACTTGCACAATTGGTGGCTGACTAAGTACTTTTTTGCCCCACTGTAAGTGCCTTCAGAAAGTATTCATAACCATGAACTTTTTTCACATTTTGTGGTGTTACAGCCTGAATTTGAAATGAATACATTTAGATTTTTTGTCACTGGCCTACACACAATACCCCCGTATGTTTTTAGTAATGTTAACAAATTAATTACAAATAAAATGCTGAAATGTCTTCAGTCAATAAGTATTAAACCCCTTTGTTATGGCAAGCCTAAATAAATTCAGAAGTAAAAAATATTCTTAACAAGTCACATAATAAGTTGCATGGACACACTCTATGTGCAATTATAGTGTTTACAATTATTTTTTTAGTACTATCTCATCTTTTTACCCCACACATACAATTACAGTGCCTTGCGAAAGTATTCGGCCCCCTTGAACTTTGCGACCTTTTGCCACATTTCAGGCTTCAAACATAAAGATATAAAACTGTATTTTTTTGTTAAGAATCAACAACTCAACAACAAGTGGGACACAATCATGAAGTGGAACGACATTTATTGGATATTTCAAACTTTTTTAACAAATCAAAAACTGAAAAATTGGGCGTGCAAAATTATTCAGCCCCCTTAAGTTAATACTTTGTAGTGCCACCTTTTGCTGCGATTACAGCTGTAAGTCGCTTGGGGTATGTCTCTATCAGTTTTGCACATTGAGAGACTGAAATTTTTCCCCATTCCTCCTTGCAAAACAGCTCGAGCTCAGTGAGGTTGGATGGAGAGCATTTGTGAACAGCAGTTTTCAGTTCTTTCCACAGATTCTGGATTGGATTCAGGTCTGGACTTTGACTTAGCCATTCTAACACCTGGATATGTTTATTTTTGAACCATTCCATTGTAGATTTTGCTTTATGTTTTGGATCATTGTCTTGTTGGAAGACAAATCTCCGTCCCAGTCTCAGGTCTTTTGCAGACTCCATCAGGTTTTCTTCCAGAATGGTCCTGTGTTTGGCTCCATCCATCTTCCCATCAATTTTAACCATCTTCCCTGTCCCTGCTGAAGAAAAGCAGGCCCAAACCATGATGCTGCCACCACCATGTTTGACAGTGGGGATGGTGTGTTCAGGGTGATGAGCTGTGTTGCTTTTACGCCAAACATAACGTTTTGCAATGTTGCCAAAAAGTTCCATTTTGGTTTCATCTGACCAGAGCACCTTCTTCCACATGTTTGGTGTGTTTCCCAGGTGGCTTGTGGCAAACTTTAAACGACACTTTTTATGGATATCTTTAAGAAATGGCTTTCTTCTTGCCACTCTTCCATAAAGGCCAGATTTGTGCAATATACGACTGATTGTTGTCCTATGGACAGAGTCTCCCACCTCAGCTGTAGATCTCTGCAGTTCATCCAGAGTGATCATGGGCCTCTTGGCTGCATCTCTGACCAGTCTTCTCCTTGTATGAGCTGAAAGTTTAGAGGGACGGCCAGGTCTTGGTAGATTTGCAGTGGTCTGATACTCCTTCCATTTCAATATTATCGCTTGCACAGTGCTCCTTGGGATGTTTAAAGCTTGGGAAATCTTTTTGTATCCAAATCCGGCTTTAAACTTCTTCACAACAGTATCTCGGACCTGCCTGGTGTGTTCCTTGTTCTTCATGATGCTCTCTGCGCTTTTAACGGACCTCTGAGACTATCACAGTGCAGGTGCATTTATACGGAGACTTGATTACACACAGGTGCATTGTATTTATCATCATTAGTCATTTAGGTCAACATTGGATCATTCAGAGATCCTCACTGAACTTCTGGAGAGAGTTTGCTGCACTGAAAGTAAAGGGGCTGAATAATTTTGCACGCCCAATTTTTCAGTTTTTGATTTGTTAAAAAAGTTTGAAATATCCAATAAATGTCATTCCACTTCATGATTGTGTCCCACTTGTTGTTGATTCTTCACAAAAAAATACAGTTTTATATCTTTATGTTTGAAGCCTGAAATGTGGCAAAAGGTCGCAAAGTTCAAGGGGGCCGAATACTTTCGCAAGGCACTGTATCTGTAAGGTCCCTCAGTCAAGCAATGAATTTCAAACACAGATTCAAAAACAAAGACCAGGGAGGTTTTCCAAAGCCTCGCAAAGAGGGGCACATATTGGTAGATTGGTAGAAATAAAAAAAAGCAGACATTGAACATCCCGTTGAGAAAGTTAGTAATTACACTTTAGATGGTGTATCAATACACAGTCACTACAAAGATACAGGCGTCCTTCCTAACTCAGTTGCCGGAGAGGAAGGAAACCGCTCAGGGATTTCACCATGAGGCCAATGGTGACTTTAAAACAGTTACAGACTTTAATGGCTGTGATAGGAGAAAACTGAGGATGGATTAACAATATTTTAGTTACTCCACAATACTAACCTAATTGACAAAGTGGAAAGAAGGAAGCCTGTACAGAATACAAATATTCCAAAACATGCATCCTGTTTGCAACAAGGTACTAAAGTAATACTGCAAAAAATGTGGCAAAGCAATTACCTTTTTGTCCTGAACACAAAGTGTTATGTTTGGGGCAAATCCATTGCAACACATTACTGAGTACCACTCTCCATATTTTCAATCATAGTGGTGGCTGCATCATGTTATGGATATGCTTGTAATCGTTAAGGACTGGGGAGTTTTTCAGGATAAAACATAAATGGAATGGAGCTAAGCACAGGCAAAACCTGGTTCAGTCTGCTTTCCACCAGACACTGGAAGATGAATTCATCTTTCAGCAGGAACCTAAATAACCTAAAACACAAGGCCAAATCTACACTGTAGTTGCTTACCAAGAAAACATTGAAGGTTCCTGAGAGACCGAGTTAGTTTTAACTTAAATCTACTTGAAAATCCATGGCAAGAATCTTATTTGACAGAGCTTGAAGAATTTTGAAATAAATAATAGGCAAATGTTGCACAATCCAGGTGTGAAAAGCTCTTAAGTCGTGTTCACATTGGCAGTTTGAAGTGACTCAAATCCTATTTATTTGTTAATTGTTTACAAACAAATTAGTGAATGTGCTAGAAAGCTAGACAGCTACATAGCTAGGACTCATTTTGAAAGTTGGATCTTATCCTTTGAGGCTTTAAAAGTGTTCTTACCCTGTGATTTTGAACAATCAAAGCAACTGAGAAACATCCATGGCAGGCTTGCTACATAACGTCTGAGTGATAGGAAGCATGACCACAACCACCAATCAGAAAATGTCAGAAACATTAACTTGCTTAACCATGCTGTAGGTCACGTAACTGTGTTACATGCAATATGTGTCATCTACTTCACCTCCTATATCTCCTCCCACAAGCAGCCAATTTACCACAAGTTGCACAGAAAACTAGATTTTACCCAAACACCACTACTGCATAAATTCAAGCCAAAAAAACAATTGAGGTTAAACTATACATAGTGCCTTCAGAAAATAAATCACCCCTTTTTCCAAATTGTGTTCCAGCCGAAATTTAAAATTGATTAAACTTGTATTTTTATTTTTTTATTAATTTTGCCTACACACACAATACCCAATAATGTCAAAATGGAATTCTGTTTCTTGAATTGACATATTAATTCAAAATGAAAATCTGAAATGTCTTGACTCAATAAGTATTCAACCCCTTTGTAATGGCAAGCCTAAATCAATTCAGGAGAAAAAAATTGCTTAACATGTCACATAATAAGTTGCATGGACTGTGTGCAACAATAGTGTTCAACATGATTTTTGAATGTCTACCTCATCTCAGTTCCCCACATATAGATAACTGTAAAGGTCTCATTTCAAACAGATTCAACCAAAGACCAGGGAGGTTTCCCAATGGCTCGATAAGAAGGGTACCTATTGGTAGATGGGTAAAAATAAAGCAGAGATTGAATATCCCTTTGAGCATGGTGAAGTTATTAATTACACTGGATGGTGTATCAATACACCCAGTCACAACAAAGATACCTGCATCCTTCCTAAATCAGTTGCTGTAGAGGAAGGAAAGCCCTCAGCGATTTCACCATGAAGCCAATGGTGACTGTAATAAAGTTAAGAGTTTATTGGTTGTGATAGGAGAAAATTGAAGATGGATCAACATTGTAGTTCTTCCACAATACTAACCCAATTGACGAGTGAAAAGTTGGAATATTTCTATTCTGTACAGTCTAAAACAAGCATCCTACTTGCAACAAGGCACCAAGTAATTCTGGAAAAAAAATGCAGCAAAGCAATTAACACTTTTCAGGACAAAAAGTAGTTTGGGACAAATCCAATACAAAAATGTACTGAGTACCACTCAGTTAAGGACTGGAGAGTTTTTCAGGATAAAGAAAATATCTGGAATGGAGCTTAGCACAGGCAAAATCCTAGAGCAAAAACAGAATTTACCATATATATATTTTTTTACATCTTTATTTAACTAGGCAAGTCAGTTAAGAACAAATTCTTATTTTCAATGACGGCCTAGGAACAGTGTTTTAGATGCCTTGTTCAGCGGCAGAACGACAGATTTGTACTTTGTCAGGTTGAGGATTCGATCTTGCAACCTTTCAGTTACTAGTCCAATGCTCTAACCAATAGGCTCCCGCAGCGGTCTAAGGCACTGCATCTCAGTGCAAGAGGCGTCACTACAGTACCTGGTTCGAATCCAGGCTGCATCACATCCGGCCGTGATTGGGAGTCCCATAGGGCGGCACACAATTCGCCCAGCGTCATCCGGGTTTGGCAGTCATTGTAAATAAGAATTTTTTCTTTATGGACTTGCCTAGTTAAATAAATCTACATTGGAGTTGCTTACCAAGAAGAGAGTTACAGTTGGTTGTCTAGCAATGATCAACAACCAATTTCGAAGGTGCTTGAAGATGTTGCCAAAGAATCAAATGGGGAAATGTTGCACAGTCCAGGTGTGGAAAGCTCTTAAGTCATGTTCACATTGGCAGTTTGAAGTGACTGAAATCCTATTTTATTTGCATATCCGATTCTGTTATTTGTCCTGCAGTCTGAACAGCCAAAAAGCACATGGAATCTGATATTTCAAGCTACATTTCAAACCACCTATGAAGGTCAGATACAAATCTGATTCCTGACCATGTGACCTGTGTCTGAACGCTCAAATCTGATTTGCCCTTAAGCGGTTGACTGTTATTCGGCATATCTTCTTGCGTGATAGCTAGCTACTCTGTTGACAGTTTGATAAGAACTTGTGGTTGCCAACTAGCTTGTTAATTGTTTACAAACAAAATTATTGAAAGAGCTAGAAACCAAAACAGCTACCTAGCTAGGACTCATTTTTAAAGTTGAGCTTTAGAAAAGTGTTCTTACACTATGATTTTGAATATTCAAGGCAACTGGGAAATGACCATGGCAGGCATTGTTGTGATAGGGAACACCACCAATCAGCCTACACCCCTGCAAACACACCCGTCGTTACTTTGACAACTAGCCTAGCTGTGTCAGCAAATGACTACTGTCTGAACACACACAAATAAATCTGATTTGGTCACATGTAACTTGCTGTTTGGACAGTTGGTAGTCCAAATCGGATTTGAAAAACAAAACTGATTTGAGCATTAAGGCCTGCAGTGTGAACAAGGCTTTAGAAACTTAGCCAGAAACACTCACAGCTGTAATCACTGCCAAAGGTGCTTCTACAAAGTATTGACTCAGGGGTGTGAATACATACTAATGTAAATGAGATATTTCTGTATTTTATTTTCAATGAATTTGCCAAAATTTCAAAAACATGTTTGCACTTTGTCCTTATGGGGTATTGTGTGTAGATGGGTGAGCATTTTTATATCTAATACATTTTGAATTCAGGCTGTAACACAACAAAATGTGGAATAAATCAAAGGGCATGCCTACATTATGAAGGCACTGTATATGGCCCACCAGTGAAAAAGCTATTCTCAAATAATATCTCTAGTAGTTAAAAATCGTGATCTCCTTGTAAGGTCACAGGTCACTATATCCTTCAGCCACTACTAGTTAGAGCCACACAGAGAGACAATCGCACACTCACCCATGGCGAGGAAGCTGATTACCCACTGCAGAACTGAGATGACCTGAAGGTGTTTCTCCATCTTGGATCGGAGTACAGGCCAAGGAGCGGAGGGTAGGTCCTGCAGGGCGGAGAGGATGCTGCAGCCGGTGCCTAAAGGAGATTGACAGGGTCATAAATGAGTCATACTGTACAGTACATAAGAACCACATCAATGGATTAAGTCACAGACGGGCTCGAGGGAGTCAGCAAGAAGACTAAAGAGATAAAATAATGAAACTGTCATCAACCTTTTCCCAGGCTTTCAGTCTGTCAACCACAGAAACACACATGAACAAGGGAAATTAGATTATAGATTTGAGACACTGAACAAAGGCTCATGCCTTAGAAAGCTCTGTGTTGAAACAGACCACAAGCAATAAACACCGCATGTGTTATAAGAGAGAGAGAGCCACTGAGGGGACTGTGCTAAATCTACCCGAGCTCATAGTGCCTGATCAACAGATCCTCCCCATGCCACAGGACAACACAGCCACATAATCCCATTTTGAAAGACTAAATAACACTGTCATGCTGTAAAACAAACATAGTCCATTCTGCACTCTGGCCCACACTCTCACATTAAGTCAATGATGCTTTCAGTCAGGGCTACTGGGTAGGATCAGCCTCAGAGGGTCAGGGACATGATGTGAACTAGGAGTACTGCACAGTGAGTAAGTCACCGACCTCACATCTGCCCACTATCTGGCAGCAGAAGGGCACAACGTTGTGGAACGTTGCAAATAGAAATAGATCATGTTGAACATTCTTGCCTCTCTGGCATGTAGAATAAGGGATCTTCTCAGGTCTATTCATGATATTTCTATCTTCAATGTTCATGTTTTCCTACTGAAAACTTCTCTGCCTTCACAGATTTTTATTTTCACTTCTCTGCCTTCACAGATCAGACCCACACAAAAATATACAAGCAACATGTATGAAAACCACTGTGCCCAGATACACTCTTCATCACACACTCACACATACAGTACACACACTTATCTGTTGACTATCTGTGTATTTCAGAACAAATGGCTCACATGACAATGATGTGTGGTAATTTCTAGACAAGAGCCTATCGTTACTTAATCGCAAAAGGTTTCCCTACAGACAGTGTATCAATAGAAAGCACATAGATGCAGCCTACATGACCATTTGATCATACAGAGTTGTCTAGCAAACAAGGGGGTCAGTCACTATTTAGAAAATGGAAGTTATGAAATACGAAATATGAAAACTATTGCTAACACGAAACTATAGCATCCACAACAAACTTCTAATTATGTTTGGCCTGCCATAGTCCTCCGTCATTTCAGAACATATTGCAAACGGCTTCTACAAAACGGATTAAACGTCAACACAATAGGATTTGGAATATCATGAAGGGGATGCATTTCTAAAAGACTCTCGGGGGATATGATATTTGAAGTCTGCATGCAAACAGTGCATTTTCCATTAGGGCGCATCTCTTACCTTTTAGGACACCGGGGTAGGCAGCAAGTATTGTCTTCATAACTGTGGCTCCGGGAATTAACAGATTACAATTCTTGGAAATATTTACTTCAATAAAGTTGATCAACTCTACAGTTCCTCTATAATGACTGAATTAAATTGAATAAATGAGCGGCATTTAACCCGTATGGGAGGAGCCAGTTCAAAGTTAGTACGTGAAAGAGGGTGGTAGGTGTATTGGGTCCAAACCGAAGCGCTCCTGTAGAAGAACCGAAGAGGATGCAAATTGCGCTACTCGAAAACATTATTTTTCTCACGTCAGCCTGCGGGGGTCTGAAAGCACTCTCAACCACGTATTTATCAGGTACTGCAGTGACGTGATGTCGGCGTCGATCAACGGTCGTGTTTTGACCATTTCCATCTTATCTGACAGTCTGCACTGCTATGCAATTCTTATGGATTTCTAACTTTTAGCGCCATGAAGCTGAACAGGTCAAAGTCAAACATGCGTAACATGTCACTATGGTATAGCCCAGGCATAGTTGTTTACTAGAGCAGGGCTTTGGAAGGATGGCCACGTGAGACTAGTTGCTTACCTGTAAACGTAGAATAATTGACATGAGCAGAGGTGTCAAACAATTGGCCTGGGGAAACAAGAGGCCTGATGGCAACTGTTTCCAATCTCTTGAAAATATTTGTTAGGCAAGTTATGATTCACACATATAGGCCTAATCAGCATAGCCATGTGAAGTTGGGGTGCTGCAGCAAACCCCTGAGAAATCAGAATCAAATATATAAACAGTATATATATTTTTTTTAAGTCACAAAAGTAGTGCACTGGGTCTTTACTAGAATTAGCTGACTGATATAGATGCCTGTAAGCATGGGCAAAAACGTTTTTTGCAGGATCTCTACTGTAGCAAAAAAGGTAGTTGTATAATTGAGAACAGTATCTTGCAGCATACAATAGTTTTAATAGTAAGAGTTGTTGCCCTGCCCCTTTCTGTGTCAAGCAATAATTTTTTTATATTCCACAAGTAATATCAGATGAACTGCTTTTGTGACAAATGCTGGTAAACACTCAAATATATTTTGTTAAAAATATTTCACAAAAGTTGTGCACTCGGCCGTTACTGGGTCCTGTATTAGCAATATAGAGGTCGTCAGCACGGGCACCCAAACAAATTCTGCATCCCCCCATTGGCAAAAGAATCACAGCACCTCACCCCCAAAATACTTCCCGTGGCTATGCTAAGCAGCAATCTTATTGTGGGTCCTTCAGTAGGCCTAAAGAACAGAGAAAATGACATGAGATGATGCATGTTGGTAAGAGACAACCTTTCACTGTTCCTACTGTATTGAAAAGGTAATGTCAACATATTCAGAAAGAAATTAGGGATTCCATCAAGCTGTTGCTCAATTTGATTTAGCCCTTCCCTTATGTTCAAAAATGCTAGACATGTTATAGGTACATTTTTGTGAATCATAATTTGTAAAAACTAATCTTTAGCTTAACTTCGGAAAAGTGTTGCTCAACCTCTGAGCCTCAAAGGGAAATAATACATATATGTCTGTGTTCAGCATGGTGGCACCATTTGGGTGCAGGAAGCAGCTTGATTCTAGGGGAGAATCTCAATTGGTTTTGGTTGCCTCCTCTTCTCTGTCCTCTCCTCGCTAGTTTAAAAAGGTGAAAGGTAATCGAGCGTAGGAAAGGAAATGTGTAAACAAATGGCTTGTACGAAATTAGACTCTCTTTCTCGACTCTTATGTCATCAGGCAAATTACGTTTACAGGGGTGAAATCCCCACATAAACGTGTAAAGTGATAAAAAAAAACATTTTATTTTATAGATAAAAAGATAATAGCATGTCGTTTATAAATGTGTGCATGCATTTCTCCACAGAAAAAATAACAGCTGATTCAAAGGGGGTGTGGTGAATTTTAAAACACTTCTGTGCTAGCCACCGAAAGGATACTCTCGAGCAATGTTCCCTCTAAGCTGCTCGCATGCTCAGGCAAGCAGCTCCCAGGACTGCCACGCAGAATAAATATCAGCCTGCGCAGAGAAGCACGAGATTGAACTTCACTCAACTTTCTAGTTTTCCCCTTTAGTGAACACTATAAAAGTTTCCCTCTACAGTGGGAATTGTGATCGAATCAACACAATATTAGACACTTTCAATGCAACATACTGAAACAAAACAAACTATGCAAGAAAGGTTATTGTATGTAGAGCGCATTGGAGTAGGATTCTATTCCATAGACAGGCATGACTCAGACCCGTACTCGACACAGACCGGTGCGCCATAACCAATTATAGCTGTGGTATCCCTATATGCAAATAGACTATTGCCATATATGGATCTGTGCCATTCACTTTGAACTAGACGGTGTATACAGCATGAGTGGTCGCAAAGTAGATGCACTTGTTTTGCTGCATGTAGCCACGTTTACACATTTGTTCATATTCTTGCTTAGTAATTTAGTTATTAGCCCAGTTATAGCTCATTTCTAGTCAGCAATAGGGTAGTGATTGTTTCCTACAAAAGCACAACAAGTGTGCATTTCTAGCCATCTTTGAAAAGCAAGTCAGAGAAAAAGCTTTTTTTCTGTCTTAAAGGAGCAGTGTTGTATTTTGAGACAGGCTTGAATAAACCAAGTAGCCAATAGGCAGAGGGTTGCGTAATTTGTCTGATTCTCCATAATAATGATATGGGAATAATAATGCTTTTAATTTTGTAAAGTGGTTTCTTGCATCAAGCAACACAACATTTTCAGTCACCTCCTTGTCTGAAAGACAAGTGGATGAACAGATTAATGTCAATTCCTACATGTTTTTTTCAAAACTCTCATGAAATGTAGGCCTACATTGAACATCACACATTGGCTGCCACTGTAGGCTGAATAATAGAACAGCTATTTCCATGTTAAAATGTTATGGGATGCATTTTCTCCATAGTTTTTATGGTAGGCCACTCTGATAGGCCTACATTATGATGAAATAGCCACAGTAGCCTACTTGGCCACAGTTATAATTGTATCTTAAAGCAAATACAGCCTCTGTGTTCAGAGTAAACTCGCACCAGAAGTTATAAAGAATTTTCACAACATTCAACTGTGCACTCAGCAGACCTGAAATTTGCACATTGTTAGAGGGAACATTGCACGCAAGTATTCTCGGCGAGAGGCTACTGAGTAGTGGAGGACACTTCTCTTTTCGCCTACTAAAGAGTTGACACTCTCCTTTGACCAAGTGACCACTTATTGGTTTTCCGGGTCATAGAGGAGACGTGGATGGAGGAGTCAAGGAGAGGACAGACCTTGAGAATCCCCATAGGACACACCATTCAAGAGGTCATAAGAGGTCAAGGTCAAGTGGCAGGTCAAACTGACTTCAGATCAGTGTTTCTCAGCTTCTGATCATAGTTATACACCGAACAAAAATATAAAAACGCAACATGTAAAGTGTTGGTCCCATGTTTTATAAGCTGAAATAAAAGAAACCACAAATTTTCCAAATTTCTCTCAAATTATGTGCACAAATTTGTTTGCATCCCTGTTAGAGAGCATTTCTCCTTTGCCAAGATAATTAATCCACCTGACAGGTGTGGCATATCAAGAAGCTGATTAAACTGCATGATCATTCCACAGGTGCACCTTGTGCTGGTGACAATAAAGGGCCACTCTAAAATGTGTAGTTTTGTCACACAATGCAACAGTCAGAAACCATTTCAGGGAAGCTCATCAGCCTGCTCGTCATCCTCACCAGGGTCTTGATCTGACTGTAGTTTGGCATCGTAACCGACTTCAGTGTGCAAATGCTCACCTTTGATGGTCACTGGCATGCTGAAGATGTGTGCTCTTCACGGATGAATCCCGGTTTCAACTGTACAGGTTTCAACTTTGCACAGCCATTGAAGAGTGGGACAACATGCCACAATCAACAGTGCGGAAATGTGTCACGCTGCATGAGGCAAATGGTGGTCACACCAGATACTGATGGGTTTTCTGATCTACGTACCTAACTTTTTTTAAAGGTATCTGTGACCAACAGATGCATATATGTATTCCCAGTTGTGAAATCCATAGATTAGGGTCTAATTTATTCATTTCAATTGACTGATTTCCTTACATGAACTGTAACTCAGTAAAATCTTTGAAATGATTGCATGTTGCATTTATATTAATGTTCAGTGTACAGCCCTGTAATCGGCATGGTTGCATCATTCTTGTGCAGAAAGCAGCTTGGTTCTAGGACACAGTTCAAGAGTTATCAAGGTCAAGGTCAAATTGTGGGTCAAATTGCCCCAGAACATCATGGATGTCACTTATTTTGTTCCGGGTTGTGTTAATTTATTTTCTGTTTTTACAAGTTTGAAACCCGTACAAATGAATGCAGATGCAGTTTCATGGCAATCTTTTGTTGTTAAAAAGTATTTTATTGATTTCAAACAAAATTGTGGGTCAAATTGACCCACAACATAAAAGCCCTGGCTTTTTGGTTGGTCAGTGTGCATATGGGCAACTGTTGACAGTATTGTGCAAGACTCTATTCAGTGCCCTGCCTGTGGGATTTCTGGCCCAGACTCCTGCAGCACTGTCCTTCAACCACTACCCTGATGCCCAGCCTGGCAAACACACATAACACATAGAACAGGAACCAATCAATAACCTTTTGACACAGCCCACAGTCAACACATACTAAGCCATCCACAACGCCTCCTCTACATTACCCATATGAAAAAATACTACAGTTTACGATAGAATACTACAGTACTTTTTATAAAAATTCTGTAGTAAACTGTAGTAAATATTACATTAATATCTGCAAAAACACTACAATCCTCAAAACACCACTTATTTATTACAATATTTAATTTGCATTTCCCAATTTGTGGCACCCATAAGTGAGAAACCTACATGCCAAGTATAGACCATATTGTATTGCATAGAAAAGAGCAGAGGCAGTCCTACTGACCTGTAGGTTATGGAACAATTGCTCTTTTAGTAATTCTCCAGTAGGTTTCCTCAAGGAGAATGCCTCCACTTCTATGTCAAAGATAATAAAACAAAACACTACAGTAAATACTACAGTATATTACAGTCTGCAAAAACACTTGAATAAATACTACAGGAGACTACAGACTTTACTGCAATCCACAAAACACTAAATTAATTACTATAGTATATACAACGGTTTTCCTTTACTACAGTATTTATAGTATAGTTAACTGTAAATACTACAGCATACTACAGTAAATACTACAGTATTCACTGTGGGGTTTTTGCAGACTTAGTGAATACCACAGTAAAGTCCGCAAAAACACTACAGTGAATACTATAGTATTTATACCATAGTACAGTATGGTATTTCATGTGGGTAGGCCTACAGTATGTGAAATCTAAAATGCTGTTCTCAGATATTGCAAGTAAATGTAACGTTATCATGCCCATGATTCATGAAGGTCCAAAGAGCTGATCACCCTATGACAACAGAGATATGGTGATGGCCACAGTCTAGACACACAGAAATCAAATAGGATCAGAATAAAAAACTTGCATCTGGCTAATATCTACTGTACTGTAATTGACCCTCGAGTTTCTATTAAAAAAGTAACATTTTTATTTTGGCATCAACTCATTACAGTCTAAGTGGCCGTCCAGTTTATTTGAAAGTGTTATAAGCTTTTATGACACCCTCACCCTACCCTCATGTTTATTTATTTATATACTGGATTCTTGACATATCTCACTCTAATATATCTACTGCTGTGCATATCATTCTTATCAAATCAAATCAAATTTCAAATCAAATCCAAATCAAATCAAATCAAATTTTATTGGTCAAAATTTTATTTGTCACATACACATGGTTAGCAGATGTTAATGCGAGTGTAGTGAAATGCTTGTGCTTCTAGTTCCGACAATGCAGTAATAACCAACAAGTAATCTAACTAACAATTTCAAAACTACTGTCATATACACAGTGTAAGGGGATAAAGAATATGTACACAAAGATATATGAATGAGTGATGGTACAGAGCAGCATAGGCAAGATACAGTAGATGGTATCGAGTACAGTATATACATATGAGATGAGTATGTAAACAAAGTGGCATAGTTAAAGTGCCTAGTGATACATGTATTACATAAGGATGCAGTAGATGATATAGAGTACAGTATATACGTATGCATATGAGATGAATAATGTAGGTTATGTAACATTATATTAGGTAGCATTGTTTAAAGTGGCTAGTGATATATTTTACATCATTTCCCATCAATTCCCATTATTAAAGTGGCTGGAGTTGAGTCAGTGTCAGTGTGTTGGCAGCAGCCACTCAATGTTAGTGGTGGCTGTTTAACAGTCTGATGGCCTTGAGATAGAAGCTGTTTTTCAGTCTCTCGGTCCCAGCTTTGATGCACCTGTACTGACCTCGCCTTCTGGATGATAGCGGGGTGAACAGGCAGTGGCTCGGGTGGTTGTTGTCCTTGATGATCTTTATGGCTTTCCTGTAACATCGGGTGGTGTAGGTGTCCTGGAGGGCAGGTAGTTTGCCCCCGGTGATGCGTTGTGCAGACCTCACTACCCTCTGGAGAGCCTTACGGTTGTGGGCGGAGCAGTTGCCGTACCAGGCGGTGATGCAGCCCGCCAGGATGCTCTCGATTGTGCATCTGTAGATGTTTGTGAGTGCTTTTGGTGACAAGCTGAATTTCTTCAGCCTCCTGAGGTTGAAAAGGCGCTGCTGCGCCTTCTTCACAATGCTGTCTGTGTCAGTGGACCAATTCAGTTTGTCTGTGATGTGTATGCCGAGGAACTTAAAACTTGCTACCCTCTCCACTACTGTTCCATCGATGTGGATAGGGGGGTGTTCCCTCTGCTGTTTCCTGAAGTCCACAATCATCTCCTTAGTTTTGTTGACGTTGAGTGTGAGGTTATTTTCCTGACACCACACTCCGAGGGCCCTCACCTCCTCCCTGTAGGCCGTCTCGTCGTTGTTGGTAATCAAGCCTACCACTGTTGTGTCGTCCGCAAACTTGATGATTGAGTTGGAGGCGTGCGTGGCCACGCAGTCGTGGGTGAACAGGGAGTACAGGAGAGGGCTCAGAACGCACCCTTGTGGGGCCCCAGTGTTGAGGATCAGCGGGGTGGAGATGTTGTTGCCTACCCTCACCACCTGGGGGCGGCCCGTCAGGAAGTCCAGTACCCAGTTGCACAGGGCGGGGTCGAGACCCAGGGTCTCGAGCTTGATGACGAGCTTGGAGGGTACTATGGTGTTGAATGCCGAGCTGTAGTCAATGAACAGCATTCTCACATAGGTATTCCTCTTGTCCAGATGGGTTAGGGCAGTGTGCAGTATGGTTGAGATTACATCGTCTGTGGACCTATTTGGGCGGTAAGCAAATTGGAGTGGGTCTAGGGTGTCAGGTAGGGTGGAGGTGATATGGTCCTTGACTAGTCTCTCAAAGCACTTCATGATGACGGAAGTGAGTGCTACGGGGCGGTAGTCGTTTAGCTCAGTTACCTTAGCTTTCTTGGGAACAGGAACAATGGTGGCCCTCTTGAAGCATGTGGGAACAGCAGACTGGTATAGGGATTGATTGAATATGTCCGTAAACACACCGGCCAGCTGGTTTGCGCATGCTCTGAGGGCGCGGCTGGGGATGCCATCTGTGCCTGCAGCCTTGCGAGGGTTAACACGTTTAAATGTCTTACTCACCTCGGCTGCAGTGAAGGAGAGTCCGCATGTTTTCGTTGCCGGCCGTGTCAGTGGCACTGTATTGTCCTCAAAGCCGGCAAAAAAGTTATTTAGTCTGCCTGGGAGCAAGACATCCTGGTCCGTGACTGGGCTGGTTTTCTTCTTGTAGTCCGTGATTGACTGTAGACCCTGCCACATACCTCTTGTGTCTGAGCCGTTGAATTGAGATTCTACTTTGTCTCTGTACTGGCGCTTAGCTTGTTTGATAGCCTTGCGGAGGGAATAGCTGCACTGTTTGTATTAGGTCATGTTACCAGTCACCTTGCCCTGATTAAAAGCAGTGGTTCGCGCTTTCAGTTTCACGCGAATGCTGCCATCAATCCACGGTTTCTGGTTAGGGAATGTTTTAATCGTTGCTAGGGGAACGACATCTTCAACGCACGTTCTAATGAACTCACACACCGAATCAGCGTATTCGTCAATGTTGTTATCAATGTTGTTATCTGACGCAATACGAAAGTGTATCTTGTGTAAATGTTTCCAGTGCACATACGTATAGAGTGCATTTCTATCACTCTTACAGTGCTATTTGGTTAGTTAATTGGATACGTCCCGACGCTCTTGATTCCTTGTTTTTTGAATTACTTGTTTTACATTTTTTGTTTGACATTTTACTGCATTTTTAGGAGCTAGTAAGATAAGCATTTCACTGCACATGCTAAAACATCTGCTATACTGTGTACACAACCAACAAACTTTGATTTGATTTGATAGTTACTTTATAGCATCTGACATAAGTACTAAGATCTGTTATGATGCACTTGTAGTGTTACAGTGCATCATGTTCCATTACATAATTACTAACAATGATAATGATTCAATTTACAGTAAGTGTCACAATCTTACCTACAGTATATTGCCTTATTATCATATAGGCCTACCCCTCTCTTATGTTCTTATTTGTTCGTTTCTGTTGCCCGGTGAGTGAAATTGTGATGCCACCATGATCGCTGTAAACTTCTAACCATGTGGCCCAATAGAGCTGGTACGATAAACCGGAAATTATCGATACCGACCGAACCGACCATTTATTGATAATAACTATAAGTAGCCTTTACTCGAAGAATGTGAAGTTTTAAATTAAACGGGACAATGGAAGCCACAACATTCAAAGTAGTAGTAGCCATTTTAAGGGTAATATTAAAAAGTAACCGGTGCACATTCATGTTTTCAACTTATCATTACATTTATCGTTATTGTCATAATCCAGTACATTTATTGTCATATGGATTTTGTTCCATATCACCCAGCTCTATGTCTGAATTGTTACATCGGGTAGTTTGGATACTGGCTACCAATTGACTGAAACAACATTAGGCCTTGTGTATGTGAGACTATGACTATGACGTTTAGCCTTTTCACCTTTAAATCATTGTGCCTTTTCACCTCGATAAAATGACTACATCAACAATAGTCTGACATGCCAATGTACAAAATAAGCATTTAGATTAACTTGAGAGAAACCAAAACGAAAATAACATAATGAAACAAACAAAGTGGGCACTTACCTGCTTCACTGACTGGTGTGCAGAAAAAGGGATACATTGTGAGTTAAGGGAATACAACAGAAATGGAGCTGAACGTCATTCTACGGGACTTGTATGGTTCAGTCAGAAACAGAAATGGCGAAGAATATGGGATTAGCAGCTATGCTGGACAGTTTGGCATGGAGTATACAGAAGGACACCGAATTCACAACAAGCAACAATGTGTCTGTCAGCGTAATTAAGTCGTTGAGGGAAGAGGGGCGCGATATAGCTTCCCACCAGTGAACGACTACATATGGTATGTAACTGTTAGCTAGCTAAATCATTCTAATGTACCCTGACAATATAACCAATAGTTATGTACAGTCGTGGCCAAAAGTTTTGAGAATGACACAAATATATAATTTCATCAAATCTACTGCCTCAGTTTCTATAGTGGCAATTTTGCATATACTCCAGAATGTTATGAAGAGTGATCAGATGAATTGCAATTAATTGCAAAGTCCCTCTTTGCCATGCAAATGAACTGAATCCCCAAAAAACATTTCCACTGCATTTCAGCCCTGCCACAAAAGGACCAGCTGACATCATGTCAGTGATTCTCTCGTTAACACAGGTGTGAGTGTTGACGAGGACAAGGCTGGAGATCACTCTGTCATGCTGATTTAGTTCGGATAACAGATTGGAAGATTCAAAATGAGGGTGGTGCTTGGAATCATTGTGAGGCGAAGACTTTTGGAGGATGGCCTGGTGTCAAGAAGGGCAGCAAAGAAGCCACTTCTCTCCAGGAAAAACATCAGGGACAGACTGATATTCTGCAAAAGGTACAGGGATTGGACTGCTGAGGACTGGGGTAAAGTCATTTTCTCTGATGAATCCCCTTTCCGATTGTTTGGGGCATCCGGAAAAAAGCTTGTACGGAGAAGACAAGGTGAGCGCTACCATCAGTCCCGTGTCATGCCAACAGTAAAGCATCCTGAGACCATTCATGTGTGGGGTTGCTTCTCAGCCAAGGGAGTGGGCTCACTCACAATTTTGCCCGAAGAACACAGCCATGAATAAAGAATGGTACCAACACATCCTCCGAGAGCAACTTCTCCCAACCATCCAGGAACAGTTTGGTGACGAACAATGCATTTTCCAGCATGATGGAGCGCCTTGCCATAAGACAAAAGTGATAACTAAGTGGCTCGGGGAACAAAACATTGATATTTTGGGTCCATGGCTAGGAAACTCCCCAGACCTTAATCCCATTGAGAACTTGTGGTCAATCTCATATGTACAGTATATACTGTAATCTATTCTATTCTATCTTAGAGCACATCTTGCATTACTCATCTCATATGTACAGTATATACTGTATTCTATTCTATTCTACTCTATCTTAGACTATGCTGCTCTGACATTGCTCATCCATATATTTATATACTCTTAATTCATCATTCTTTTACTTAGATTTGTGTGTATTGGGTATACAGTTGAAGTCGGAAGTTTACATACACTTAGGTTGAAGTCATTAAAACTCGTTTTTCAACCACCCCACAAACTTCTTGTTAACAAACTATAGTTTTGGCAAGTCAGTTAGGACATCTACTTTGTGCATGACACAAGTAATTCTTCCAACAATTGTTTACAGACAGATTATTTCACTTATAATTCACTGTATCACAATTCCAGTGGGTCAGAAGTTTACATAAACTAAGTTGACTGTGCCTTTAAACAGCTTGGAAAATTCCAGAAAATTATGTCATGGCTTTAGAAGCTTCTGATAGGCTAATTGACATAATTTGAATCAATTGGAGGTGTACCTGTGGATGTATTTCATGGCCTACCTTCAAACTCAGTGCCACTTTGCTTGACATCATGGTAAAGTCAAAAGAAATCAGCCAAGACCTCAGAATTTTTTTTAGACCTCCACAAGTCTGGTTCATCCTTGGGAGACATTTCCAAACGCCTGAAGGAACCACTATCATCTGTACAAACAATAGTACACAAGTATAAACACCATGGGACCACACAGCCATCATACGGCTCAGGAAGGAGACGCATTCTGTCTCCTAGAGATGAACGTACTTTGGTGTGAAAAGTGCAAATCAATCCCAGAACAATAGCAAAGGACCTTGTGAAGATGCTGGAGGAAACAGGTACAAAAGTATCTATATCCACAGTAAAACGAGTCCTATATCGACATAACCTGAAAGGCCGCTCAGCAAGGCTGAAGCCACTGCTCCAAAACCGCCATAAAAAGCAACTGCAAATAGGGAAAAAGATTGTACTATTTGGAGAAGTCCTCTGGTCTGATGAAACAAAAATAGAACTGTTTGGCCATAATGACCATCGTTATGTTTGGAGGAAAAAGGGGGAGGCTTGCAGGCCAAAGAACACCATCCCAACCATGAAGCACGGGGTGGCAGCATAATGTTGTGGGGGTGCTTTGCTGCAGGAGGGACTGGTGCACTTCACAAAATAGATGGCATCATGAGGGAGAAAAATTAATCAGTCAAGTTAAAGCTTGGTCGCAAATGAGTCTTTCAAATGAACAATGACCCCAATTATACTTCCAAAGTTGTGGGAAAATGGCTTAAAGACAACAAAGTCAAGGTATTGGAGTGGCCATCACAAATCCCTGTAAAATTTGTGGGCAGAACTGACAAAGCTTGTGCGAGCAAGGAGGCCTACAAACCTGACTCAGTTACACCAACTCTGTCAGGAGGAATGGGCCAAAATTCACCCAACTTATTGTGGGAAGCTTATGGAAGGCTACCCAAAACGTTTGACCCAAGTTAAACAATTTAAATGCAATTCTACCAAGTACTAATTGAGTGTATGTTAACTTCTGACCCACTGGGAATGTGATATAAAAAATAAAGCTGAAATAAATTGTTCTCTCTACTATTATTCTGACATTTCACATTCTTAAAATAAAGTTGTGATCGTAACTGACCTAAGACAGCGAATTTTTACTAGGATTACATGTCAGGAATTGTGAAAAACGGAGTTTAAATGTATTTGGCTAAGGTGTATGTAAACTTCCGACTTAAACTGTATATGGACCCTACAGCTATTCTATTTCTGACTGTTTAGGCATTAAGGCTTGCCTATCTGTCATATCTTCTTTTGGTTTTCATTCTCGTGCTTTTTTCTTCATTACCCACCCTTATTCATCAATTCTGCTAACTTAATTGTAAAGTTCTCAATTAGTTATTGAAATGTTTTTTCATGTCTTTTTTAATAATACCATAAGACCAAAAATATGCTGCTTAATAGATTTCAAATATAAGGCTACCTACCACTCAGCGTTATTCTACAACCCTGTAATTAAAGTGCAGGGCAGGAGGAATCGGGGAAGGAGGAATGATTTATAGGGAGGGTCTTCCGGGTAGGGAGCGACCAATGGGTGGGATTCCCTGTGGGCCCTGCTTTTTGTTTTGCATCCATGGGCTTATCAACACTAAAATTAAATAAAAAATATATTTTAGAAAATAATGGCAACACTAGCTATTCTCTCATGTAATTTGAAAGGCCTTAATATTCCTATCAAGCGTTCCAGCTGTCTTGATATTCTAGCAAGAAACCAAACAAAACCAAAGGTGTAACCATAATGATACATAAGAAACTCAAAATCACCATCCTTGGTAAAGGCAATGATCAAGAAGGCAGAATCACTTTCCTCAAATGTATCCATAATGGAAAGAAAATTGCCTTTATTAATGTGTATGCTCCAAATTCATATGATCCTATGTTTTTTTTTAATTCCTTGAACAGCATATTGTTAGAATTAACTGAATTCCAACTGGTTATTGGGACAGACATGAATTCCATTCTGGACATGCGGAACAAATCTAATAAGACCAACTACAATCCACAGGCAGTCAAGGCTCTCCAACGTTTACTGTCTGATTATAACCTTGTTTCCTCGTGAGCTCATAACCCTAAAACAAAAGAGTACACTTTCTATTTAAACAGGTACAAAACATTCTACCAAATCAATTTTGTATTATTATCTACTCCTAGAAATTTGACATGTGAGCCTATCTGATCATCATACTTATTACTGCTAGATACAAATGTCAGAATCTGCTAAAGGAGCCACAAGATGGCGCTTTAATGTGTCCTTACTACAAAATCCTACTTTCTGTCAACAATTTGAAACTTCGTTGAATTCATTTGTAATGATGAACAAAAATTCAGTCGATGATCCTTGGATTTTATGGGACGCCATTAAAGGTTTTATTAAAAACAATACAACTGCATTTGCATCTGGGCTGAATAAATCACAATTAAAGACGATTTCAGAATTGGAAAAGTTGTTAACGATGTTAGAACGTTCTCAACAAACACTTTTTCAGACCAGGTAGCGACTACTCTCTTCAAAATCAAGACAGAACTAAATCTATTGATAAGACAGAGAGCAGAAGTTTGCCATCCATCGAGTTAGACTCAACTTTACTTCCATGTTAATCAACCCAGTCATCTACTGGCTAACAAGCTTCGCAGTAATGATCAATTAACAGATATTGCAACTATTGAATCTGATCAGGTAAATTACTATCAGAACCCATATTAATCAACTAAAAGATTATCCAATTTCTATAAAGAATTGTACACCTCTGATTGTGAATCCACACCAATTGATTGGTGTGATTGTGAATCCATCCTTTTTAAAAGATGTAAAAACTCCTCTCAACTGAGGAAGCCGGCTTGCTGGGAGCCCAAATTTCTCTCCGTGAACTCAAAAGGGCATTGAATAACATGATCACCTGATTGTTACGGTATTCCTCCTGAGATCTCTTTAAATTTTTGGAACCAACTATGTCCACTGTTACTTGAAATGATTATCACAGCCGTTAAGTATCGCTCTGAACCCAAAGGTTAATTTGGAAGAGATGCAAATACAGCACTAATTGAGCTTTTATTTTAAAAAAGACACCACCCAGTGCTCTCACTATCGCCCTCTATCTTTGATAAACAAAGATATTAAACCATTGTCATCCCATCTCCGAAATGTACTTATGTAAATTGGTACCTCTGGACGAAAGCAAGTTTGTTAAAAAACTAATATCCTCAGATAATTTATTTTTTACTTAACTAGGCAAGTCAGTTAAGAACAAATTCTTATTTACAATGACACCCTAGGAACAGCCTTGTTCAAGGGCAGAACAACAGATTTTTACCTTGTTTACCTTGTCAGCTCGGGGTTTCGATCTAGCAACCTTCGGGTTACTGGACCAACGCTCTAGCCGCTAGGCTACCTGCTGCCCCATCTGTCGTCTATTACATATTTTACATGCTTCATCAGAACCCAAAGCTCCTTGGGCAGTTCTATTTCTCAATGCAAAAAAAGCTTTTGATAGACTAGAATGGTCATATCTTTAGTCAGGTTTGGAACATATCGGACGGCTCCAATTTTATTATGTGACTAAAATACTCAGCCATAGTAATAACAAGCAATACCTGCTCTTTTCCTTTCAGAATAACTAGAAGTAGCAGGCAAGGGGATTCCATCTCACCTCTGCTATTTATATTGTCTATGGAACCCCTGGCCCAGGCAATTTGACAATCAAAAGAAATTACACCAATATCTCTCAATTCTACGGATTACGTCATATGACAATATCTTACTTTATCTAGACAACATATCTCAATCCCTCCCAAAAGCTTTGAAAATCATAGAGCTGAATCTGTTCTAAAAGTTCTAAAATAAGTTCTAAAATAAATCTAACCAAATATGTCCTACAGCCTCTCAAGACTTCGATGGAGGACTCCATCTCTACTTATGGAGTCCCATTTTTCCCATTTTAAATATTTGAGAATAAATATACAGTACCAGTCTAAAGTTTGGACACATCTCATTCAAGGGTTTTTCTTTATTTTTACTATTTTCTACATTGTAGAATAATAATGAAGACATCAAAACTATGAAATAACACATATGGAATCATATAGTAACCAACAAAGTGTTAAACAAATCCAAATATGTTTTATATCAAAGTATCTACCACATGGTGTACACAGTCTCTCTCACACACACACACAATTTGAGACTTGAGGAGACAAGAACAATTGTGCAGGCAACATAACGATTGATGAAGGCATTGGTGTTTGTTAAAAATATTTTGTCATCTGATTTCATGTTGACCTAACCCTGTATAACCCTAGCGACCTGATTGTAACCCTAGTTGTTAAACCCAATGTATATCCCACAAAACAAAGTCATTGTGAATTGTGTATTAGATTACGGATTGAATTATTTGGAGTACTCTACAGACCACTCTATACTCCTGTTGGTGAAGACTCAAAATAAACCCTTGAAGTGTTATCACTGTGCAGGAAACTTTTCCAAACACTGCCACCTTGCCAGTCTGCAAATCCCACAACTGCCAGGGGAGCCTAACCAGCTTTCCATGCATGCCATTGTCACACACCTCTCACATTCCCACACCACTTCCTATATTGTGAACTTGAAGTTCAGGGATTAAAGATCAGTATTAGCATTACATAATCTCTCATCAAAATAAATAGGATTTTGTTTGATATTTCTCTCACACATACTACTTTACCATCTTCCTTTCTCACTCACTCACTCACTCACTCACTCACTCACTCACTCACTCACTCACTCACTCACTCACTCACTCACTCTGTCTCTATCTTGTTTTCACTCTCTCATTCTTTCCATCCTTCCTTCACTTCGTGGCACCGTCATAGGATGCCACTTTTCCAACAAGTCAGTTCGTCAAATTTCTGCCTTGCTAGAGCTGCCCCAGTCAACTGTAAGTGCTGTTATTGTGAAGTGGAAACGTCTACGAGCAACAACGGCTCAGCCGCAAAGTGGTTGGCCACACAAGATCACAGAGCGGGACCACCGAGTGCTGAAGCAAGTAGCATGTAAAAATTGTCTGTCCTCGGTTGCAACACTCACTACCAAGTTCCAAACTGCATCTGGAAGCAATGTCAGAACAATAGCTGTTCGTCAGGAGCTTCATGAAATGGGTTTCCATGGCCGAGCAGCCACACACAAGCCTAAGATCACCATGTGGAATATCAAGTGTCGGCTGGAGTGGAGAACGCTACCTACCCGAATGCATAGTTCCAACTGTAATGCCTACCCAGAAGAGTGGAGGCTGTTATTGCAGCAAAGGTGGGACTAACTCCATATTAATGCCCATGATTTTGGAATGAGATGTTTGACAAGCAGGTGTCCACATACCTTTGGTCATGAAGTGTTGAGAGGGAGACTGGCTGTGGCAGCCAAAACAGCCAAATACATCTAAACGTGAATCAATTCTTAATTGCGATATGGTTCTTTCATAATACATCAAAATAAATGTACAAATGCAAAATATATACTTAGAACTAATACAATTACCTCACGCTGATATGAAAGATAAGGTCCTTATGTTTCCACCACCATACTGAAAGCAATGCGTGTTACCGTTCAGGTTGAAAGTCGGGCTCTAAATAAAACCTCCCCCATCGGAAGGAAGATGCCTTTGTGAATAGATTCTAAAGTTAGCTAGCATCTATGAATAGGTTATCTCTCCCTGTGCTTTTCGTTTTTATGGCCTGAGGGTCATCGGTCTTTGTTGAAAGTGCCTGGACACTATCCACTCCACACTAATATGTGACCAGGTGTCAGTCTGCTGCCCGTTTGGAAATATGTCACCCTGGCCATCGCAGTCATGAAAAAAGTGTTGTGAAAGTGCACAGATAGTTTTATCTCTGAAGGACCAGGTCCAACTTCAAACTGTCACTGACCCTTGATTAATTCATCAGAACTGGATGGGCGGCCATGTGCAAAGTTTGATACAGTGAATGAGAACTGAAATCACCTTTATTAAAATAAAGGAACTGGTATTATAATAAAAACAATGCAATTGAGAAAAATAGTATCAGTTATTTTAACAGATTTTATATTACAATATTGTGAAAAATGTATACATGACAGAGACATTAAGACAGAGACAATTAAAATTAATAAATTGGGAATTTAAATATATACTGTAAATGGAAACTTATTAACCAGATATAGTATTATTATGTAAAAACAGTGAGTAAAATGAGAATTATTCCCAGTTTTTCCTAGTGTGTTTTTGATATAGGAGACCTAGAGGCCTTATATACTGTAAGTGAGGATACAGTGCATCACCCCATTACATGAAATCTCCATTCAACCTCTGACTTTTATTTGATAGGATCTACAGACTTATACAAGTCTCGAATCACCCAGACAGATGTCACTTCATCTGTGGATTAAGGCAAAAATGTGGCTCTAGGAGAGGGTTCTCCAACTGGCGGCCAGAGGGCCGAATTTGGCTCATAGGTGGTTTTATTTGCACCCCAAGTTTTCTGAGCAAAAAAAATACAATGTTTTTATTTTTTCATTGTTGGACATAATAGATTGTAAAAACACCAGGAGATCAGCTCCAAGTGATTTTAATTTGAGAAATCTGTTCCCAAGTATTCTCACGCATAATAGAGAGACATTTGGTCATATACAAATGTAACCAGTTTTCGTCAAACATTATATCTGTTTGGGCTTCTTGCTGTCAATTTGCAGTCTCCAAATTATTTGCAATTATGTTCCGGTCCCCCGACCCTCCACTCAAGAAAAAATAGGCCCATGGCTGAATCTAGTTGACATACAAAATACAGTGCTTTTTGTGACGGGAAAGATTTTGTCCATATCGTGGCTAAGAATGTCCATATCAATTCCTCGTGTTACTTGTCTCCTGTAGTTTGGTCTGGATCCTTCAGGTGGTTATAGCTGTAAAGGTTTTTCTGGTTGAGGAAAGTGAAAGGACTTGGTGGTGCAACTCCAATGACGGTTTTGATGCTCTCCCCCTTCCCCTCTCTCTCTCTCTCTCTCTCTCTCTCACTCTCTGTCTTTCTTTATCTCTCTCTTCCACCATATCTCTCCCCCTTTCTCTCTCTCATCTCTCTCTCTCTCTCTCTCTCATCTCTCTCTCTCTCTCTCTCTCTCTCTCTCTCTCTCTCAATCTCACTCTCACTCTCCTGGTTGTGAATCCTGCTCAGACAAAGATGAGGTGTTGGTCCTCTGGCACCCCATACTTGCCCTTGTGCTCCTCAAACAGCTGGCTGAGTTCTTCTGTGTAGAGCTGATGGAGGGCGTCAAGCTCCTCCACTGTGGGCTTCTCATTCTTCTCCACTCTGATTGGCCGTCCCACTGTGGAAAGGTCCAAGGATATGCATGATGACATTACATTCAAATATAGGTTACTGTAGTAGTCACTGGTGAACCACACAGCCCCACAGTGCGGGGGGGGCATGAGTTCTGGAGGGCCCAAACCAAAAACAGGCCTTGTGAAACTGCGGTATGCCACTGGTAGTAGTGCATAATGGGCAAAAACGTATTTGCTTTTGAATATGATTTTACTCATGAGTTTACTTTTCAAGTGGGGATTGAAAATTAAATATGCCATCGTTGGGCCTTGCCAATAGATGTACACAGACAGATGACTAACTGTGTGCCAGCCATTGTTGCTGAGTTGCGGCACACTGACAATGTTACTATCTAGTAACATTCTAGTAAGTAAAATATTTCCAAGGGCGAAGCTGCCCCTCTCTGTCCCTCTCATATCAATATTCCTCATGTTTAATGACAGAGAACCATCTCTGCCAGTTAGTTTACTGATATGAAACTTCTGCCAAAAACAACAATTGCCTTGCAACATAGAAATAGGAGAAAGATAGAGAAATAGGATAAAAAGATCTGGCAGATATAGTGACGTAGAATGTTACTCACCCACAGTGTTGATGGGCTTCCTGTAGGGCATGATACCATAGCTGTACTGGAAAATGCCCCGCGCGTGGAAGAGGGGCAGAGAGATACCCATGAAGCTCTGCAGCTTGTCCTGAATCAAGCGGATCCAGGTGCCTCGAGGGTTTTCCACCTGGTCGAACAACTCATTCTCCCCGAAGGAGAAGACCGGCACCAGATGGGCACTAGGGAGGGAATGGGTAGAGGAGAGTAGTGGGGTGACAGAGGGGGAGAGGAGAGGTGAGGTGAGTTGAGACAGAAGTTATGCCTTCAGTTTTGTTACGATCATCTCTATGAGTTTGTAAGGTACAGTATATTTGTAGAGAACAGGCCCAGATTCCATTTTACTCATGGGTGTGTTGAAGTTTGTCCTAAATGATTCCACTATTGATGTAATGACATGTAAAACGCTTGATTTGAGCAAGCTTTGTGTATCCCACGAAATAAGACTCGAGCTGCTGTAGACGAACTCGCTGTATTACCAGCAAAATCAGGGGAAAACTGAGTTGGGTAATGTCATTCGAAAACATAATGTTAACTTTCAATGCTATGCGGATGACACACAGCTGTACATTTCAATGAAACATGGTGAAGCCCCAAAATTGCCCTCGCTGGAAGCCTGTGTTTCAGACATAAGGATGTGGATGGCTGCAAACTGTCTACTTTTAAACTCAGACAAAACAGAGATGCTTGTTTTAGGTCCCAAGAAACAAAGAGATCTTCTGTTGAATCTGACAATTAATCTTGATGGTTGTACAGTCGTCTCAAATAAAACTGTGAAGGACCTCGGCATTACTCTGGACCCTGATGTCTCTTTTGACGAACATATCAAGACTGTTTCAAGGACAGCTTTTTTCCATTTACGTAACATTGCAAAAATCAGAAATGTTCTGTCCAAAAATTATGCACAAAACTTAATCCATGCTTTTGTTACATCTAGGTGAGACTACTGCAATGCTCTACATTCCGGCTACCCGGATAAAGCACTAACTGAACTTCAGTTACTCCAGTAATAGCCTCCCTACACTTGTAAGGGCTGATTTCAAGGTTTTACTGCTAACCTACAAAGCATTACATGGGCTTGCTCCTACCTATCTTTCCAATTTGGTCCTGCCGTACATACCTACACGTACACTACGGTCACAAGACGCAGGCCTCCTAATTGTCCCTAGAATTTCTAAGCAAACAGCTGGAGGCAGGGCTTTCTCCTATAGAGCTCCATTTTTATGGAATGGTCTGCCTACCCATGTGAGAGACGCAGACTCTGTCTCAACCTTTAAGTCTTTATTGAAGACTCATCTCTTCAGTAGGTCCTATGATTGAGTGTAGTCTGGCCCAGGAGTGTGAAGGTGAATGGAAAGGCTCTGGAGCAACGAACTGCCCTTGCTGTCTCTGCCTGGCCGGTTCCCCTCTCTCCACTGGGATTCTCTGCCTCTAACCCTATTACAGGGGCTGAGTCACTGGCTTTCTGGGGCTCTTCCATGCCGTCCATAGGAGGGGTGCGTCACTTGACTGGGTTGAGTCACTGACGTGGTCTTCCTGTCTGGGTTGGCGCCCCCCATTGGGTTGTGCTGTGGCGGAGACCTTTGTGGGCTATAATCGGCCTTGTCTCAGGATGGTACGTTGGTGGTTGAAGATAACCCTCTAGTGGTGTGGGGGCTGTGCTTTGCCAAAGTGGGTGGGGTTATATCCTGCCTGTTTGGCCCTGTCCGGGGGTATAATTGGATGGGGCCACAGTGTCTCCTGAACCCCCCTGTCTCAGCCTCCAGTATTTATGCTGCAGTAGTTTATGTGTCAGGGGGTTAGGGTCAGTCTGTTATATCTGGAGTATCCTGTCTTATCCGGCGTCCTGTGTGAATTTAAGTATGCTCTCTTTAATTCTCTCTCTCTTTCTCTCTTTCTTTCTTTCTCTCTCTCGGAGGACCTGAGCCCTAGGACCATGCCTCAGGACTACCTGGCATGATGACTCCTTGTTGTCCCCAGTCCACCTGGCCGTGCTGCTGCTCCAGTTTCAACTGTTATGCCTGCGGCTATGGAACCCTGACCTGTTCACTGTGATTACTATTATTTGACCATGCTGGTCATTTATGAACATTTGAACATCTTGGCCATGTTAAGCAAAGAACAGAAGCATGTATAAACAATAACATTTTAAAAGCAATTAAGCTTAGAAATGAACGCTTTCTGGAGTTCAGGAAATCCAGGGCAGATTATGTTTTTATTGACTGTAAGAAATTAAGAAATTAGGTTAACAGGATGATAGAGAAGGCCAAGAAAGATTATTTAAATGGTTGAGAACAGGAATAATCAGGAGAACAGGAGTAAATTATGGAATTGTCTGAAGCTGTTGGGTTACAGTAACAGACTGAAGAACAAAACTCAAAATCTTAGCTTGGACATTGGAGGAAAGGTTACATCAGACAAGACCATGGTTGCAGACAGTCTAAATAGCTACGTTACAACTATAGCTAATATATTAGTGAGAAAATTACAGCAGTTTTACAAGCAGCAAGGGATTCAAGTCGATGCTTTTTCATTTGAAAAAGTGTCTGAGTCAACTGCGTAACTCACATTGTAAATCTGTATATTGAACAAGGCATTTTTCCCAGTGAACTAAAACATGCAAGGGACATTCCTCTATATAATGAAAAGAATAATGTCGGCCTGTCTCAATCCTGTGTATTTTATCAAAGGTCATGGAAAAGATTATGTTCGAGCAGATTGAGTTATATTTCCTAACATAACCTGAGCTCCAGTCTGGCTTTAGGAAATCCCATTCCACGGACACTTGCCTACTATATCTAACTGACCCCATCAGGAAGGAAGTAGATGGTGGGCCATTTTGTGCTATGGTTATGTTAGATCTCCAAAAAGCATTTGATACAGTGGATCATGAGATTCTGTTAATCAAACGAAGAGCCATGAGCTTTAACAACTTAGCCATGAATCTGTTATCTCTTATCTGATAGGAAAAAAACAGATGATGTATGTGGATGGGACCCGGTCTAAAACCAAAATCTTGAACTTTGGGTACCCTAAGGGAATGTGCTGTGTCCACTTTTATTTCTGTTGTATATAAATGATCTGAAATCTGCCTGTCCATGTGACCTTTTCCTCTATGCAGATAATTCTGCACTGTTGGTTTCCCACAAAGACAAAAATGTGGTTGAGAAAGCCCTCAGTGCTGAACTTCTGAATGTCAGTAAATGACTATACGACAGTAACCTACATGTGTCAAACAGACCACTATTGTCCCTGTGCCCAAGAAAGCGAAGGTAACCTGCCTAAATAATTACCGCCCCGTTGCACTCACATCGGTAGCCATGAAGTGCTTTGAAATGGTCATGCCTCACGTCAACACCATTATGCCGGAAACCCTAGACCCACTGTAAGGATCGATGCAGGAGATGAGAAGCAGTTACAGGGAGTGAAGGTTTAATAGCTGACAGACATGAAATGGAACAGCTTCTGGACAGGAACACATACTGTAACAACAATTAATACTTACACAGGGAACACCGCCGAGGAACAGACAGATGTACAGGAGTAATCAACAATGTGAAGGAGTCCAGGTGTGTCCAATGAGCCTGCTGCGTGTTTTGATGGTGACAGGTGCGTGTAAAGAAGCGTAATCCTCGAGCGCCAGGGTGTCACCCCCGCTCCCGCTCCCCCTCCCTGGCGCTCGAGGGCTCCAGGCTACCTGTCATTATACGCACCTGTTACCATCATTGCACACATCTGCACTCATTGGACTCACCTGGACTCCATCACTTTGTTGTGGGCCCTGCATATACGTCTGCTCCTCTGTGTTGTTCCCTGTAGTAGCATTGTTTGTTGTGTCGTGTTTATATCCTGTTCCGTTGCATGTCCATCTATATTAAATGGTTCACTCCCTGTAGCTGTTTCTCATCTCCTGTGTTGGGCGTTACAGAATGCTACTACTAATATAAGAAGCATCAGGGTTATGTTTTGTTGGTGACGTCGGGCTTGGATTCCACCGCCGATGGAACCAGGGGTGCTGGCTCGTCAGGCTGTCACGCCCTAGCTGGCTCGAGACGTTTCCTTGCCTCAGTTGGCTCGTCAGGCTGTCACGCCCTAGCTGGCTCGAGACGTTTCCTTGCCTCAGTTGGCTCGTCAGGCTGTCACGCCCTAGCTGGCTCGAGACGTTTCCTTGCCTCAGTTGGCTCGTCAGGCTGTCACGCCCTAGCTGGCTCGAGACGTTTCCTTGCCTCAGTTGGCTCGGCAGGTTCCCTTCCCACGTCATGCTTCAGCTGGCTCATGGGGCTTCTACGCCGCTGCGGGATCGTCAGGCTGTCATGCCTCAGCCGGCCCGTCCGGCTCGCCCATGTAGGACACCGGGTGGAACCCCTAAAGGGGGGTGGGGGTACTGTTATGCCCGGTCCCCCTCCCTGGCGCTCCAGGGCGCCGGGCTACCTGTCATTATACGCACCTGTTACCATCATTGCACGCATCTGCGCTCATTGGACTCACCTGGACTCCATCACTTTGTTGTGGGCCCTGCATATACGTCTGCTCCTCTTTGTTGTTCCCTGTAGTAGCATTGTTTGTTGTGTCGTGTTTATGTCCAGACGCTGTTCTTATTCTGTTGCATGTCCGTCTATATTAAATGGTTCACTCCCTTTATCTGCCTCTCATCTCTTGCGTTGGGCATTACACAGGGAGGGGGAGCGGGAGCCGGCGTGAAACCAACTCCAATTCACATACCACACCAACTGATCCACAGATGATGCAATCTCAATCGCACTCCACACTGCCCTTTCCCACCTGGACAAAAGGAACACCTATGTGAGAATGCTGTTTATTGACTACAGCAAAGCGTTCAACATCATAGTACCCACAAAGCTCATCACTAAACTAAGGACCCTGGGACTAAACACCTCCCTCTGCAACTGGATCATGGATTTCCTGACAGGCCGCCCCCAGGTGGTAAGGGTAGACAACAACACATCTGCCACGCTGATCCTCAACACTGGGGCCCCTCAGGGGTGTGTGCTTAGTCCCCTCCTGTACTCCCTATTCACCCACTACTGCGTGGCCAAGCACAACTCCAACACCATAATTAAGTTTGCTGATGACACAACGACAATGATGAGACAGACTATAGGGAGGAGGTCAGAGACCTGGCAGCGTGGTGCCAGGCCAACAATGTGAGCAAGACAAAGTAGCTGATCGTTGACTATTGGAAAAGGAGGGCCAAACAGGCCCCCATTAACAACGACTGGGCTGAATGGAGCGGGTCGAGAGTATAAGGGCATGAGGCGAGACCCAAATGCAGACACAGGCAGATGATTGAGCTGTGATATTTATTATAACAAAAGTCGTTGGCAAAGGGCAGGTTAGGTACAGGGGAGAGTTCATAAACCAGGTCAGAGTCCAAACAGTACCAGGCGATAGGCAGCCTCAAGGTCAGGACAGGCAGGGTTTCAGTAACCAGGTCCCGAGTCCAGACGGTACAAGACGATAGGCAGGCTTGAGGTCAAGGCAGGAAGAAAGGTCAGGCAGGAGGGTTTGGTGTCAGGACAGGCAAGGGTCAAAACCAGGAGGGCTAGGAAAAACAGAGACAGGGAAAAATAGGAGCAAGGAGAAAAAACGCTGGTTGACTTGGCAAAACAAGACGAACTGGCACAGAGAGACAGGAAACACAGGGATAAATACACTGGGGATAATAAGCGACACCTGGAGGGGGTGGAGACAAGCACAAGGACAGGTGAAACAGATCAGGGCGTGACAGAGAGTTTCAAGTTCCTTGGTGTCCACATCACCAATGAACTATAATGGTCCAAACACATCAAGACAGTTGTGAAGAGGGCATGACAACACCTTTTCCTCCTCAGGAGACTGAAAAGATTGGGATGGGTCCCCAGATCCTCAAAAAGTTCTACAGCTGCATCACTGAGAGCATCCTGATTGGTTCCATCACCGCCTGGTATAGCAACTGCTTGGCATCTGACCATAAGGCACTACAGAGGGTAGTGTGTAAGGCCCAGTACATCACTGGGGCCCAGCTTCCTGACGTCCAGGACCTATATACTATATATGCCTATATAGGTGGTGTCAGAGACTCTTCTCTCTTCTCTCTGCTACCCCTAAGCCATAAGACGGCTGAACAATTGACCAAATGGCCACCCAGACTATTTACATTGAACACCCCCCCCAACCCACCTGCTGCTACTTGCTGTTTATTATCTATCTTTGCATAGTCATTTTACAAATGACCTCGATTGACCTGTACCCCCACACATTGACTTGGTACTCCCTGTATATAGCCTCGTTATTGTCATGTAATTTTGTTGTGTTACTTTTTGATGATTATTTATTATTTTGTCAATATTTTCTTGACTCTATATCCTGAACTGCATTGTTGTTTAAGGGCTTGTAAGTAAGCATCTCACGGTAAGGTCTACCTGTTGTATTTGGTGGATGTGACAAATAAAATTTGATTTATTTGATATGTCACTACACCTTGGAAAAACAGAGTCCCTCTTGTACTGGTCCAACTGTGAAACTGAGGAAATCCCCTGTCTTTAAGGTGGTAGTAGGTGACATAGTGGTCACAGCAAAAGACTCAGTTAATTATCTTGGATGTGTGCTAGATAACCTAGATAATCTGACAGAGAGAACATGGCACAAAATGTTCTCCAAAGTGAACCATAAAATTAGGTTCAAGGCAAGAACCTCCAAATATCTGGATAAGAATGCAATGGTGGCATTGGCCACTTCAACTATGCGTGCTCTTCCTGGTACAGTAGTGCCCCCAAGATAATTACAAATAAACTGCAGACATCTCAGAGCAAATGAGTCAGGATTATTCTTAACCTTCCAGCACGTACTCATCCTGACCATTCCCACCTTGAAAGCCTCAGATGGCTCAAAGTGGAGGAGAGAGTTTCTCATATGAAGTTGTGTCATGTACATGAGATAGTCCACAGTCTGGTCCCCAGGTACCTATGTAACTACTTTAACTTGTTCTGGGATAACCACAACTATTCCACTAGAAGGATGTAATAGTGGTATGGTGAAATAAACGTTTTTGTACTCAGCTGCCCCCCCACCCCCTCCCCCTTACAAAAGGACCACAATGGAAATGGTGATATTTTATGTTGAGGCGTCACCGACTGGAGCGCCCTCATATATGTATTTTAAAAATGGTCTAATAAATTCAATCAATCAAGGTGCCACTTCACTTGTCCGTCTGTATGTCATACGGTGCTTGCATGCTCCCAATTGAAATTCCCAAAGGGCTTACACATGGCACTATTTCAGTAAGCCATCCACAAGTACACACTGTGAACAGTAATATCAAACTATGATGAAGTGATTGACACAGTTGAAGTCACTTGTGTAACCATGAGAGTAGTTAGAAGATTTCATCGGAGACACAGGCAGTAAAATGTCCTCCGCCACCTCTGGCCCTGGTCTTACCCATGTTCCATTGCCAGTTTGATGAAGCCCTTCTTATTGGCTAAGAGAATGGTGAAGGCGCCAGGGCGTGCGTCAAGGGCCTCGGGGGCTCCTCCTACTGCTATAACAACGGCATTCCCACCTCCCTGTCGACGTAACAGATAGCTGGCACTCTCCTTGTCCGAGGGAATCAGACCTGGGACACACAGTAGACACTGAGATCAGGTGTAGTTAACAGTGTGGGGTGGGGGGGGGGAGAGTTTGGTACACTATTCTTCACTGTCGAACAATGATCAAACATGTTCATTTGTATCATGATGGTTGTCCCTAATCAATCTATCAGGAAATCAATTAATCAGATGTATTTATATTGCTATCTTGTCTTTACAGCAACATCTGTCACAAAGTGTTTCACAGTAACCCTGCCTTTACCTTGACCTCTAACCCCAACCCCACTAACCTGCCATCATGATGTAGTCTCTGAAGAAGGGGGCTCTGAACCAGAGAGGTAGCATCAGCAGAAAGCTGTCCAGGCCAGGGAACAGTTTCCTGAAGCCTGTAGCATACGTGCAGAAGTTAGTGAAGGCTCCAGCCACCAGAATCCCATGGGGATGGAAACCAAGGATGTAGTTCTGCCTGGGGTCCAAGTCCACTGTCTTCACCAGCTGCAATACAACACAGAGCGGAGTCACTTCTAAGGACTTCAATAGTCAAAATAGTTATGCACAACTGCACAACACAGTACACAGGATGCATCAAATGTGTTTCTAAATCTCAATCTTTATCAGAGACTTTC
Source organism: Oncorhynchus tshawytscha (assembly GCF_018296145.1). Classification (NCBI taxonomy): domain Eukaryota; kingdom Metazoa; phylum Chordata; class Actinopteri; order Salmoniformes; family Salmonidae; genus Oncorhynchus; species Oncorhynchus tshawytscha. The sequence goes on from NC_056458.1 coordinate 20,349,973, forward strand.
AAAACATTTGAAAGTTTAATTGAAAACCATACTCTCATGGAAGTCTATGAATTGACTTCCAGGTATTTGGCCTATATCTTCATCACGTCGCCTGTGTGAGTTCTCGCTATTGTTTGTCTGCCTCCACAGCGGCTGTCAGAAGAGACTACCCTGCCTCTAAACAGTATTGACCAGTGTCGTCTGTCTCTGTGCACAGGCAGAGATAAACAGGATGGAGGATCATGCCAGAGGTCACAGGATGGGGTCAAAAGTTCTTGTTAGCTACCCTGCTGAAAAAAAGCATAGACCAGCATATATTTCAAGCTAGTCCATGCTGGTCAATCGCTGGTCAGTGCTGGTCTGATGCTGGTCAAGCTTGTCCGACCAGCATGGTCTAGCTGGTCTAGCTGCCCAATGAACAAGGTGGACTCAGGTCTATTCTGTTTGAGACCCGGAAGACTCTGCATTGACTTGGACTTGAGAATATCAGATGCTTTTAGAGCATCTCTGATGGTATAAATACATTTGATTTTACTTCAGTCTATGGCAATGTTTTTTAGTCTCAGTCCACCCAATTTAAAAGTGCACATTGTGACGACCCTTCCGCTCTGTGTGCTGAATTATTTCCCTCTGCTCTTGTTTTCCTTAATACGATGTCGGTGGGCGGTGCTGGAAGGGTCGTCAGCGAAATGGGATAAATACGTCTTTCCCCCATACGTTGAGGAGACACTCTCCATGTAGACACTGTTTTTTTTGTGGCATTTTGGAGCTTCTTTGTGTTCATTTGTTTTGGCACCTCAACACCCCTCATTATCACCATCTATGTACGTATCCACTCCCTTACACTGACTACACACACCATTGTTACTCGTGTAGGTTACTTTATTTAATAAATATATTTTTGCCATTTCTTTATCTCCGCGTTGTCTTCCTCTTTGTTACGACCCGGTTCGTAACAACATTCACGTCTAGAACATTTGTTCTAACAGCATGTAAGATAAACATGCACAATTAATTACAAAGTCTGTATTAATAGGCGTCCCCTACACTCTAAATGCTGGGTTTGTATCCTGACCCTACTGCTGGGTTGCAGGTATTGGGTCATGTAGTTGTGTTGTTGATGCTAGTTTCTAGAGATATTACACACAGCGGGTCAGATCAGAAGACTGCAGGCGTGGCTTTCAGTTATTTATGGCCACCTGTGAGTAAATGTTATTCCAGTTCATCTGTTCTGTTTTTATTAAGGTTGAAGACCATTAATGAGTTTTACACAAGTGTATGAGTTCCTTAATTAAGAGACTATGAAAATCCCAACATTGGGATAGTTACCACATTGTTATAATATGTAAATACTGTTATATTATATTAGAATATGTTATGTGCAAAAATATTTAAGGAATATTTATGGTGTACGAACTTAACAAGAATCATATTTACTCGCCAAAAATAACTATCTGAAAGCCACGCCACTCATATCAGATGGTCACCAACATACTAGCATCAGTGTTCAAAACAATATGCGATGGTCACCAGAAAAAAAAGGCATTAGTCGCCAGCATATGCTGGTCTATGTCGTTTTTTTTCAGCAGGGTAATCGTGCTGGGCATGTTATGCTCATGATCAGCATCGCTCAGTCATGTCAAAACAAAGCTGCCAACAAACAGTTTGTATCGACCTCAGTGTTTGAGATTAGCAGTTCAAGGTCAATCAGCTCCAAGAATCAAGTCCCCGCCTACTAGCTTGGGCTACACTAACCTCTCACTAGCAAAACAAGGGCAGTGCTTCGTGCTAAGTAAACACTAAGCACTTGGCATGGTGGGATTTATTAACTTCATGGCTTGAGATGATTCATTCAAGGATGAATCCTAGAGATTTCTGTCTTTCAATGACAAACACATTTTAAGTAGATCAGATAGGTATGTTGTAGCTTTTGCCAAATAATGACATTAACATACACTATATACAGACAGAAGTATGTGGACACCCCTTCAAATTAGTGGATTCGGCTATTTCAGGCACACCCGTTGCTGACAGGTGTATAAAATTGAGTACACAGCCATGCAATCTCCATAGACAAACATTAGTAGTACAATGGCCTTACCGAAGAGCTCAGTGACTTTCAACGTGGCACCGTCATTGGATGCCACCTTTCCAACAAGTCAGTTTGTCAGATTTCTGCCCTACTGGAGCTGCCCTGGTCAACTGTGAGTGCTATTATTGTTAAGTGGAAACGTCTAAAAACAACAACGGCTCAATCGCGAAGTGGTAGGCCACACAAGCTCACAGAACGTGAGGCCACACAATGCCTCAATACAGAAATGGTTTGTCGAGATTGTTGTGGAAGAACTTGACTGGCCTGCACAGAGCCTTGACCTCAACCCTGTCGAAACCTTTGGGATGAATTGGAACACTGACTGCGAGCCAGGCCTAATCACCCAACATCAGTGCCCAACCTCACTAATGCTCTTGTGGCTGAAAGGAAGCAAGTCCCCGGAGCAACATCCCAACATCAAGTGGAAAGCCTTCCCAGAAGAGTGGAGGCTGTTATAGCAGCAAAGGGGGGACCAACTCCATATTAATGCCCATGATTTTGGAATGAGATGTTCGACGAGAAGGTGTCCATATACTTTTGGTCATGTAGTGTATATTGCTAAGAATATGAGAGTAGGGTGAATCCCCTAGCGGGTCTCAAACCCAGGCCACCAGCGCCAATGATGAACACCCTTACCACTGTCCCAATAAGGGATATATCTCTTTTTTTTTAAATAAAAAATATATATTTCACCTTTATTTAACCACGTAGGCTAGTTGAGAACAAGTTCTCATTTACAACTGTGACCTGGCCAAGATAAAGCAAAGCTGTGCGACACAAACAACAACACAGAGTTACACATGGAATAAACAAACATACAGTCAATAACACAATAGTAAAAGTATATATACAGTGTGTGCAAATGAGCTAAGATAAGGGAGGTAAGGCAATAAATAGGCCATAGTGGCGAAATAATGACAATTTAGCAATTAAACACTGGAGTGATAGATGTGCAGAAGATAAATGTGTAAGTAGAGATACTGGGGTGCAAAGGAGCAAAAATAAATAACAGTATGGGGATGAGGTAGTTGGATGGCTATTTACAGATGGGCTATGTACAGGACAGCTGCAGTCATCTGTGAGCTGCTCTGACAGATATGAGTCTCCAGCTTCAGTGATTTTTGCAATTTGTTCCAGTCATTGGCAGCAGAGAACTAGAAGGATAGGCGGCCAAAGGAGGATTTGGCTTTGGGGGTGACCAGTGAAATATACCTGCTGGAGCGTGTGCTACGGGTGGGTGCTGCTATGGTGACCAGTGAGCTGAGATAAAGCGGGTCACATCCGCCTACAGTATGTCGGCCTTCCACATCTGCGGTGAAAGGGGGCCAAGCTACATTGGTGTTTGTCAGAAAATCGGTCTTCTCATGAAAAAGTCAGTAGTGTCCGAACAGTTTGGCCCACAGGGGAAAGGGAAGACTCTATGGTGACTATGGTGTTACGAACACTATGGTGTTTTTCTTCAACCCCCACAAGTGTCACGGGACTCGTCTGAAGGTAACCCATACAAATTAATAGAAGTAAGGAGGTAGTTTTGTTCCAACAAAAATAAGGGGTTCTGAAATATGTGTCCAAACATTTTCTTATATTTCCTGAGCTTTCTTATATATCATAGATAAAGTACATACACTTCAAAACCTTATTCCTTATGATTTACCTTTGGACTTCAATTTATGAATGTGTTATTCAATGCTTTTCTATGGGCTGTAGTAGTAAAGGCCAAATTACACAGAAAAATAGGGGTCCTAAAAGTCAAAAAGCAACTCGATCAAGTTCAAGTCTGGGCTCTGACTGGGCCACTCAAGGACAATCAGAGATTTGTGCTGAAGCCTATCCTGCGTTGTCTTGGCTGTGTGCTGAGGGTCATTGTCCTGTTGGAAGGGGAACCTTCACCCCAATCTGAGGTCCTGAGCGCTCTGGAGCAGGTTTTCATCAAGGTGCTCTCTGTACTTTGCTCTGTTCATCTTTCCCTCGGTCCTGACTAGTCTCCCAGTCCCTGCCGCTGAAAAACATCCCCACAGAATGATACTGCCACCACCATGCTTCACAGTAGGGATGGTGCTAGGTTTCCTCCAGACATGACACTAGGCATTCAGGCCAAAGAGTTCAACCTTGGTTTCATCAGACTATACAGGCCTGACTGTTGGAGTGCTGCAGAGACGGTTGTCATCATTTGGGGTTTTGTGATTTTAAACAACCCGTTTGTCCTGCTCTCGTTTCCTGTAGTCCTCTATCTGATCATGAGATATTGCACTTTCCAAAAACAGATGACAGAATACGTCAAGCTCTAAGACTACTGTACTGTTTGTTTTTAGGGAATGGAACTTTGTCAGATGTTGTACTCGTGGTCAACACAGATGCCTGTATGATTGAGAATGGAGCTCTAGTCGTGGATTGACATAATGAGAGAACACTGGCCAATTGTTTAGTGGCCTGTCATTATTTTGGTCCCTGCTCACAGCAGCCTTTCTATTCAGGATTAATTATTGGCTCCTGTTTCTCCATGTCAACAAACAAACGAGTTTCCTTCTTATGCCTGTTTATACACTGAACCCATTTTTCACATTTTCCCATCAGGCTTGACATGCACAGGCTTGGCATATGCATGTTGTTGCATTTTGGCTGGGTTCAAACGCGAGTTGGGTTCAAACGCGACTAACATGTATACATTCTACAAATGTAAAGTCATGAGAGGAGTCAGTGTCTAGTTAGTGTTGATTTCTGCAGAGAGCAGAACAGGTTTTCAAATCAGGTGGTTGGCTCACAGTCGGAGGCAGTGACGCTGTCATTAGGGACGGTGGTGGAGAACAAGACCTCAGTGTAACCGATGACACTCTCTGAAGGACACTGCTCTGTTCAGACTAACATTGACTCTTTATTCCAGCCTTAATAATGCATGAAGTCAAATGTTCGATCGGCACATTCCAGGAGATAATACAGGGGAAATTACATTCAAATGTGTTTGTTTGAGGAAGTCCTCTTTGTTGGGAACTTGTAGTCTAGATGTGTTCAATGTACTGTATCTTTCCTTGAGAAATTAAGGAAAGTCCATATGACCTAATTATGTAAATTCCCCATTTGTGCGTGTGGCATTCAGAACTAACTTATGTTTTGCTTGAATGAGACATTACTCTCTCTAATAAAACGCATCTGCCTCAATAAAGCTCTGTCTGAATACTCAATACACACAGAACACTTTACATACAGTAGAACGTGTTGACTGTGTTCCCTAATCAATTGGTTTTGATATATCATCTTATCAGTATACTGTATGGAACAATCAGGGACATTTACCCCAACTCAAAGGAGCAGAGTCTTGAGGTGGAGCCTCTACCTTGGGAAAACTTTGGACACACTGGAGAAGTGGCATTAAGGACACACTCTGTGCTAAGTACAAAAGATAAGCATGCTATCAAAGAAGATATCAGACTGATGTAGCGTCTGTTTCCAACTCACAATCTCAAACACATAGATCCCCTGAACGCAGCTCCCTCTCAAAATCCCAATCAGCTGAATTCTGATCACCTGTTCACACACCTGTATGTTATTATCACACACTATTTAATTCAGTTCTTTGCACCCCATCATTGTGAGGTATTGTTTGTTTTGTGACACACTTCTAGTCAAAGCGCTGCGGTTGCTGTAATTTAATCCTCCTGTGTATGATAGGTTTTTCCTATTCCCTGCCTGTACTTTAGCCTATTGGATTTCCTGTTATCAACTTATTGCCTGATCTCCCGGATGACGTTACTAGCCTTTCCCTGCCTGTACTGTTGCCTTTCTGGACCCCCTGTGTATGACCTTCTGCCTGCCCTTGGACCCAGCTACCTGCCTCCTCCTGTGGTCCTTTACAAAGAAACACCTGCGAATTGAAACCAGCTATCTGTCTCCCATCGTGTTCATTACAACTGATTGATAAAACCAAATACAGTATCATTCATAGAAAGTCTATTTTTACCTGCTGTATCACTGTTTGTTTCTATAATAACTTTTCTGAACTACATCTGCTGTACTAGTTCATGCAATGGTAAAAGCAGAGAACTATAATTCATAGAAGTGATAAGATGTTGACATCAAAATTAAGCAGAGCCCGTTCAGAAAGGAAACCCGAGTGCCTCGCCTCAGCCAAGATGGCATCAATTAGAGGCGAGTAACAATCACGCCTAACTTATTTGGCGGTCTATTTAAACTGATCGGGTCTGCACACTCATCATGCTGCTGCTTGCTGCTACTATGCACTGGCTTTTTCCACATTGACGCTGCTACCTTATTAACTAGCCAATTCACGCTATGCTGCTGCTTTCTGATATTTTTTTTGCAATACAGAGACAAAAGATACATTTTATGTTTTTACATTTCTGGAGGGGTCATTTTTAGGGGAAGCCTGGTTGCCTTGGCAACCATGAATATATGCCACTGGCAGGAGATGGTGCTTATCATGGTGATTCAATAGTATTTAAGTCTCTATGCTTAGTTTAGTGCAGCATCAGTATGGATAGTAACTATCACTGCATGTTGTGCATCTCATGAGACTGCTGCAATCAATGCACACATCAGTGATGGCCTACATTTTATGAGTCATTCCAGTCACATAGGTTAATGTGACGTGCGCCAGCAGTCACACTTCAAATGTTGTACAAATTATCTGGGTATGGTTAGTATCTTTGGAACCCTTACACAGTATAAGCTAGAACACATTCAATTTAACTGGACGTATTGCTACACTTTTGCTGCTCTTTTACTCTTGTGAAATTATAAATCTGCTGGCTTATTTGGTGTATAGCCTGCTGTTGCATGAGTCACACTATTAGCATACATTTTAAGGTATCATTTCAGTCAACTCATTTATGCTTAATTCTTATTGCAGCAGTAGGTTTAGGCTCTGATTTATTAACCATGTTCTAATCATGTGTCAAGCCTTTTACCCAGGCGGTCCTCCTTGTCGGTTCATCTTGCATTCTAGTAGTATTATTCTAGTGACTGTTCTTATTCTATAAGACTATTTTTGTATTTTTTTTAACCTTTATTTAACTAGGCAAGTCAGTTAAGAACAAATTCTTATTTTCAATGACAGCCTAGGAACTGTGGGTTAACTGCCTGTTCAGGGGCAGAACGACAGATTTGTACCTTGTCTCGGGGGTTTGAACTTGCAACGGGGGTTTGAACTTGCAACCTTCCGGTTACTAGTCCAACGCTCTAACCACTAGGCTACCCTGACGCCCCAAATTGTGGAGGCAGGTAGCCTAGTGGTTGGAGAGTTGGACTAGTAACAGAAAGATCGAATCCCAGAGCTGACAAGGTAAAAATCTGTTGTTCTGCCCCTCATCAAGGCAGTTAACCCACTGTTCCTAGGCCATCATTGAAAAGAAGAATTTGTTCTTAACTGACTTGCCTAGATAAATAATAAATAATTGTGTTGTGCGCTATTGTAGAGATCACTTCATTCAAGTAAAATCAAATCAAAATGTTATTGGTCACATACTGTACATGTGTTTAGCAGATGTTAATGCGAGTGTAGTGAAATGCTTGTCATTCTAGTTCTGACAGTGCAGTAATATCAAACAATTTCACAACAAATACCTAATACACACAAATCTAAGTAATGGAATTAAGAATATAAATGTATGAGCAATGTCAGAGAGGCATAGACTAGGAGCCAAGACAACGCATCAGCTAAAGCTGAGCAATTTCAGTAGTACATTAGGCTATTTAGGTAGCTACGAAACAACCTGTACCAATGTTTAGTTGCGGTTTTGTGGGTTTGTTAGTAATGCATATGTTTTATGCTATGTGATGGTATGTCATGGCTAAGCTGTGCACTCTGCAGCAGTCTACTGTATGCTCTTCTCTCTGTACAATGTCTTCTATAATATAACCATGTATGCCTTTGCTATTCCAATTTCAGTCTGGCAAATGCAGCTTTATCATGCTCTGTTAGCAGTGATTCAGTTCATTTTGGGCATCAGGACCCTTCAGCATGCAGTCTGCTCAAGGATCCATGTCTGCTTACACTTCATGGCCTATGGAGAAGGAATGAACATGCATATCAAAGAGTATCTCCTTTTACAGATGCACAATCGAGAGCATCCTGGCGGGCTGTATCACCGCCTGGTATGGCAACTGCACCGCCCTCAACCGTAAGGCTCTCCAGAGGGTAGTGAGGTCTGCACAACGCATCACCGGGGGCAAACTACCTGCCCTCCAGGACACCTACACCACCCGATGCTACAGGAAGGCCATAAAGATCATCAAGGACATCAACCACCCGAGCCACTGCCTGTTCACCCCGCTGTCATCCAGAAGGCGAGGTCAGTACAGGTGCATCAAAGCTGGGACCGAGAGACTGAAAAACAGCTTCTATCTCAAGGCCATCAGACTGTTAAACAGCCACCACTAACATTGAGTGGCTACTGCCAACACACTGTCAATGACAATGACTCTACTCCAGCCACTTTAATAATGGGAATTGATGGGAAATGATGTAAATATATCACTAGCCACTTTAAACAATGCTACCTTATATAATGTTACTTACCCTACATTATTCATCTCATATGCATACGTAGATACTGTACTCTATATCATCGACTGCATCCTTATGTAATACATGTATCAGTAGCCACTTTAACTATGCCACTTGGTTTACATACTCATCTCATATGTATATACTGTACTCGATATCATCTACTGTATCTTGCCTATGCTGCTCTGTACCATCACTCATTCATATATCCTTATGTACATATTCTTTATCCCCTTACACTGTGTATAAGACAGTAGTTTTTTGGAATTGTTAGTTAGATTACTTGTTCGTTATTACTGCATTGTCAGAACTAGAAGCACAAGCATTTCGCTACACTCGCATTAACATCTGCTAACCATGTGTATGTGACAAATAAAATTTGATTTGATTTGATTTGAGTTCACGTTAAGGCAACAGTGTTGAGTTACATTACTCTGGCTTTATGGGCTCTTCAGTCTGAAATGCACTAAATGTTCCTCTGCTTTATTTCTGCATGATCTCTTAAGTTCTGTTTGTAATGTGGACTCTCACATGTTACATGTACTGTCATACACCCTGAGATGAAAGAATTGGCATGGAACTGAAGTCTTCATCGCCAGATCTAACACGGCTTTGTCCTCTTTCATGTTATGTTGCCTGCATGCTGAGCACGGGCAGCACCTGGCGAACCTCTTGTTCAACATTGATGCTGGCAACCAATGACAAGATACTGGAACTCATCATGGCTCTGGTTCTTTCGTCAGTGTTGAGGGCAAGCTCTGAGCTCTGGGCATCGAATTCTGCATCGGAGGTGCTACTGCTCTCAATACATCCCGGCTTTACTCTGATCTGCCGCTGTTACGTTTGATTGATTCTGAGATTGTGGAACCTACATGAGTTCCTCCAGTATTGCTACAGTTGAAGTCGGAAGTTTACGTACACTTAGGTTGGTGTCATTAAAACTTGTTTTTCAACCACTCCACAAATTTCTTATTAACAGATTATAGTTTTGGCAAGTTGGTTAGGACATCTACTTTGTGCATAATTTTTCCTACAATTGTTTACAGACAGATTACTTCACATACAGTGAATTATATCACAATTTCAGTGGGTCAGAAGTTTACATGCACTAAGTTGACTGTGCCTTTAAACAGCTTGGAAAATAAATAAAAAATGTCATGGCTTTAGAAGCTTCTGATAGGCTAATTGACATCAATTGAGTCAATTGGTGGTGTGCCTGTGGCTGCATTTCAAGGCCTACCTTCAAACTCAGTGCCTCTTTGACCTCTTGACATAATGGGAAAATCAAAAAGAAATCAGCCAAGACTTCATAAAATAAATTGTAGACCTCCACAAGTCTGGTTCATACTTGGGGGCAATTTCTAAATGCCTGAAGATACCATGTTCATCTGTACAAACAATCATACACAAGTATTAAAAACCATGGGATCACGCAGCCTTCATACCGCTCAGGAAGGAGACGAGTTCTGTCTCCTAGAGATGAACGTATTTTGGTGCGTAAAGTGCAATAGAACAACAGCAAAGGACCTTGTGAAGATGCAGGAGGAAACAGGTACAAAAGTATCTATATCCACAGTAAAATGAGTCCTATATCGACATAACCTGAAAGGCCGCTCAGCAAGGAAGAAGCCACTGCTCCAAGCCCGCCATAAAAAAGCCAGACTACAGTTTGCAACTGCACATGGGGACAAAGATTGTACTTTTTAGAGAAATGTCCTCTTGTCTGATGAAACAAAAATAGAACTGTTTGGCCATAATGACCATTGTTATGTTTGGAGGAAAAAGGGGGAGGCTTGCAAGCTGAAGAACACCATCCCAACCGTGAAGCACGTGGGTGGCAGCATCATGTTGTGGGGGTTCTTTGCTGCAGGAGAGACCTTTGCACTTCACAAAACATTGCATCATGAGGTAGGAAAATTATGTGGATATATTGAAGCAACATCAAGACATCAGTCAAGAAGTTAAAGCTTGGTCGCAAATGGGTCTTCCAAATGGACAATGACCCCAAGCATACTTCCAAAGTTGTGACAAAATGGCTTAAAGACAACAAAGTCAAGGTATTGGAGTGGCCATCACAAAGCCCTGACCTCAATCCCATAGAAAATGTGTGGGCAGAACTGAAAAAGCGTGTGCGAGCAAGGAGGTCTACAAACCTGACTCCGTTACACCAGCTCTGTCAGGAGGAATGGGCCAAAATTCACCCAGCTTATTGTGGGAAGCTTGTGGAAGGCTACCTGAAATGTTTGACCCAAGTTAAACAATTGAAAGGCAACGCTACCAAGTACTAAATGAGCATATGTAAACTTCTGACCCACCGGGAATGTTATGAAAGAAATAAAAGCTGAAATGAATCATTCTCTCTTCTAGTATTCTGACATTTCACATTCTTCAAATAAAGTGTTGATCCTAACCGACCTAAGACAGGGATTTTTTTCTAGGATTAAATGTCAAGATGTTTACATGTATTTGGCTAAGGTGTATGTAAACTTCCTAATTCAACTGCATATGATCATGATTGTCAGCCCAAGTGGTCCAGTAGCTACGTTGCATTGGAAGAATATCCTCATACGCTAAAATGACAGCACTTTATGACTCAATGGGCTTCAAAAAGAGCAGTCTTCAGGCAATGACAAGATATTACCTAACAACCTCACTCTATAGAAAAAAAATAGGTTCACGTTAAGTTAAGTTAAGGGTGTTTCGGCTCCTACAATGATTTTATTAGCGGCTTTCTATGGTTTTTAGTGTTGGGGAATAGACTTCGTATTAATTTCTCTTTAATCATTGCATGATCTCGGATTTAATTATGGTCACTCCACTCACATGTTTACAGTGTTGGTAAAGCATTCTTAAACTGATAGGATGGGTAAAGTTACTGCTGTTGTCATTGCCCAAACTAACGCTGCTTTCTGTCCTCCCTTCCATGTTACGCTACCTGCAATGGCGACCACTGACCACGCCGCGCGATCCATTATTCCTCAACGACGGTGGCAAACCAATGACGAGATACTGGTTTTCATCACGGTTCCATCTCCTTAGCCCACAGCGTTGACAATCTCTTGAGCTGTACACAGCTCATTCATTTCGCATCGGCGCTGCTTAATCGGCATCTCTATCTGTCCCTGCATACACACTGAAGATCACGGGGGTCAGTCCTCTGCTTCCTACGAACGCTATATTAGATTAAACGCCAATAAGATTTTGGATGCCCAAAAGTGATGAGTTCATCTGCCAGTTCCATGCCTTTTATACTATAGTTTGGTATGACTGGGTTCAGGCCATGGTCAATAGCATTGCTTTGGCACTTACAGTATCGTAATAAAGTTCAGTGCATAACTACAGATGGTTGGCTGGGTGCATATTGCTTAGGTTGCTTGTTAGATGGTAGATATTTAATGTAGGCCAACAGATGACCAGGCTACTTGTATTGATCAGTGAGTGCACCTGGCGATACATCTCTAGGGCAGCTGGGTTCACACTGTTACATTGGCAAGATAGGCAGATGAAGCTCGCCTCAAGTGAGGGTACCCAGCGTTATGTGTGGCATAAACTGAGCAACGTATGACTTCTATCCCTCATGACATGGTTAACATTCTCACCTGGTATTCGTTCTTGCGCTGGTAGATGCACTTTAGCTGGTCTATTTGATCATATCTAAACGGCACTCTGCCGTAGCTACACATAGTCGGATGGTGTGAGGTTCTGCTGTTTTGGGGGATTGTGTAGTTTCCAGTGCTCACTGACTGTAGGCTATTTAATATTGACTCTTTGCTTGGGCAGTGAGCAATCCTGAAGGAGCAGAGCCTTTATATTTTTTTATTTAACCTTTATTTAACTAGGCAAGTCAGTTAAGAACAAATTATTATTTACATAGCGCCAATACTTGCATTATTCATTGCTTAGTAAATGGTTAAACATACAGTACTCCTTGGTTTCTTTATTTTTACTATTTTCTACATTGTAGAATAATAGTGAAGACATCAAAACTATGAAATAACACATATGGAGTAATTTAGTAACTAAAAAAGTGTTAAACAAATCAAAGTATATTTAATATTTGAGATTCTTCAAAGTAACCACCCTTTGCCTTGACAGCTTTGCACATTCTTGGCATTATCTCAACCAGCTGCATGAGGTAGTCACCTGGAATGTATTTAAATTAACAGGTGTGCCCTGTTAAAAGTTCATTTGTGAAATGTCTTTCCTTAATGCATTTGACCCAATCAGTTGTGTTGTGACAAGGTTGGGTGGTATACAGAGGATAGACCTATTTGGTAAAATAGTCCATATTATGGCAAGAACAGCTCAAATAGGCAAAGAGAAACGACAGTCCATCATTACTTTAAGACATGAAGGTCAGTCAATACGGAACATTTCAAGAACTTTTAAAATTTCTTCAAGAGCAGTCGCAAAAACCATCAAGCACTATGATGAAACTGGTTCTTATGAAGACTGCCACAGGAAAGGAAGACCCAGAGTTACCTCTGCTGCAGAGGATAAGTTCATTAGAGTTAACTGCACCTCAGATTGCAGCCCAAATAAATGCTTCACAGAGTTCAAGTAACAGACACATCTCAACATCAACTGTTCAGGGGAGAATGAGTAAATCAGGTCTTCATGGTTGAATTGCTGCAAAGAAACCATTACTAAAGGACACCAATAATAAGAAGATACTTTAAATACGAGCAATGGACATTAGACTGGTGGAAATCTGTCCTTTGGTCTGATGGGTCCAAATTTGAGATTTTTGGTTACAAGCGCTGTGTCTTTGTGATGCAGGGTAAGTAAACGGATGATCCCCGCTTGTGTGGTTCCAAGCATGAAGCATTGAGGAGGAGGTGTGTTGGTATGGGGGTGCTCTGCTGGTGACACTGTCTGTGATTTATTTTGAATTCAAGGCACACCTGACCAGCATGCATTCTGCAGCGATATGCTATCCCATCTGGTTTGCGCTTTGTGGGACTATCATTTGTTTTTCAACTGGACAATGATCCAAAACATACCTCCAGGCTGTGTAAGGACTATTTGACCAAGGAGAGTGATGAAGTGCTGCATCAGATGACCTGGCCTCCACAATCACCCGACCTCAACCCAATTGAGATGGTTTGGGATGAGTTGAACAGCAGAGTGAAGGAAAAGCAGCCAACAAGTGCTCAGCATATTTGGAAACTCTTTCAAAACAGTTGGAAAAGCATTCCTCATGAAGCTGGTTGAGAGAATGCCAAGAGTGTGCAAAGCTGTCATCAAGGCAAAGGGTGGCTACTTTAAAGAATCTCAAATATAAAATATATTTTGATTTGTTTAACACTTTTTTGGTTACTACATGATTCCATGTGTTATTTCATAGTTCTGATGTCTTCACTATTATTCTTCAATGTATAAAATAGTAAAAATAAAGAAAACCCATTGAATGAGTAGGTGTGTCCAAACTTTTGACTGGTACTGTATTTCTATGTCTTTTCTATCTGAAATTAAGCAGAGCCAGTTCAGAAAAGAAACCCGAGTGCCCCGCATCAGCTGAGATGGCATATATTAGAGGCTTATATCAATCACACCTACCGTATTTGTCAGTCTATTTAAGCTGACCGGATCTGCTCACTCATCCTGCTACCGCTTGCTGCTACTATGCACTGGCTGTTTCCACCCCAGCATCCACCTGTTAGGTTCTGTGTTCCTGCTGGGGGGATGGTACAGTTTACTGCGCTCACTGCCTGTAGGCTGGCTATTTTATATTGACGCTTTGCTTGGGCAGTGAGCTACCCTGAACGAGCAGAGCCTATATCGGCAAGACTTGCATTATTCATTGTTTAATAAATGGTTAAACATATTTCTACATAGTTCATTTCAGAAAGAAAGCACCATCTGAGGATTGTTTTATCAATGGCAGCAAAAGTCATTCTATGTTTACAATGAAGGTTTACATTGGTATGTCTCACTAAGGCTGTCGTTGGAGATCCAAACGCATCACTGAATTTACATAAACAATGCATTTATGATTATCTATGGCTGATGTCTAGGTCATCTGAAAATAACAATTGATTACAATGACCAATAGAAGCTTAAAAAAAAAGAAACACCACCATTCACATAAAATTAATAAATACATAGGTCTAGCTATACCATTAGAATAACAATTATGGATTTAACAATGTCAAAGATAATTCATGGTAATTCATGTGACCCTATTGAGACTTTCAATTAGACAAACTATAGATAACAAAGCTCTGCATAGCAATTGAAAGGAAAAATACACATCTGAGCCATTTTGTTGTTGATGTTCACATGCTTATCAGTACAGACCAAAGTGTACATTCTGACCAAGGGCAAGAGCGTGGACCCATCTCAGCGGAAGGATATTGAAGGCTCACAGGCCTCCAAGCTCCATAGAATAGAATCAAAGATTTGTATATCCATTTAAACAGGATTTCTTACTGCACTATCCAATAACACAGCATATAGGCGTTGGTATGACTTTGAGAGACTAAGTTCTTAGGATAAGATTAATGATGATCAAATTCCAACAAATACCAACTCACATTTCTTAGCTGAACTTGAATGTCTCTACACACAATCCATATATCACCACTAGATGGTGACATCAACCAGCAACAGCTGTAGATAGGGCCTATCCATCCCTGGACGGCACTGCTTTTTTATTGAAGCCCAAAAAAAACATAGTCACAAACACTCACAAAGAGTGCAGTAAACACAGTGAAGTCATCCCACCTTTACAGGGAAGTAGTCCCTCATGTAGTCCCAGACACGTAGATTGGAGAGGAAGTGAACCCTGTTGCCCCCCTTGGATGGTGTTTCCCAGTCGATGAACCACCAGCAGGAGTACAACACGCTGACCAGCCAGAACCGAGTGAACATCAACACAAAGAACAGCACGATGCAGCTTGGAGCTGGAGGAAGACAACCAATACACACAGACAGACAGACACACACACACACACACAC
Source organism: Oncorhynchus tshawytscha (assembly GCF_018296145.1). Taxonomy (NCBI): domain Eukaryota; kingdom Metazoa; phylum Chordata; class Actinopteri; order Salmoniformes; family Salmonidae; genus Oncorhynchus; species Oncorhynchus tshawytscha. The sequence continues at coordinate 20,365,524 of NC_056458.1, forward strand.
ACACACACACACACACACACACACACACACACACACACACACACACACACACACACACACACACACAGACAGGCGTGATGGGCACTGCACTATTAGGTTGCATCTCTTAACCTGCTGACATACTGAGCAGTAGTGAGCAGGAGAGGGACAGGGATAGAGAGATAGAAAAGGGTAGAGAGCGATCTAAGCAAACCCGAGAAGCGTACTACAACTCAAGCCATGAGTTTTTCCTGACCACGTGACATGACCTGAACAGATTGACCAATAACTAGGACCCAGAGTTTTTCCTTGTCAGGTCATGTGGTCATAAAAAACAAATACCAGTAAGTGTGTTTCCTCTTGTCCACTAGGTACCACTGATGCACAGTATTCAATCCATCTCAAAAATATATTTTTTTTAAGTATGGAAGGTCTCATGGACAAATCTATTGAAACACACATGGAGTCTCTCCACTGTCCAACACATGTTATGTAAGAGTTAAGAGTTGGATATGAGAGTTTCTTCTGTATGCATGTATTTGTGTAAGCATCGTTCCTTGCTCTGTTTCAGGCACAACTCCATGGGCACATGGAAGTCAGCCAGCAGTGGAAACTCTCAAAGAATTCCATTTCAACTTCTCCACACCGAGCAACCCATTAAGCAAACAGAACTGGACACAAGGCACTGGACACAAGGCACAAGGCACTTAACACTTGTTAAGAAATGAGGAAGAAAGGCTAGCTAACAAAGCTGGACAGCACACACAGACACACACAGACAGCCCAGGACAGAGCAGAACAGTGGCAGACTCACCCAGGCCCAGAAAGGAGAAGACCCACTGTAGCACCGAGGCCGTCTGCAGTCTTCTGCTTAGGGGCAGGTCGGTAGGGGCAAACTGGATATTCATGGTGGGGACTGAAGAGCCTGGCAGTGCAGGTAGACAGGAGGCTTATGTCTGGGACACCCGGGAGAGGAGAAGAGTGAGTGAAGTGGGTCCAAAGTCTGCCTTTCTCCCTCTCTATCCACAGTCAACTGACATTTGACCGTCTTATCTCTGCAATCCTTTAATGCATGAATTAATTACTCAACCCATTTCTCTATCTTCAAGACCTTTGACCTTGCTGGTACTGGCCCAGCTAACAATTGTAGTTGCAAGAACATTTGTATTGTTACTGTTGCTGAGCCAAACAAGGTCCTGATTGGTGAACCACTGATCCATTCAATGTGCTTCGTATGTTGGCAAGGTTAGGGATACTCACACACAGTACTTCTAACATGGTGTTCTCAACTCACACATTTGACACATTTTGACATGCATGATTACATTGTGCATGTATACAGAAATTATTATTCAACATTTCCACACATGGGATTTGAACTCCCAACCTCCTGGTTTATGGTACTCCAATCTTCCTGCAAACCACCATGTCTGTGTCAGGTACCAATTAATCCAAATATTCTCTCGTCATTTGTATGTGTATTTATTATGTATCCCGTTAGCTGCCAAGGCAGCAGCTCTTCCTGAGGTACAGCAAAATGAAGGTAGTTTATATCATTACAAACATTACAATACATTCACAGATTTCCAAACACACTGTGAGCCCTCAGGCCCCGACTCCACCACTACCACATATCTACAGCACAAAAATCCATGTGTACGTTGTTAGGTTCTAATTTTCAAAGTAAATAACTCACGGACACTAGAGAAGCTTAACCAAGTTTAATTCTTCTAAAAGGGTCGATACAGCTGGATTCAGACAAAATTCATTTTCACACAAGCACTGATATTTAACCGTTCATCATAGGCTGAGTCTCCTCCTACCCATCTGTACAAGCATTGTTCTTTACTGCTAGGCAGGACACTAGTGATACGGGCCATAAACTTCTATTTCCCCCTTAAAGGTGACCTGACCTCAACCCCCTTCCATCATTGATCCATGGCTCTTTCCCCTTATCAGTGCCTGCCACATGTAATCACTTCACTGCAGTCAACACATTCCAAGCTTAGTTGCACCCACTATATACCTTCCTCCTACAACCCTTAACTTCTGGTGTAGATCCTCTAAACCTTAGCACTCCATCAGTGACATGAGTAAGTATATTTCATATTCTCAAAACCCTCCTCTTGAACAATAGCTTCCTACTGTTCAATTTACATAAACTTGGAAATTACTTATAAATGGACAAACAATGATAATAAAACATGAATTAAAAAACAAAACAATTATTTTAAACAATGATAACAAAACATTCACTGTGAGGTTTTTCAACTCAGAAATGTATGGCCTCTGTTCTATGATCACACCATACACAATTTTATTTCCATCCCTCATCACACAACAAAATGCCATTCCAGCTGCATCTGCTGGCTTGCTTCATGTCAGCCGGAGCGGCTTTTACTGTCTCCACTTTGTCCTTCTAGTCCCTGTGAGTAATATCATAAGACTTGGAAAGCAGCAAAACATAACAGCATTCGGTTTTTTTATTGCTTATTAAGCACGATTTTCAAAACAGGGCCTGTGTTTTCAAAACACTACACACAATTAGCACAACCACACACCCAATTAGCAAAACACTACAGATCTTTTGCAAAATTAAACACTCTTGTAAAAACTATACACTTCTTTTTAAAAACCACACTTTGTTACCATATGAAACACACACGTTTCACATTACTATACTCTGTTTGCACGAGTTACACTCTGCTGTGATAAACCTAAAACACTTTTAGCACTTCTACTTCCCTATGATTAGAGTAGGCTACTATCAACAAAGTACAAATATAATGTCAATTCACCAAACACTACACAAGACCAATGTTGCAGATTGAAGAAACTCATTTATTTCTCAACACGCCCAAAATGTTGACATGGAGATTCATAATACTGTAACCAAACGTCACTTTACGTATTGTAAGATCAAAATAAAATTTAAAAAAATAACTAGACATTGTCTCTTCGCCTACAGTACAGTAAAAGATTATGAGACAGTATGCAAGATCACAGTGCTAAAGTGAATACATACCTCTGCACAATCATGCCGCAGTCGTTTCACCCTTTCAGAATTGTGCTCGAAAGGCACTCGATAAATTTACTTCATTTGAATATGTTTTTTTTTTAGGATGCGTGCCAGTGTTGATGTTGAGACCTGATGGATATCGTTGAAAAGGGCGTGGTTATTGACCATGTTAGCTTGGAGCTGCTTGAGTGTTATAGCATTGTTGGCCAAAACCATGTTTACTATCTCCCTCTCTTGCTGTTCTGTGAACATAGGAGGCCTTCCCCCTTGTCATCCCTGACCCTCAATCCTATGTAGAAAAAAACAGTATACAATAGTACAGTAATTTCACAGGAAAAGGTAACAGAAGTGCTGATAGTGCATAGAATACAGTACTGTAAGCAGTTACTGAAACCATGCAGATGTTTTTGATATGATGATATTTTTACAATACCTATTTTCCAGTCTAAATGTTCTCATCACACTTGTCACTGTATACCTGCTTAGATTTGGCTGTACTCCCAGTCCAGCCTCCCTCAGCGTCAGGCCGTGGTTGACAACGTGGTCAACCAGTGTTGCGCGGATCTCATTTGTCAGATTTGGTCCTCTTTGAGCACCTTCTTGTCTTCCTCTTCCTCCTCCTCGTCTTACTCTTTCTCTGACTCTTTCCATTGTGCTTGAAGACCGATGAACTCACCTGCAGCTTTTTATAGTGCTTATACACCTGATTGGTGTGTCTACAATTAAGCAAACGAGTGTTTGCACACCTGATGACTGTGTTGAACCAATAGGTTGGACGGTGTGGTAATTTGACAGTCAGTGCTTTGGTATTGTAAGGATGTGACTTCATGATAGATTTTTGTGTGTAATGTATGTTAAGTGTGTTTAGTGTTTTGCAAATTACTGTGTGTAGAGTTTTGCAACAAGTGTGAGGTTGACAATGTGCTTATAGTTGTGCAAATATGGGCTGATCTTTTGCTTCTTGAGTGTAAGGTTTTGCTAATAGTGTTCTACTTTTAATTTTAGTGTGTAAGCAATCCAAAAAAAACTGTAAACGAAGTGCGCTATGATAAATTATGTCCAAAGGCTTCAAAACACTGGTAGCTGCATTCATGTATATAATATCTCCATAATCTATAACAGGAATAACTGTAGACTGAATTATCTGTTTTCTACTATTTCATGAAAGGCAAGCCCTATTCCTACAGAAGAAGCCAAACTTAATTCTTTTTTTTTTCTAACTCGTCAACATGCTTTTGAAAAGATCGTCATTCCAGATGCCCAGATATGTATAAGATCAATAGGGAATCTAAACGGTGTCAATCAATGATTCCAGGATTTTTGCTGGGCAATGAATGAATGATCTTGCAGCTTTACCTTAAAATAACTTGTTTTATGCATCTAGAATTACAGTAATAACAGAGTGAAAACTAATACGGAATTAGTCATTAGCGTTTCCCATCATTCACGTGCAAATGTTTTCAGATGCTCAGTGTGGTGCTACTCTTGATTGTGTATAATGAGTAGGCATTGTCTACTTCAGAGCAGAAATCACCATCTGTCCTCTGTTGTTAAACAGAGGTAAGACCCCTGATCACAAAGCCAACTTCTCCGCTATCACTTACTCCAAAGCCGCCATACAATGACACATACACACATGAAATATGTCTGTATTTCTGATTTCTGCTCTAAACCTTTCTAGATCCAGTTGCAGTATTGGCCACTGTTCAATTGATTTCCTATTTGATATGCTATTAAGCAAACCATCAACCTCTCATGTTTTATTAAATGCTAGCAATACATAAACACGGGATCGTATAGAAGTATGGCGACATAAAACTATAATGGAATAGGTTGAGGCATCAAAACGTCTCCCCTCCCACTGCAGACATTGCATGATGGATGATGTCGATGCCAGGTGATATTTCTCTCCTCCAATTCTAATCATCGTCTCATGGGGGGATGCTGAGCGCGCAGGCGGGACCGATTTTCCTTGCAGTGCACTATCATAGAGCAATGTGCATGACAGGACAGAACGAGCAGAGCTGAGAGCAGGGCAAAGGGAAAACATCAACGAGAGGGGAGGTTGTAATAACGCTAATTAAGCATCCAATCTCTGTATTCGTAATATTTGCATCATGGATGTATAATTCCTTTATTTTCGCTAAACATCGTATCTTGCACCATTCAACAACTCGGGACATTTTGTTCCTCATTTTGTTCCTTTAACAGAACACTGGTGCCCATCAAGAGCCTAGGAGAGACAGAGAGTGCCATTGTATCGCACGCAGGGACTGAGCTAAAGCCGACATCATGGCGTGGCCCTGCATCACCAGGGCGTGTTGTATGGCCCGCTTCTGGAACCAGCTGGACAAGGGGGACATTTCGGTGCCATTGGTTTTCACCAGATACGACGTCTCGGAGATGCAGCATCTTCAACTGCAGCACCAACAAAAACAGCCGCATCACCAGGCACAGGCAAGCGCGGTCGCCATAGAAACTCTACCCGCTCACGAGGACAAGGCGGTAGCGGCTTGTGAGCACCCCGCAACGGGAACCGCTGTGTCTGAGGAGCGCGCATGTGGTTCTGTAATGCGCCAAGACTTTAAGCACTGGAAAGTGCGCCCTGAGCCAAGCTGTAAACCTAAGAATGAATATCACACTCCCGAGACCCCTTTTAACAACAAGACACAATATCAGAAGGATTTCAAGCCATGGCCCATTCCGAAAAGGGACGACCATCCTTGGATTGCCAGGCCCAATCCCTCCATCTCCATCGGCGGTGACTGTGTCCAGGATAGGTCCAAACACTACCATGCACACGCGGAAATTGACAGTGGGGTTGAGAAAAGCGAAATTGCTGACAAAGTGCAAGAGAAAGAAATTATGGGAGGCAGTAAAAATAATCCAACTGCAGAGAAGGATGGTGAAAAGAAAGTTAGCATCAAAGTGGAGCGAGAAGACGCGGCAGGGGCCAGAAGCAGGGCAGCGTTAGATGCGCTAAACAGGCAGTTAAAACAGGAAGTTACAATTGGCAGCTCATACAAGTAAGTTGTAAATTCTATTGACAGATGACACACGGAACCATACATTGTATCATGCAGTGGAGGAAAAAGTACCCAATTGTCATACTTGAGTAAAAGTAAAGATACCTTAATATAAAATGACTCATGTAAAAGTGAAAGTCACCAGGTAAAATACTACTTGAGTAAAAGTCTAAAAGTATTTGGTTTTAAATATACTTAATTATTAAAAGTAAATGTTATTGCTAAAATATACTTAGTATCAAAAGTAAAAGTATAAATCATTTCACATTCCTTATTTTAAGCAAACCAGATGGCACAATGGCATTACATTTATTTTTACTGCCAGCCAGGGGCACACTACAAAGACATAATTTACAAACAAAGCATTTGTGTTTAGTGAGTCCGCTAGATCAGGGGAAGTAGGGATGACCAAGGCAGTAGGGATGACCAAGACATTATGGATGACCAGGGATGCTCTCTTGATAGGTGTGTGAATTGGACCATTTTCCTGTCCTGCTAAGCATTCGAAATGTAACGTGTACTTTTGTGTGTCAGGGAAAATGTACTGTGTAAAAAGTATATTATTTTCTTTAGGAATGTAGTGGAGTAAAAGTAAAAGTTGTCAAAAATGTAAATAGTGAAGTACAGATACCCCCCAAAACTACTTAAGTAGTACTTTAAAGTATTTTTACTTTACAGGTACTTTACACCACTGGTATCATGTACCCACTTAGTGAGATCAATTTTAAGATGATGAGGCACTAGGGCCCACTCTCAATGTTCAAAGTACACCAGAGAGCATAATTTAGCCAAAGAGTATGTTTTATCACAAGCACATACAAGTAGGCCTAACTACCAAAATAAAGACAACACTAACATAAAGTGTCTTAAAGAGTGTTGGGCCACCAAGCTGCCAGAACAGCTTCAATGTGCCTTGTCATAGATTCTACAAGTGGACCGAAACAATGCCAGGAAAATGTACTCCACACCAAAATATATAATTTGTATCCCTCATTTACTTAAGTGTTGTCTTAATTTTGTTAGTTACCGGTATTCCTATGTGCACCAAATGTGTTGTGGCCATAGACATAATCCATAGAATGGTTTTTGGAACCTCTTACCATCAATTTGACTGTTAATGGGTACACTAGTGATGGCTGCCAGTCCTGACTTGAATTGGAACTATGGATTTTTCCAAATAAAAATATTGTCATTTAGAGCATTTATTTGCAGAAAGTGACAACTGGTCAAAATAACAAAATAGATGCAGTGTTGTCAGACCTCGAATAATTCACAGAAAATAAGTTAATATACATTTTTGAACAACACAATACTAATGTTTTAACTTAGGAAGAGTTCAAAAATCAATATTTGGTGAAATAACCCTGATTTTCAATCACAGCTTTCATGCGATCCTCCACCAAATTGGAGAGGCCTACAAGCCACCGTGTCTCGCACCCACTGTGAAATTTGGTGGAGGATCGGTGATGATCTGGGGGTGCTTCAGCAAGGCTGGAATTGGGCAGATTTGTCTTTGTGAAGGACACATGAATCAAGCCACGTACAAGGTTGTCATGGAAGAAAACTTGTTTCCTTCTGCTCTGACAATGTTCCCCAACTACGAGGATTGGTTTTTCCAGTAGGACAATGCTCCATGCCACACAGCCAGGTCAATCAAGGTGTGGATGGAGGACCACCAGATCAAGACCCTGTCATGGCCAGCCCAATCTCCAGACCTGAACCCCATTGAAAACCTTTGGAATGTGATCAAGGAAGATGGATGGTCACAAGCCATCAAACAAAGCCGAGCTGCTTACATTTTTGCTCCAGGAGTGGCATAAAGTCACCCAACATCAATGTGAAAGACTGGTGGAGGGCATGCCAAGACGGATGAAAGCTGTGATTGAAAATCAGGGTTGTTCCTCCAAATATTGATTTCTGAACTCTTCCTAAGTTAAAACATTACTATTGTGTTGTTTAAAAATGAATATGAACTTATTCTCTGTATCCTACTACCTGAGCTATGTTATTGATGTAAATTGAGAAGAGCGTGTGGCCTAGGATCGAGCTTTGGGGTACACCCTTGGTGACAGGCAGTGGCTGAGACAGCCGATGTTCTGATTTTATACACTGCACTCTTTGAGAGAGGTAGTTAGCAAACCAGGCCAAAGACCCCTCAGAGACACCAATACTTCTTAGCCGGCCCACAAGAATGGAATGGTCTACAGTACCAAAAGCTATGGTCAAGTCAATAAAAATAGCAGCACAATATTGCTTAGAATTAAGGGCAATGGTGGCATCATTGAGGATTCCATACCAGAGAGAATACTACAGACATCAAGAAAGCCAGTCAGTTGATTATTGACCAGTTTTTCCACCACTTTTGTTAAACAGGGCAAAATAGAAATAGTCCTATATCAGCTTGATCTCCCCCTTTAAATGAAGGATGAACCATGGCTGCCTTCCAAGCAATGGGAATCTCCCCAGAGAGGAGAGACAGGTTAAAAATGTCAGAGATAGGCTTGGCGATTATAGGGGCAGCAACCTTAAAGAAGAAAGGGTCTAAACCATCTGACCCCAATGTTTTTTGGGGTCAAGTTTAAGGAGATCCTTTAGCACCTCGGACTCAGTGACTGCCTGCAGGGAGAAACTTTGTAACGGGACAGGGAAAAATCAAGGAGCATCGGGGATAGTCGCATTAGAAGGGGTGGGAGATGAGGAAATGTTGGACGGGCAAGGAGGCATGGCTGAGTCAAATAGGAATCCTGACTTAATGAAGTGGTGATTAAAAAGCTCAGCCAAGGGGCCTCCTGGGTGGCGCAATGGTTAAGGTTGAAAGTCATGCGTCCTCCGGTACTGCAGCGCCAGCTGTCCCATCAGAGACCCTGGGTTCGCGCCCAGGCTCTCACACTGCTGAATTCAGAAAAAGTACCATCCCATGACTAACAGATCACACTCCATTGTTGTTATGTCCAAGCCTTACTGCAAAACACAGTACCTCTGGTCTGGTAAATAGAAGAAGAGAAAATCACCCTGTCACACAAAAAAAAAATGATCAGACAGCTGTGAATAATATTAGAATTACTTCCTTACTGAAGTTACTAACAAAGCAGACAAGAGTAACCCTTAGGGCTGAGAATAGACTCTCTGAACATCACCTGATAGGAGGAGGTGGTGTGAGAAGAGAGCAACACATCTGGCAGCTGGTCACACTGCTGCTGTGCTGTGTTAGTATTGTTCTGCAGCCATTAGGGACCAGCTCAGGGCAGAGAGAGACCTCCTCAGTCCTCCTTACATGGCATGAAATGGCTGCACTGTGACAAGCAGGCCTGAGATAGAAAGAAGCAGGTCAGCTATGGGTTCATCTCCAACACACACACACACACACACACACACACACACATACATACACACGTGCTGAAGGTGAACTGCTCAAAGCGGCTTCATTCAGCCTGCTTCCATGTGATGCTAAAGCCTCTGGTCTGTCTCTATTTGAGTATGACGAAACTGTCGTGGCGTTGTATTAGTTAATGTGACGACTGTTGTTCATCGAATGATTAAAGTTTCTAATTGCGTGATTAATTGAATCAAGCAATTATTAACTCATTAACCTGGGGCACCATGGGAAAACTAGTTTTTATTGAGTTTCTATTTCCCAAATTAACTCAAAGAATATCAGAATATCGATTTTACAACAGCCGCTAATTAACCAGTTGCCTCTACCAATCTCGTTCTGAACGTCGTATAGCCCGTGAATCTGCATGGACCCGGGTCTCACCAATGAGTTCGTACCACACCAATCTTAGTTGAATATGTATTTACTAAAAAGCTGAAATTACGATAAAAGATACACATAGACAACACACATTATAGGCTATTGATTAGAACTTAGTATAATGGGCCAACACACTATGGCGCATGTTACCCAAAATGCGGATTTCAAAGAGAGAGAGAAAAAAGAAAGTACACGAGAGAAATATATATTTGGGTGAATTTGTTAGCTATGCTATTCTAACCCTAGCCTTGCCCCAAACTGCCGCTCTTATTGGTCAGAATATAATGATGTAATTACGTGGGGATGATCTCAGAGGATTCTCTGCGTGGACCGTCCAGGCTGCTCGATGACGCACTACTCCGGCGCATCTCTCTGACCGTCCTCCCGATGTCAGTGTTCTTTTGGCTTAGGAGTCTGTTCTCTCACCCTTTGTTCTGGAAGGGGTCTTCTGAGGACAGACAGCTCTGTAGCTCAGAGCTCACAGCATAGGAATGAAACCCTTTAGATACCACGATTCGATGGGAGATGGAGGCTAGGTGGTTCGACTTGAATTCACCCGCTTAGACACAGCTCATCCGTAGCTTGGGTAGAAAAGGATTTCTAAGTCTTCAAACTTGCGTTGCGTTCTGGGTTCGTTGACTTTTTAGACCTTGCTGCAGCTTGGATCACGTAGTCTTCCTGTAAATTCTATACTCAAAGGTTTTACCTTTGGGTCAGAAGTGGGCGTAACCGCCTTTAGGGCAATACTCTGGGCGTACCAAGTTAATGAGGCAAGGTCTAGATTTGATTCAAATCCAATTTTATACAACTAACTTAACATTTCATCTTCCCCAAAACATTGTCTTTGATTTGGATATTTTCCATACAACGTACAATGTATAATCATCAAACATCTACTAGGAAAACTCTTCACGTTACAATGTTTTCGTAATAACGTCATCTATTAACCTTTAATAACAAAACAAAAATGACATACATTTTCATATTCCATCTATTGTCTGTGTCTTGTCTGTGGCCTGAGATTTACCAGGGGAGTGAGGGGTCATAAACCCCCCCACATCTTGAGACCCCTAGATCTCTCCTCCTCTGTTGGGGTTGAGAGATAATCTGTAGGGTTGTGGTCTCCTGTAACCTGACCTGGTCAGGACAGTCATGACAAAACCTTGTCTCTGAATGCCTGCATGGTTGGAGAGGGAAGTGTTATTCATTAGAATGAAGGATGTGAATGAGATTTGCAGTGTAGTTGGTTCTCCCAATTCAGCCAAGGAACAACTATTTGCTTCAGTTAATGCAATTATCCTCCTGGACCTACAATATGTAAATGAAGCCTATTTAGAAAAACAGTATTTTTATCCATGCTCTCCTATAAATACGATATGAAGCTTCTTGAATACAAATTACAGATGGAACCTGACTGGATAGCTGGACCACATCATTATTTGTGTTCAGCCAGTGACTGTCAGAGGATATTTTTTAAGACACCGTAAAGTACATAGAACTGCCCTCACGGTACAAAAACAAAAGTACTGAAGCTGAACCAAGAGCTATGCTTAGACTGTAGCAGTCCTTTTAAAATCTAGACAATGTGAAATTATTCTGTGCAGCCTGCATGTCCCAACAATGCACCCCAAAGATGAAAAAATCTAATCAAATGTTATTTGTTGCATGTGCCAAATACAACAGGTGTAGATTTATTTTAACAGGGACGTTCATCCTACCTCAGAACACATTTTTATATTGTCCAGGTGGGAAAGGGCAGTGTGGAGTGCAATTAAGATTGTATGAAATGCTTACTTACAAGCCCTTTAACAACAATGATGTTCAATAAATAGGTTTAAGAAAATATTTACAAAATAATCTAATAATTCCTTGGTGTCCTTGTGGGAGTACATGAGGGGACTAAATACACACCCCTGAGGATTAGTATGACAGATGTGTTGTTACCTACCCTTACCACCTGGGGTTGGCCCGTCAGGAAGTCCAGGATCCAGTTGCAGAGGGAGGTGTTTAGTCCTAGGGTCCTTAGCTTAATGATGAGCTTTGTGGGTGATATGGTGTTGAACGCTGTCCTGTAGTCAATGAACAGCATTCTCACACAGGTGTTCCTTTTGTCCAGGTGGGAAAGGGCAGTGTGGAGTGCAATTAAGATTGTGAGGTATGTGAATTGGAGTGGGTCTAGTGTTTCTGGCATGATGGTGTTGATGTCAGCCATAAGCAGAATTTCAAAGCACTTCATAGTTACCAGCGTGAGTGCTATGGGGTGGTAATCATTTAGGCAGATTACCTTTGCTTTCTTGGGCACAGGGACTATGGTGGTATGTTATAAACATGTTGGTATTATAGACTCAGTCAGGGAGACACTGAAAATGTGAGTGAAGAAACTTGCCAGTCGGTCCGTGCATGCTTTGAGTACACATCCTGGTAATCCGTCTAGCCCCGCGGCTTTGTGAATGTTGACCTGTTTAAAAGACTTGCTCACATTGGCTACGGAGGGTGTGATCAAACAGTCGTCCGGAACAGCTGGTCGCTCATGCATGCTTCAGTGTTGCTTGCCTCAAAGCGAGCATAAAAGGCATTTAGCTTGTCTGGTAGGCTTGCGTCATTTAGCTGGTAGGCTTGAGGCATTTAGCTCGCGGCTGGGTTTCCCTTTGTAGTCCTTAATAGTTTTCAAACCCTGCCACATCCGACGAGCGTCAGAGCCGGTGTAGTAGGATTCAATCTTAGTCCTGTATTGACGCTTTGCCTGTTTGATGTTTCGTCTGAGGGCATATCGTGATTTCTTGAAAGCGGTAGCTCTAGCCATTAGCTTGGTGCGGATGTTGCCTGGAATCCATCGCTTCTGGTTGGGATATGTATGTACGGTCACTGTGGGGATGACGTCATTGGTGCATTTTTTATTGAAGCCTGTGACTGAGGTGATATACTCCTTAATGCCTTTGGATGAATCCCGGGAACATATTCCAGTCTGTGCTAGCAAAATAATCCTGTAGCATCCACGTCATCTGACCACCTCCGTATGAAGCGAGTCACTGGTACTTCCTGCTTAGTTTGTGCTTGTAAGCAGGAAACTGGATGATAGAATTATGGTCAGATTTGCCAAATGGGGGGCGAGGGAGAGCTTTGTATGCGTCTCTCTGTGTAGAGTAAAGGTGGTCTAGAGTGCTTTTCCTCTGGTTGCACGTGACATGCTGGTAGAAATGAGGTAAAACAGATTTAAGTTTGCCTGCATTGAAGTCCCCGGCCATTAGGATCGCCGCTTCTTGATGCACATTTTCTTGTTTGCTTATGGCCTTATACAGCTCGTTGAGTGCCGTCTTATTGCCAGCATCGGTTTGTGGTGGTAAATAGACGGCTTTGAATAATATAGATGCGAACTGTCTTGGTAGATAGTGTGGTCTACAGCTTATTATGAGGTATTCTACCTCAGGCAAGCAATACCTCAAGACTTCTTTAATATTAGATATTAGACACAAATTCTTACAAGGCACCCTGCCCTCCTCCCCCTTTTTCTCAGTCTTTTCTTCACGCTGTTGACAAGGATTTGGGCCTTGTCTCGACAAGGCAGTATATCCTTCGCGTCGGACTCAATAAATAAAAAAATCTTTGTCCAGTTTGAGGTGAGTGATTGCTGTTCGGATGTCCAGAAGCTCTTTTCGGTCATAAGAGACGGTAGCAGCAACATTATGTACAAAAAGAGTTACAAAGAATGCGAAAAAACAAACAAACACAGTTGGTTAGGTGCCTGTTACGGTTTTCTTCCGTCGAAAGAGAGTCGGACCAAAATGCAGCGTGGTTAATTTCGATACATCTTTAATGATGAAGAAACACGATAAATACAAAACAACAAACGGAACGTGAAAACCTATACAGCCTATCTGGTGAACATAAACACAGAGACAGGAACAATCACACACGAAACACTCAAAGAATATGGCTGCCTAAATATGGTTCCCAATTAGAGACAACGACAATCTTAGTCCCCCTGTAACGCGTCCTTTGATTGGCGACCCTCGCCGCCGACCTTGGCCTAATAACCCTCACCAAGGACCCCACTGGACTGAGGGGGCAGCTCGGGACTGAGGTAGAAGCTCGGGACTGAGGGGAAGCTCGGGACTGAGGGGAAGCTCGGGACTGAGGGGAAGCTCGGGACTGAGGGGAAGCTCGGGACTGAGGGGAAGCTTGGGACTGAGGGGTAGCTCGGGACTGAGGGGTAGCTCGGGACTGAGCTTGGGGAAGCTTGGGACTGAGGGGTAGCTCGGGACTGAGGGGAAGCTCGGGACTGAGGGGAAGCTCAGCACTGAGGGGAAGCTCAGCACTGAGGGGAAGCTCAGCACTGAGGGGGGGAAGCTCAGCACTGAGGGGAAGCCCAGTACTGAGAGGAAGCCCAGTACTGAGAGGAAGCCCAGTACTGAGAGGAAGCTCAGGCAGGTAGTTGGCTCTGGCAGATCCTGGCTAGCTGGTGGTTCTGGCAGATCCTGGCTGACTGGCGGTTCCGGCAGATCCTGGCTGACTGGTGGATCCTGGCTGAATGGCGGATCCTGGCTGAATGGTGGATCCTGGCTGAATGGCGGATCTGGAAGATCCTGGCTGACTGGCGGATCTGGAAGATCCTGGCTGACTGGCGGCTCTAGCTGCTCTGGCTGCTCCATGCAGATAGGCAGCTCTTGCTGCTCCATGCAGACTGGCAGCTCTGGCTGCTCCATGCAAACTGGCAGCTCTGGCTGCTCCATGCAGACTGGCAGCTCTGGCTGCTCCATGCAGACTGGCAGCTCTGGCTGCTCCATGCAGACTGGAAGCTCTGGCTGCTCCATGCAGACTGGCAGCTCTGGCTGCTCCATGCAGACTGGCAGCTCTGGCTTCTCCATGCAGAGTAGCAGCTCTGGCTGCGCTGAACAGGCAGGAGACTCCGGCAGCGCTGGAGAGGAGGAAGGCTCTGGCAGCGCTAAATAGACGGGAGACTCCGGCAGCGCTGGAGAGGAGGAAGGCTCTGGCAGCGCTAAACAGGCGGGAGACTCCGACAGCGCTAAACAGGCGGGAGACTCCGACAGCGCTGGAGAGGAGAAAGGCTCTGGCAGCGCTGAACAGGCAAGGCGCACTGAAGGCCTGGTGCGTGGTGCTGGCACTGGTGGTACTGGGCCGAGGACATGCACAGGAAGCCTGGTGCGGGGAGCTGCCACCGGAGGACTGGTGTGTGAAGGTGGCACAGGATGGGTCGGACCGTGAAGGTGTACTGGAGAGCCTGAGAGCAGGGCTGGCACAGGACGTGTAAGGCTAGGTAGGTACACAGGAGGCCTAGTGCGTGAGGCTGGCACAATCTTCACCAGCCGACTAACACGCACCTCAGGACGAGTATGGAGCGCTGACCCAGGTGCCATCAAATCCCCGACACGCTCCGTTGGGCGAATATCGTACCTAAAGCACCAACCTAGCAACTCCCTCATAACTCTCTCCTCCACTTTCCCCATTAACTCCTTCACAGTCTCTGCTTCACTCACCTCCAACACCGGCTCTGGTTCTGGTCTCCTCCTTGGCTCCTCACGATGAACAGGGGGAATTGGCTCAGGTCTGAACCCTGACTCTGCCACACTCTCCCTGAGCCCCCCCCCCCAATACATTTTTGGGGCTGACTCTCGGGCTTCCATCCGCGTCGCCGTGCTGCCTCTTCATACCAGCGCCTTTCCGCTTTCGCCGCCTCCAGTTCTTCTTTGGGGCGGCGATATTCTCCAGGCTGTGTCCAAGGTCCTTTTCCGTCCAATATCTCCTCCCACATCCAGAAGTCCTGTGATCGCTGCTCCTCACGATAAACAGGGGGAGTTGGCTCAGGTTTGAACCCTGACTCTGCCACACTCTCCCTGATCCCCCCCCCCCAATAAATTTTTGGGGCTGACTCTCGGGCTTCCTTCTGCGCCGCCGTGCTTTTCTCTTCAACTCCATTCTCCTATAGCCCTCCTCGCACTGCTCCAGCGAATCCCAGGCGGGCTCCAGCACTCTCTCTGGGTCGACCGCCCACCTGTCTATTTCCTCCCAAGTAGTATAGTCCATACTCTTGCTGTCCATAACGTTCTCCCATGTCCATTCCTCTTTTCGCTGCTGTTGCTATCGCTGCCTGTCACCACGCCGCTTGGTCCTCTTGTGGTGGGTGATTCTGTTACGGTTTTCTTCCGTCGAAGGAGAGTCGGACCAAAATGGAGCGTGGTTAATTCGATACATCTTTAATGATGAAGAAACACGATAAATACAAAACAACAAACGGAACGTGAAAACCTATACAGCCTATCTGGTGAACATAAACACAGAGACAGGAACAATCACCCACAAAACACTCAAAGAATATGGCTGCCTAAATACGGTTCCCAATCAGAGACAACGAGAATCACCTGCCTCTGATTGAGAACCGCCTCAGGCAACCATAGACTTTGCTAGAACACCCCACTAAGCCACAATCCCAAAACCTACGAAAAACCCCAATACACAAACACACCACAAAATAAACCCATGTCACACCCTGGCCTGACCAAATAAATAAAGAAAACACAAAATACTAAGACCAGGGCGTGACGGTGCCCTTAAAACGGCAGCCATCCCTTCCGGCGCGATACACAGCTTCTTTATCAATCGAATAGGAAAACATGAAGTAGCATTTATGATGAATGCCTTGGTTTTATGTCAGGTTTCAGTCATTCCTGATTTCTCGTCTTTTTCTTTTGATTTCATAATAACATGTGTGCATGACATGTTGGACTGTGGATGGTGCGGACTGTGACAGATGTGATCAAGGACCTCTCTTTGTCTCCATCAAAGCCTATCTTCCACCACCATTGTGTAGACTTCATTGACTTGTCTTAGCTGCGTGAGGTGGAGCCCGGCACGGGCATGAATTTTAAGCCTAAGCCCTACACATTTCTGCGACATTTCAGGCCCTACCCTACCCACCCGATTGCTTCTGCCAAATGTAAAGCCTGGCCGTGCCCAAAACCCGAAATCAGAAAATAACTTCCTCTATTAGTAAATCCATTAGCTGCTCCTATCTGTCTGTCACTCGCTCCCTGAACACAGACAGCTCGCTCTGCATGCACTCGGTGAGTATCCATAACAACAGCTCTGCTTGGCTCGGGCTGCTCTGCTCAATGACTAGACATGAGAGTTGTTACCTACTTTTCGTCACTCTTAACTCCGACAAACTGAAGGAACATTATTTTTTTTCATGATTATTAATATTGAAATTTTTTACCCTTTTTTTGTGATATCCAATTGGTAGTTAGTCTTGTCCCATCACTGAAACTCCTGTACGGACTCAGGAGAGGCGAAGGTTGAGAGCCATGCATCCTCCGAAACATGACCTTGCCAAGCCGCACGGCTTCTTGACACACTGCTCACTTAACCCGCAAGCCAGCCGCACCAATGTGTCAGAGGAAACACAGCCGGCTGCGACACAGCCCGAGATGGATCCTGTGTCTGTCGTGCCGCCTCAAGCACTGCGATGCAGTGCCTTAGACTGCTGGCAAGGTTGAAACACTTCCGAAACCATGTTATGATCTTAGTCAGATATGACAGTACTGTGCAGCAGAGCACAAGAAAATGGCTCTGCTTCAAAATGTTAGTGATCAAATCAAATCAAATGTATTTATATAGCCCTTCGTACATCAGCTGATATCTCAAAGTGCTGTACAGAAACCCAGCCTAAAACCCCAAACAGCAAGCAATGCAGGGGTAGAAGCACGGTGGCAAAGAAAAACTCCCTAGAAAGGCCAAAACCTAGGAAGAAACCTAGGGAGGAACCAGGCTATGAAGGGTGGCCAGTCCTCTTCTGGCTGGGCTGGGTGGAGATTATAACAGAACATGGCCAAGATGTTCAAATGTTCATAAATGACCAGCATGGTCAATTAATAATAATCACAGTAGTTGTCGAGGGTGCAGCAAGTCAGCACCTCAGGAGTAAATGTCAGTTGGCTTTTCATAGCCAATCATTAAGAGTATCTCTACCACTCCTGCTGTCTCTAGAGAGTTGAAAACAGCAGGTCTGGGACAGGTAGCACGTCCGGTGAACAGGTCAGGATTCCATAGCCGCAGGCAGAACAGTTGAAACTGGAGCAGCAGCACGGCCAGGTGGACTGGGGACAGCAAGGAGTCATCATGCCAGGTAGTCCTGAGGCATGGTCCTAGGTTTCAGTTCCTCTAAGAGAGAGAAAGAAAGAGAGAATTAGAGAGAGCATACTTAAATTCACACAGGACCCCGGATAAGACAGGAGAAGTACTCCAGATATAACAAACTGACCCTAGCTCCCGACACATAAACTACTGCAGCATAAATACTGGAGGCTGAGACAGGAGGGGTCAGGAGACACTGTGGCCCCATCTGATGAGACCCCCGGACAGGGCCAAACAGGAAGGATATAACCCCACCCACTTTGCCAAAGCACAGCCCCCACACCACTAGAGGGATATCAATTTAGTGATACCCGAGTCTTACCCGTACCCTAGTTATTGATGTATCGTCGGGTTCATGTCGGGTAGCAGAGCTCTATCCCTGAGCTCTATTCTCTGACTAGGGAACCTGCTGCCACTTCAGGCAGAGCAGGGGTTAAGATCCCTCAGCTCAGCTGCCTCCCTACTTTGTGCCATGTTTACGCTTTGAATGTCACTTTTACATGAGAATAACATGAGAATACCCCTAGGGTCAGGCCTCACCTGCTGTTATTAGGCATTGTTTACTCCACATTATCCCCACCAACCACCAGCCGTTTCCTGATGGTGAAATCAGACCAAGGTGATGAACACAATGAGCCACAGCACAGACAGCTCTTCTTTTCATCTCATTAAATAGGCTTCTTTTCCATTGTTGAAATCTAATTAGAAAACAGTTTCAGTTTGAGGCAATTATTTGTTCTTCCTCTATTGCATTATGTGTAATAACCTCATACCATGTGGATGATGAATAAGTAGCATGTTGCACTGCTTTAAGAAAGAGAGTTAGTTGAGTTTTGTTTACTTCAGCCCAGAGGGGGAAAGGGAGCGCATTATTTGTTTTTTCAGATCGTCTCAGGTTGCATCACAGCACATTTTCATGCCAGCAGAGTGTGGAATCTGGTCTTTGCTGTTAAATCCAACATTGATTCATGTATTTCAGTCATTTATTTATAATAATAATACTGGAATTTCATTTTCTTTCATGCCATTGACTCATTTTATACCCATATTACTCTCATCATGGTTAGATGGACAGCTGTCTAGTCATTCACTGGCCATAGGGACCTCTGCTCTGCACAGGGTGTTCACAAATCATTGCAGATGAGTGTGCCTAGTTTTATCCTAAGTTCACCCCTGCCCTGCCTGCAGTGAATGAATGTTGCACTGGACTGTTGGTGTGCCATCCATACGAGTAGAGCAGCAGTAGTGGCTGAAATATTGTAAAGAGGCCAACAGATTTTGGTGGATTTAAAAGTGATCCTCTTAGAAGGCCTGTAAAGCCTGGTGTTTCTATCGACAGGCAGACAGTGCGTGTTGAATCACTGAATCTAACCACACGGGCTCTGACTGAGGAGAGATAAAGAGAGGGATGGATGGAGAGAGAGCGGGAGGGCAGGACATGCTGCTCAGTCTCTCCTTCTCATACAAAGCTTAGCTTCCGGTAACTCCCTTCAGATGCAGGCCGGTTAGGATCAGCAGTGTGGTATTACAGCATAGTCTGAAGAGAGGATTGTTGAATTGAAGTGTTAAACATTCATTTTTGGATTATGGTGCTTAATTGTCCTTCAGTATTCAGTTAGTGTGTCTATGCACAACATAATGTACTATATAAAGCCAAAACATTTGTTTCGTGATTACGCCGCTCTTTCTCATGTCACACAAAATGTTAACTCAATAGTGATTTATTTTGTGTCAAATTCTTGTGTGTACCATGATGAGCATGGCGCTTGCAAAGCCAGGATTGTGTGTTCTGATTCACGGAGCTACCCATACGTAAAATGTATGCACGCGTGACTCTTAGTCGCTTGATAAAAGTTTCTGCTAAATGACATATATTGTTTGAAATACTTGATGCATCAAACTTGATTAAAGGTGTGGATATATCCGAGGTTTAGCCATGCA
Source organism: Oncorhynchus tshawytscha (assembly GCF_018296145.1). Taxonomy (NCBI): domain Eukaryota; kingdom Metazoa; phylum Chordata; class Actinopteri; order Salmoniformes; family Salmonidae; genus Oncorhynchus; species Oncorhynchus tshawytscha. Next base: position 20,385,391 of record NC_056458.1, read on the forward strand.
TCAGAAGGTACAATACCCTCTGTGGGGATTTCACTGAGTTGCACTATGTCACACTGTAGCCAATAGCCATCTGACTGCATGGGCTGTCTTGAAAGGCTACAGATTCAGCTACAGCTCCCATAACAGCCAGAGGCAAGCTCATCCCTGAGGGAGGAGAGAGTATTGATCAGGAACCATCCGGCGTTGGCTACATGTCATGGCTGACTGACACAGAAAGAAAATCAAGGTACTGTTAAGCCTTCCGCATGCTTCGGTGTGGCTGGCGCCTAGCCAAACTCTGCTATGTGAACCGAACTAGTGTGCTCCCATACGCTCTTAAAAAGCAGCAATAGTGCTGTTTGTCCATCTTGAGACGCCATAGCCAGTATACTGTACACTTCCTCAAAATAGTCAGAATTCATCTAAGATAAAATGAATGACAGATTTATTGAGGTAACATTTTTGCAGTGCAATTTTGCATCTAACTAAAATGTTTGGTGCAGTATTTCTCAAGTGAAAAGATTGGCATGCAAATGATTTGTCTCTCATTGAATGACAACAAACACTTAATTAAAGAATCCCTACCTTTGACCAATCACGGACGAAAGGGCGTAGACTTCATCTACCGAACTTCGGCTTGCCTCAAGAAACCATTTTGTGTGCATGAGCAGCTGAAAAAAACCTTGCCGAAGGCCAAAATTAACAAAAACATCACAAAATGTAATCATAATATAGTCCTATGCATGAACTGTTCAGAACTGTTTCGGATGGGAAGCATGCGGACTGATTTACTGTACACTGGGGTTGATTGATTCACCTTACTTTGAATCAAATGTGAGAGAACGTCCTCTGTTATTTATTGTGTATGCTATCGAATTAACATTGATTCTGCCTGGTAGTAAATCGTGCAATCATTTCAGATGTGTATGGTTTCTTATTTGAAACTCTGGGACAGTTGGATGGGCTTCAGATTAGAAATTCTGTGCTGAGCTCTTTTACTATCAAAGTGGGATGTTTTTATCTTTTTATTTTGGGGATTTGTGTGTATTGTTAGGTATTACTACACTGTTGGAGCTGGGAACATAAGCAATTTGTTGCACCTGCGATAACATCTGCAAAATATGGGTAAGCAACCAATAGAATTTGATTTGATATAGGAAGGTAAACTTACAGTCAAATAGACTGACTGTCCAGTCAAACTGATGATAATGATTTTTAATATAAAACACTATATGAAACACAGTCCAATGTAAATGCTGCAATCAATTGGATTTCTTTCATTTTCTCTCATGAATAGCCTAACTGCCTAACTGACATGCCATGTTTAAGGAATACACTTGTTTAGAGTTAGACTAGCCATAAATCTATAAGTGCCATGTTGATGGCCCTTTTTCCTGTTCTCTGCCCTTTCTTAGTCTCTAAGAGAGGAGTGACAGAATGTTCCCTCTCTGCCGGACTGTTGCCTGGCCGTGCCATGTTAGAAAAGAGTGTGTGTGTGTGTATCTCAGCAGATACACCCACACACACACACACACACACATATACACCCCTTGTCAGTGCCAGTGTCATAGTGACAGAGCTTTTCACAAGACACAAGACATCCCATCTCTCCCGCAGGGTCAGCAGGGTCAGCTCCAAGAAGCAGGGAGAAACCATTAGCCAGTTTGTTAGCTTGGCAACACCTGCATTTCTACATGGCCACACAGTAAGAAATACTTATGTTAGCTTTACCTCATCAAATAACAGCTTGTTTTTGGGGAGGGAAGTTTCGTTTGTAGTACCACATAATAGAGGGAGTAAAGGGAAATTAGATGTGTTCAGTTGTAGAGTTAGAAGTGTGTGTAACAGGTGTGTAACAGGTGTGCAGGAATTTTGAAGAAATTTCAAGAAATGTACCTAATCCTGTCCAAGGCCTGTTTTAAAAGAAATGTACATTGATCAGCTGGAAGGAGAGTAGGTACCAAGCACACACTGACCTGAAAGACACTAGCTTGATTGTTACCAGTCATATGAGCATGACGTTGTCCAGCTAGTTATGTACAGTATAGACTTGTGTTTGACTCACTCTCTCTCTCTGCCAGTCCTACCACTACCCTCCGTCACTAGTGCCCTGTTGCGGGTAGCACTCTGTGCCTTTGGCCTTGGACATTGTATAATCTGTCTTTGTGTAATCTGCTTTGTACTTATTTTAACCACCACTCTACTCACCATGTCACATCATAGAGATCATGGGCAGTTTACTTCATGAGAAAATAAAATGTTGTGGGTCAATTGAAATCAAATCAAATGTTATTTGTCACGTGCCAAATACAACAGGTGTAGACTACCGTGAAATGCTTACTTACGAGTAAGTAAAAAAATTTACAAAAAGAAAGTAGTAACACAATAGATATCAATAACGAGGCTATACAAGGAGTACCGTTACCGAGTCAATACGCAGGGGTGCGAGGTAATTGAGTTAATATGTACATATAGGTAGGGGTAAAAGTGAGTAGACAATCAGTATAGATCATTGACGGAGTAGCAGCAGCATATGTGAAAAAGTGTGTCTGTGTGTGGCATCAATATGCATGTGTGTGTATGTGTGTTTTGTGTGTGAGCGTATATGTAGTGTGTGTGTGTGTGTGTGTGTGTGTGTGTGTGTGTGTGTGTGTGTGTGTGTGTGTGTGTGTGTGTGTGTGTGTGTGTGTGTGTGTGTGTGTGTGTGTGTGTGTGTGTGTGTGTGTGTGGGTAGAGTCCAGTGAGTGTGCGGGTAGAGTCCAGTGAGTGTGCATAGTCAGAACAGAAAAGGTCCTGGATGGCAGTGAGCTCAGCCCCAGTGAGGTACTGGGCTGTCCGCACCACTCACTGTAGCGCCTTGCAGTCGGATGCCAAGCAGTTTCCATACCAAGCCGTGATGCAGCCAGTCAAGATGCTATCAATGGTGCAGCTGTAGAACTTTCTGAGGATCTGGGGACCCATGCCAAATCTTTTCATCCTCCTGAGGAGGAAGAGGTATTGTCGTGCCTTCTTCACGACTTTGTTGGTGTGTGTGGACCATGTTAATTCCTTAGTGATGTGGTCACCAAGGAACTTGAAGCTCTCAACCCCGTCGATGTGGATGGCGACGTGCTCGGCCCTCTGTTTCCTGTAATCCACGATCAGCTATTTTGTCATACTGACGTTGAGGGATAGGTTGTTATCCTGGCACCACACTGCCAGGTCACTGACCTCCTCCCTAAAGCCTGTCTCATCGTCGTCGGTAATCCAGCCTACCACTGTCGTGTCATCAGCAAACATAATGATGGTGTTTGAGTTGTGCGCGCAGTCGTGGGTGAACAGGGAGTACAGGAGGGGACTAAGCACACATCCCTGAGGGGCCTCCGTGTTGAGGGTCAGTGTGGTGGATGTGTTGTTGCCTACTCTCACCACCTGGGGGTGGTCAGAAAGTCCAGGATCGTAGTTGCAGAAAGAGGTGTTCAGTCCCAGGGTCCTGAGCTTAGTGATGAGCTTGAAGGGCACTATGGTGTTGAACACTGAGCTGTAGTCAATCAACAGCATTCTTACATACAGTGCATTCAGAAAGTATTCAGACCCCTTGACTTTTAACTCAAATTGATTAAATTATTTATTTTTTCTCATTGATTTAACACAATACCCCATAATGACAAAGTATAAACAGGTTTTTTGAAATTTTGCAAATGTATAAAAAAAAATAAAACAGAAATACCTGATTTATATAAATATTCAAACCGTTTGCTATGAGACTCAAATTCCTTTACATTTTTTTACCCCTAATTTCGTGACATCCAACTGGTAGTAGTTACAGTCTTGTCTCATCGCTGCAACTCCCGTACGGACTCGGGAGAGGCGAAGGTCAAGAGCCATGCGTCCTCCAAAACACAATCAAGCCGCACTGCTTCTTGACGCAATGCCCATCCAACCCGGAAGCCAGCCGCACCAATGTGTCGGAGGAAACACCATACACCTGGCGACCGTGTCAGTGTGCACTGCATCCAGCCCACCACAGGAGTCACTAGTGCGCAAATGAGACAAGGATATCCCTGCCGGCCAAATCCTCCCTATCCCGGACGACGCTGGGCCAATTGTGCGCCACCCTATGGGCCTCCCGGTCACGGAAGGCTGTGACAGTGCCTGGACTCGAAACCAGAATCTCTAATCTCTAGTGGCACAGCCTTAGACCACTGCGCCACTCGGGAGGCCCATGAGACTCAGGTGCATCCTGTTTCCATTGATTATCCTTGAGATGTTTCTACAATTTGGTTGGAGTCCACCAGCGTTAAATTAAATTAATTGGACATGATATGGAAAGGCATACACCTGTCTATATAGGTCCAACAGTTGACAGTGCATGTCAGAGCAAAAAAAAGCCATGAGGTCGAAGGAATTGTCCGTAGAGCTCAGAGACAGGATTGTGTCGAGGCACAGATCTGGGGGATTCTGAAACTATTGGGTCACACTTTATTTGGATAGTCCCATATACAGGTAACTGCCTACGTAAAGGAAACACCAACATAACGTGTCTTAATGGGGTGCTGGGCCACCACGAGCCAGATCAGCATCAATGCACCTTGTCATAGATTCTACAAGTGTTGTGAAATTCCATAATTTGATGTTGTGTTGATGGTGGTAGAAAACGCTGTCTCAGGCTCCACTCCATAATCTCCCATAAGTGTTCAATTGGGTTGAGATCTGGTGAATGAGACAGCAATGGCATTTGGTTTGCACCGTTTTCATACTCATCAAACCACTCAGTGACCACTCGTGCCCTGTGGATGGGGGCATTGTCATCCTGTGGAGTCATAGCCATGGTAGCCAAAATAATGGCCTGTCCAGCATTTTTATACAGCACATGACCCTAATGATTGGATGTTAATTGCTTAATTAACTCAGGACTCACACCTGTGTGGAACCACCTGCTTTCAATATACTTTGTATCCCTCGTTTACTCAAGTGTTTCCATTATTTTGGCAGTTACCTGTAGATGATCTACAGATGGTCATACTATCAACAAATGATATGTTGATAAGAAACTGCTTGCTAAGGTTAAGTTTAGGGTTATGTGTAGAATATGGGTTAGGGTGAGCATAAGGGTTAGGATTAGGGTTAAGTTTAGGGTTAGGATAAGGGTTAGGGTTAAGTTTAGGGTTAGGATAAGGGTTAGGGTTAGGGTTAAGTTTAGGGTTAGGATAAGGGTTAGGGTTAGGGTTAAGTTTAGGGTTAGGGTTAGTGGATAGTTAGTTGAAATGTTGTTGACAGTTATTGAACATCTACTGAATGTCTACAAACCATCTACTTAGGACTATCCAAATAAAGTGTTACCAACTCTTCTATTTTATTAAAATCAAGGCCACATTTGTACCACACATAGGACAGTGTATTACTTAATGGATGGCAGTTACTTAAGCCTTCTCGTCATCAGTCCATGGCCATGCTACAGTAGCTGCCTTGGTTTCCATGGGTTGAGCTGTAGTGTGATTGATATCATGTCTTTTTATGTGATCTTCAGCAGCAGCCTAATTGTTATAATGGGCCTGGAGTACTTGAGCCTGCTTGGGCTGCCTGGCCTGTCTGGGCTGCCTTCTACATCCAGGCTAGTAATAGCGTTAGCTAGTAATAGTGTTACCTAATCAATAAACACTCCCTCCCTCCTTCCCTTCACTGCTGTAGTGCACATCGGGAACATTGAGTTTTTCACTGTGATATTTTTCTCTGTCGGGTCTATGCTGTGTTTTTCAGTGTGGCTATAAGGGAAGGCGTGTGCATTGTGCTGTTGTGGGGGGAGGGGTTGGGGCTTGGGGTCTGCTGCTGCACAGAGTGAGGTCACTGGGGAGCCTTGAAGGGTCGTTTTTTCATGTCCAGGGACCAGGGAGGGAGTCCTCTGTTTTCATTTGGTGTTTGACACCTTAGTTGCATGAACAATGGAATTTGGTTAGATAGTACGAAGGAGCAGTGGGAAAGGAATATTGAAGTTATGGATAATGAATTAATTAATATGTTTCCACCTGACCTCCTAATACTAGAGTTAATATGCCATGTCCCAGCCTGAAGCTGCTCATCACTGAGAAGGCCATCATGTTGTCATTTCTGGAAAATTAGGTCCGCTTTTATGAGTTCAAAATCCATTACAACTCTTGAAATCAACTTGATCTATGAAAGGCAGTTCAATCTAAAACTCAAATGATTAGCAACATGTTCGTTCATAGACCTGCTAAAAAAAGAGTTGATAGTGAACAGATCTCAATTTGATGATAATCTGGAGGTTGGCTTGTCCTGTACAGAACCCTCTCTATGAGACTGGAGGTCAAGCTGACCTTCTGAAGAACTGCTGTGTCTGGACTATACTAAATACCTGAGCCGCTAGCTGCCTGGTAGAGTCACTGCTCCCATACACCCACCTATTCACCCATACTATGGGAGAGACCAAGTCATTCAACTAAATATATTTCTAAAATATCCAAACAGTAGGCTACTTTGACTACCACTGCCTGCTCTATGTCAATGTACTTATTGGTATGTGACTGCTTCATTGTTCATGAGTATTTACATGCTGCAACACAAATGGCCCTTTGGGACAATACAGATCTAGTCTTCTTTAATGTCCCTAAATAGATTGTAGGTGAAATGTGAAGAGAGCTCTTTTCATCACACTACTGTATCCCAGTTTCTTCCGTGACTGTATTTGATACGGATTCTTCTCGTAGGACTGAGTTCAAGGCCCACAGGGATGTGAAGCCAGTGAAGCTGATCCGAGCCAAGTCCCAGTTCCTTCCCCCTGATGAGAAGACCAGCCTGGAGACCAGCTATAGTGCCACCTACAAGGGAGAGCAGGCCAAGAAGCAGCCCAGTGACAACAAGGCTGTGGACAGGAGGAGGATACGTAGCCTGTACAATGAGCCCTACAAAGCGCTACAAGAGACCAAGGTGAGGACGTTTCAGCTCCTTTAAATCATGCAGGCCATGTCCTATTGACTACACCAATGGTACAGCAATAATGCAGCCCTAGTAAAAAAAAATCTGATAGGATTCCCAAAAACAAATTCCAATAGAAATTGCAATCAGACTTTGGAACCTATCCTATATGATTTTATCCCATATTGTGATGGTGCGATGAAGAGTTTGAGAACCTCAGGATTTTTTCAGTGGTATGAATAGGCAAAGATATGGAGATTGTGCTCCAGAGACACGGGTGAGATGATGTTCCTCAGTTTACTGGTCTTTAATCTTGATTGCAGGTAAACATAAATGTTCAGGTTTCTGTTCCATATTTAGCTGTGAGATTTACATTTTAGCAGACGTTCTTATCCAGAGTGACTTACAGGATCAATAAGGGTTAAGTGCCTTGCTCAAAGGCACACCAACAAAAAACAATTCTCCTCACCTAGTCGTCTCCGGGATTCAAGCCAGCGACCTTTCGGTTACTGCCACCCAGATTTTCCAATAAAGCTGTATTTATGTAATTCTAGTGTCCATACAATGTGATCTGAAATAAAAATGAATAGAATAATATCAATATTATGGCTTGACAGGTTATAATAAGTATGCAGGGTGAATGAACTGCACAGTCACTATGGGAGCTCTTTGCAGAGCAGGCCTGTTCAATTGTGCAGAAGAGCATTTTTTTACTCTGTAAATTGTTAAGCAAGTGAGAAATTGAAATGTTGATTGATTTTTATACCCTCAATTATTTTATATTGCGCTAATTTCCTGCACGTACAGAGTTCTCCCCTAATCAATATGAGTGATCAATTGCCACTTGTCAAAAGTTTATAAGTAATATGATCGCTATTATGGTACATGTATGTGTAGGTAGTGCATTTTATGTTTAGGTTTTCAATATATCACAAATGGTTTATTCATTATTGATTTGGACACTTCAAAACAGTGTTTTGACATTAGGCTCTTTATCAAAAGTTATTGTCAATGGGAAGCAGCAACAGCATCATTTTCAATGTATGTTTTAGGAATATAAATGGCAAAATCAATTTTCAATAGTATATGTAATGACCTGGCTAGATCATAAAGGAACAATTGTCCAGACAGAGGAATGAGTTTACAAATTCACGGTTTATTCCCAACTCTGCACAGGTTACTGTTTGGCCGTAGCCCATGCCAAATAAATGAAAGATACCCGTATAAAACAACCATGACCTTCTCTTGTAAAGACCAGACATAAGCGAGAGAACATTGGCTAAAACATGGGCTTAAACATGCAATGCTCCACCCCCTGCCAACCCCTGTCACTCCACCAACCAGAACATTCCAGGCATTCCCGTGATTGGCAGATAGCAGGTTGATTGGCATGTCAGTGGGCTGTCTGGAGCCTTGTCTGCGGTGCCGGGGGGGAGGCTGGTGAATGTCATTGGCAAGAGAGGAGAATTGTGGTGGTTCCTGGGGTTTGGGGAGAAGAGGCCCCTCTGTGTGGGGTTAACTTGTCCCATAACAACAAAAAAAGCTGCACCTGGGAAACAACCTCTCCTACCCTCTGCAGGGCTCCACCCAGTGCCTGTCCAACTTGGGGCATCTGCCTTTCTTTCTCAGGGGGCTATAGACCCAGACTAGCTCCCCAGCCACAAAGTGCCTTCCCCGGGTGTGCACATCATAGTTCCTCATCTGCCTCACACCTGCATTCACCAGCTGCTCTCTGGTGAAGGTGTGGGCTGTCTCCAGGCGGTCCTGGAGTCTCTGGGCATACTCCGTCCCGGGGGAACAGGAGGGCTATCCAGGGGCCGACCAAACGCAATCTCTGCAGGGGTGCGGATCTCTCTCCCCAGCATGAGGAGGGCAGGCGTGCAGGAAGTGGAGGCTTGGACAGCGGAGCGGCATGCCATGAGGACCATAGGCAGATGCTTGTCCCAGTCACGCTGGTGTTTGGCAGAGACGATGGCCAGCTGCTGTCCAAGCGATTTGTTGAAGCGCTCCACAAGGCCATCACTTTGAGGATAGAGAGGAGTAGTGCGGGACTTGTGCAATACCCAGCCTCTCACACATGATGGTGAACACACACAAAGTTTCTGCCTTGGTCATTGTGGATGGACTCCGCAGCTCCAAACCTGCTGAACATCCCCGCTGTCAGGGCGTCGACGATGGTCTCTGCCTCCTGGTCAAGCAGAGCATAGGCCTCGGGCCAGTTTGTGAAACAGTCCATGGCCGTGAGCACCCATCGGTTTCCACTGTCTGTGGTGGGGAACGGCCCAACTACATCCACTCCCATCCTCTCCATGGGAGCCCCAACTGGGAACTGTTGGAGCTGAGCATGAGAGAGGCCTGGAGGCCGGCAAAAGTCCTCCACATCCCTCTTGTGCTGCCCCCAATAAAAGCCTTGACGGAGGCCGCAAAGTGTTTTTGTGACCCCAAAGTATCCAGTCTCCACCACCCCATGAGTGCTCTGGAAACACAGCTCTCTCTCACAGCCCTCTCTCTGCTCACAGTGGCGGCAGCTGTCTGCAGTACAGGGCTGATGGGACATGGCATCGGCGTTGGAGTGGCGTGTCCCTGCCCTGTGCACCACTGTGAAGTCGTACGGCTGAAGCTCCCCCAACTAGCGTGCCACCTGCCCACCTGAAAGACATGAGCCACTGTAGAGCAGAGTGGTCAGTCCTTACAGTAAAGGGCAGGCCACCCAGGTAATACTTGAAGTGTTTGATGGAAGCCACAACAGCAAGGAGCTCCCGCCGGGTGACACAGTAGCGGCGCTCATGTTTGTTGAATGTTTTGCTGAAGTACGCCACCACTCTCTCCCCCTCTGGCCCCACCTGGCCAGCACCCCACCCATGCCCATATTGCTTGCGTCAGGGGGGGCAAGCACAGGGGCCTTGATCAGTGCACGTTTGAGGGTGCTGAAGGCCTCCTCGCACTCCACTATCCAAGTGAATGCCTTGCCCTTCGGCAGCAGGTGGTTCAGGGGAGCACCCTCGTCTACTTCTAGGGGACATGGAGCCTTGCTCCCCCATCCTCGTCGGTGGGCTCCTCCTGAAGATGGTGGGGGTTGGGAGACCCTGGGACTAGGGCGTGTGTTTCGTGCTGCATGTAGCGACACAGCACGAATGAGTTCAGTCATTTCAGCCACTCATGCAGGCTTTTCCGGCTCTGGGCTGCTCTGCCCACCAGCTCAGACAGTGGGTCTGTCTCCCTGCAACTTCATTCGACCACCCCCCAAAATGAGCTAACAGTTCTACCTGAGCATGACAAGCTTCCCAATCCGCCTTACCGGAGTACTTCGGAGTCTTACCAGATATGGACGCAATCGGGAACTGGACGCCGCCATGTTCGTTTACATCCTGAGCCTCAGATACCTAGTCCCGCAGCGTTGACGTCACCCCTTCGGTCCGCCCATTAGAATCCGTGCGAAGCACGGTCGATGAAGCTCTCATGCCCGCTTCAGCCACCATCATTCTAGCGGTCTCCATCAAGTGGCCTCTGTGCTCCGATGCCCTGGCGATCTCCTCAACCAGATCCTCCAACGTCCATGCACATGCACCTCCTTGGCCATAATCATCCCCTACCTCCACCTCCACTCAGATTCGGATTGGGTTGACAAAAAAAGGTTTATCAAAGACGTATAAGATCCAATCAGATTACTTTTGATTTCCAATAAGTAAAAACTAGTCCAATAGAATTCCAATAGGAGTTTGATAGAATTGTGAGAATCATATAGGGTCCAATAGGAAAGAAATAGTCCAATATAATTCCAATAGGATTCTGATACAGGTGACACAAAATCCTATAGGACTGTGAGAATCCTATTGGATCCAATAGGATTACTTTTAATTTCCAATTGCAAAACAAGTAGTCCAATAGGATTCTGATAGAGGTGACACATAATCCCATAGGTTGGTGAGAATCCTCTAGGATTCTATTGGAAAAATCACTTATCCTATAGGATTTTTTGACTAGGGAGATAATCTCCTATTCAGAACCACAGCCTCCTAGAGTACATTTTCAAACCCACTGTCTTTGTGAATGACAGAATATTTCTCTTGCTGTTCTGTTTACTGTGTATTTCATGATGGCAAAACACATCTAATTGTAATAATGAAACAAACACAACATCAAACCGAGGACTGCTGCAGCTTTTTTTCACAGTGATTTACTCCTGTTGCTAATTTCTTGGGTGATAGACTATATAAAGAATCCCAATCTTCCCCATCACCTGTGCCTAGGTTGAGAGGTCTAACAGTGCTCCCCGATCCAAGCCCAAAAAGGCGGGCACCAGGTTAGCGAGCCAAGGGGACAAACCTGTGAAGAAGGCAAAAGAGCAGAATCTGCAGGGCAGCACAGCACTGCAGGGAACCAAGAAGAAGACCTTGGAGAACCAGCCCACTGAGTCCAGGCCTGCGGAGATGGACAAGGAGAAAAGTAAAGAGATGAACAACAAACTGGCTGAGGCAAAAGAGTAAAAATCATCACTTCTACCTTTTATTCTTCTTTGAGGGAAAGAACACAAAGGCTGCATAATTAGAGGTTCTCATCCCCTTTTTAAGTTTTGTCTCTCTTTTCTATCTCTCCTCTTTCTGCTCTCTCTCTCTTTCACTCTCTTCTCTCTGCCAATTGGCTAAGTTAGTAGTAGTTACAGTAAATGTCAGAGTTGGGACATGACATGTCGTTTCTTCCCTGCCTCACATTACATTAGATCACCGTACTAACGAGGGGATGTGTGCATCCGCTTCCTCTGCTTCCTGATGCCACCGACCACCCCCCTCTCTCCGTCTCCATCTCAAGGTTGCCATGGCTACCAATGAACGGCGTGTGCTATTGTTGCATGAGCTCACCGACTAGCAATCCTGTGTGGTTGGCTTCCATCTTCCAACTGAACAGATTGCTTTGTTGAGTTTATCAAGGATTTTTGGGAAAGAGAAAACCATGTAAATTGGGTCACTGAATGGACTTGATCTTTATAGCTGTAACTTGCTAAATGTATCCAAAGATAGATACTCATCTAGAATTATGGTCTGAAAATCTTTGATAAATGTGCAGCTTGGTATTTCTAGAGTGTATTGGTCCGTGGCTGAGTGTATGCCTGCTCTGTAGGTCCTGAATGCTGTCTTCCAGTGCACACGGGCCTCCAAGTCTGTCTATAATCAGATTGCCATTACTAAGATGCTTTGTTCAACTTTGCCATCATTCCTGAATGAAATCTTATTTTGTAAACCTAATAACTGTTGATTGTGGATGATGTGGGAAGGGTTTTGAGCAATGAATTGTCAGGTAAACATTTAAAACCTCATACTGTCTCATTCAAAGTGTTCTCTCTATTCACAGGAAAATAAGTTAATCAAGTTATTTTAAAGGTCAGACAAGGATATCTTATTTCATCAACCTTGTTGCCAAACCAGGAGCCATCTGGGTTACAGTAACATGATGATGCATTACTAGACCAGTTATTTGCACAGCAGATAAATTAAATGTTACTATCATGAAATTATAATTACATTATCCATTTGCATAACTACATTACATGTCACTGAGTCACGATAGGAAATTGATATTGTGGCTCTGTGGTCGTTAGCTATGCTTTCACCCAGACCATGCAGACTCTGTATAGATAAAGCTCAGTGGAGTGCCAGGATCACTTTCTAATCCTACATAGAGCAGCCTAACCTATAACCTCACACACCCCCGCCTACAGCCCCTCCCCTCCTCTCAGACACACACACACAGAGCCATGGTGGACTGTAACCGACGTGATTAGGCCCGCATGGGACTAGCAGATGGGACCCCAGCAACACTATCACATCCCAGAGGTCTAAAGAGGTACCTGGCTGGATGTGATATTAGTCCACACTAGTAGGAGCAGACTCATGGTTAAGGTTTTGGAATTATATGTCATTTATTATGTTTTATTTATTAATCTATTTGTTTGGGTATGAAACAGTGATTACCACCTCTGCTAATACCTCTCTATTGAATAACAATGCGACTGTGATGTGATGGTAAGTTGAATGCTGGCTGTTTGGAATGCTTCTTTTTCCCAAATTATTATCTGTATGTGTCTGTCTAACACAGGCCTCAAAGAACTGGCCTCTTCCACAACCAGGTGTGTGTTTAAGTGTGTGGATTTGATTAGGTTGACAAGATTACGTGTAGATGTCAAGATTATATTCAACACATTCAACTTCAAATCCATCTCTCTCTGCTGCCTTCCATGGCAATCTAAATATTGTAGGCATAGGCTAACAATGTAGAGCAACTTGATATTTCTCCCCTGTGATTTCATTGAATTAGGATAAGCAGCAAAACTCGATTCTATATTTGGTTTACATTTGTGTTATACTTCTGCATATGTTTGCAGTTTATTGAATGGGATAAAAATGAGTGAGCAAGGAAAATGATCTCTTTTACAAATGAAACCCTAATTATGTCCAAATGAATCAAGTTAGACTTGTCAACTTTGTATTGGCTGTATAGTGCCAGTGGAGCTCTATTTGCTGTAAGTAATAGCATGTTACTAGACGTCTGCTTATGTCTTAGCAGACAGTAGTAAAGACCAGAACAGCCTCCTGACTCCTGGGATAGGATAGGCCTCAACAGAGCAGTGCGTTGTGCAGCACTTGTCTTGTCATGGGTCAACCCCCACCTCCTCACACTCCCCAGTCTCTTTCTTGTGTTGTTGTAATCTATTGTGCTAGTCAGTGTCCCCTGACTCCCTCCCTCCCCTCAGTTTTGAGTAATGGAGTGTGTTGTCTCTCCATTTGACATGGTGGTGTCTTGGTTAATATGTCACAATGAATCACCACACCATATTCCACTCAGACTGAGCATGCGCCCACGGAGCAGAGAGCGAGGGCCATCTTATTAGCATTTTGCAGCCTTTGGTTGGGGAAGGGGGATGCTTCCTCTCGTAACACATGAAGGGGGATGCTTTCTCTCGTAGCACAGGAAGGGGGATGCTTTCTCTCGTAACACAGGAAGGGGGATGTTTTCTCTCGTAACACAGGAAGGGGGATGCTTTCTATCGTAACACAGGAAGGGGGATGCTTTCTCTCGTAACACAGGAAGGGGGGGTCGGGGGGTCATACATGTAAAGTGCTGACACAACCCACCCAGTGATATCGATTTTGAATCCAAGTATTAGAAACAAAAGCTAAAAATTGAAAGTAATAATGGAACAAAGAAGTATTGGCCCAATATATTTTACTGTGAAGTGCTTGTGTTTCTCTCTGCTTGCTCCTATTTACTGAAATATGAATAAATGCAAAAGCAGAAAAAGCAGTGTCCTCTTGGTTCTTTGTGTTGAAACGTATGGAGAACGGTGAAAGAACAGTGGTTGCAGGTATTTGTTTAAATGTTTTTGTGTCTTTGTCTTTGTGAGACATGAGATGATTTTGAGAGAGTGAATCCACATGGAAAAAAAAAAAATTATCTTCAGATTTTCTTTAGCGCTTATCAAAGCTCATCAAAGACATTCTGGCATGAGTTCTAACATCCTTTCAAGAGCTTGAATATTGCTGCTACAATATGTTATTTTGCATCATGTGTCCCAATATATTCAAAGCCTAAATTATACAGCAATGTACAATTTAAGGATGGGTGGAACATTATTACAGAATTAGATGTCATGTAAATACACTGGGCCAACAAACTGTACAAATTTACAATGTAATGATTTATGAAAGGTGCCTTTGTTTGGCTGTGAGAATGTGTGAGACATTTGGATATATTTTCTGAAACCATTTTAATCATGTAATTACTATATTTTTCAGCTTTATCTGGTATCATGAGTAGCTTTTTGAGGATGTGAAATCCTACGTCTGGAAAATCTAACCAGTGACATTCTGATTCATTTGAAGGGTTGTGCTAAAACAGTACCACTACATACAGCTCTGTCAGCCAATCCGTGATACAGGCTGGGTGCAGACGCTAAAGCAACACCTGTGGGGCTGTGCACTACCCATTCCAAGGTAACCTAAAAACACACACAGCCGCCACAAGCCATAAATCCCTCATTATCGTGCATATGTGCTCATAAAATTTCATTCAAAGTCATGATTTCTTCGATATTTGATAGTGGCACAGTTTTGTTTTGAAAGTAACCCACCATGAATCTCTCTGTACTAGGTTACAGTTCCCACCAGGTCAGATTCCTCTTCCATATGGAAACGAGTAGGGGAGTGAGTGAGTCAGTCAGTCAGTCAGTCAATGCTTGAAAGTTGGCTGTCACATCCTATACTGTAGGTATGGTGCCTTAATAAACATGTTGGATAACACACCTTACAGATGTTTATATTAACACAGTTATACATCTGAACTTTTTTGTTGTATCATTGTTGATCATTTGATGTAATGATGTTATGTTGTTTGCGTTAGATCGGCAATCCAAATGTTATACTGTAGTACCAAATCTGATACTAAATATAACATAACGATTTATTTTCTTAAATGTATATTGAATGGGTATTGGGATGGGTTTCAATAGGGTGGGTATACTGAAACTCTAGCTGTAAAGAGAGAAAATTCTGCTACTAGAGAAGATTGTAAGTGCATGTTTTAGTCTCCTCAAGTTTCTAGCTCATTTTAGGTTAGATTATTTCTGAATGTCCTGTGGCTGTGTATCCTTGAACACCCTGGGCCTCTCATTAGACTCTCATTATTCCCATTAGTGTGCTCTAGCTTTTAGTCTGAAAAGGTTTTTGGTGACAGGTTGGATTCAAACTCGGAGAGCAGTGGCTATTTATTGACATGAACTAAGTAACAAAAATCCCTCAACAGAAATTGATCAAATCCTCACTCTGATTGAAGAACAATGCCAACTTTTGTTCGGATTTGGGGAAGGTATGTGTTTTCTTTATAAATGCCAACAGTCTGTTCCAGAATGAAGATTAGGGAAGAAAATATGAATCGTTTAAGTCCACCAACAGTCTTTTTGAGCAACATTAGATTTAGTGACAAGAAACCAAGAGCAGCTTTGCCTGAGACTGAGCTTCATGCCCCCACAGTATCAGTCTGATGTTGTACACTGATATGAGTAGCCACAGGGTGCTCAACTCAGAAAAATGCTTTTTGATTGGCCTTTGAGAAATGCCTCATCTTGTGTCTCTTTGTTTGTGCCTTTTTATTTGTATTTCAACTATGTGCTGCCTCACCTCCTAGAGAGCCTAATGGCGAGGTTCTCCGACCCGGTGATCATCATTCCCAGGGTGCCGTTGGAGGAGAACCAGAACCACTGGAGGAAAGACCCGAACCACGGAGGAGCGGCGGAGTCGTGCGCTTTTCCCCAGATGTAAAGTAGAAGTAGATCCACTAGATCTACACTGTAGGCCTGTGGTATACAGGGAGGGACTATTGTTCTGATCTGTACTGTATCTAGTATTTTCAACTGAGTTCTATTCATGAAGAGAAATACCCCATTAAGAACTCCTCTGTGTGAGGTAAACCCACATACACGTAGTGTGTTTGAAACAGCGTAATGGTCATAGCTGTTTGAGCAATTGCAAATGCAAAAGGTGCTATGAATAGAATTTCCGTGACATGCTCATGTCTGAAAATAATGTTGTTTCATTGGTAATGATATTAGAAATGCCAAACCATAAAGTGCTTATTGAAAAAATGAAACGGTACTGTACTATATATTGATCAATTCAAATGCAAATAAATATATATAACTTGTGGATTTGCTAATCTGTGTTGCATTTTTACTGGTGTGTTGTAACGGCTTTCTTCGGGTGAAAGAGAGTCGGACCAAAATGCAGCGTGGTTAAATCGATACATGTTTAATAGAAGAATAAACACGATAAATACAAAAAAAAACAATAAACGTACGTGAAAACCGAAACAGCCTAAACTGGTGCAATAACACAGAGATAGGATTTTTTTTAAATAAAAAATAATTTATTACCTTCAATACCATTCATTCTTTACAACTCTTAATTTTCATACATACTCCAACAATGGTATTTTAATTTAACTAAACAAAAACCCCAAACAAAACCTCAGGGGAGCATCTTCCCTCCCCGTCACCCTACAAACTACCTTTCCCTATCTCCCCATCCGTAATCTATCCCCTTACAAATCTAAATGACACCCAGCCCTAAACCCCCCTTCCACCTCTCCCGAGCAGCATGCTGCCCCCACTTCCTCTCCTCCCTCTTCATCCTCCCCCTCAAATCTCCTTCCACCCTCCTCACTATCCCTTCCACCCCCAATCTCTCCCTGTCTTCACCATGTTCTGCCTGGCTTCCCACAGCCCCCGTTTAAAGAGACTCATGAGAAGCCAGAGCAGAAACCTGTCCCTATCCGTCCCTCTCGCCCTCCCTACACCTCTCTCTAACCTGGCCCACGTCAATACAAAATCCCCCCTTACCAAACCTAACAACACCCGTGCCCTAGCCCATACTACTCCGGCAAAGGCACAGTCCCAAAAGACATGGCGCACAGTCTCCTCCCTGCCACAAGAGGATCTTGGACAGGTGGGGGATTGCACCAAACTATACCGGTACATGATGGAACTCAACCAATTCAGGTCCTTGAGCCTGTTGTCCAGACCACACGCCTGCACTCCCTCCCAGACCACTTCCAAGATGCCCACTACAGGCGCCGGACTCCCTGCCACTCTGACCTCCTCGTACAGGTGCCTGTGATCTAAACCTACTCGGGCAACTTCAACCTCAGGGTGCACACGCAGCCACTTGGCCGCATGACCAAAGTGCCACGGCAGCTGTTCCACCCGAGGACCCGTGTTAGACCACACCATTACGCTTCTCGCCTGATACGAGAAGAACACCCGCAGGAGGTAACCGGACGGGTGTATCACTGGATGAGCAAGCTCCGTTAACAAGAAAGAAACACAAATTGTGTCCAGCTTGGGGGGGAAATGTGGTACCCCCCTACCTCCCTCCCCGATGGGACAGAGCATGCGTGCCCTGGCGACCCACTCGCACCTGCTACTCCACATGAACTGAAACACAAGCCTCACTAGAGGCCTCCTCAGACAAGCCGGCAATGGGTAGATGTACGCCAAATACAAAAGAGACGGCAACACATCCACCTTTAGGACCAGGACTTTGCCCATAAAAGACAAATACCTAGCCTTCCACATTGCTAGCTTCCTCTGTACCACTGCGATACGCATGTTCCAGTTTAGCGTCGCTGAGCCGGAGGTCTCAAAATGGACCCCGAGAATCCTCAGGGCCCCCTCACAGAGAGATAACCCCCAGGCACATCTGTTCTACCGCGCCATCTACCGAAAAACTTGACGGAAGACTTTGCATGGTTCAGAACCGCTCCCGACGCTCGGGTGAAATCCCCAAAGATGGCAAGGGACCTTGTCAGGCACGAGTCCTTGCACAGCAGCAAGGAAGTGTCGTCGGCGTACTGCGTCATCTTAACACGCAGCCCACCACTTCCAGGGATCAACAAGCCTACCACCCCTGTGTCTGCCCTAATGGCAGCCCCCAGAGGCTCCATGTACAGAACGAAGAGGAGAGCCGAGAATGGGCACCCCTGCCTGACCCCAGACGAGAGGTCAAAAACGTCACCCAAGTGACTATTTACACTAACTCGGCACCCCGCTCCGACATATAATGTACGAATCCATCCTATGAACTTCTCCCCAAATCCTAATCGACCTAACACTCTGAATAAAAAGGATCTATTCACGCGATCAAAGGCTTTCGCCTGATCTAGCGCTGCTACCATTAAAGGCAGTCCTCTATCTTCAACCCAAGCGATGGAGTCCCTGATTAACTGTAGGTTCCATCTAATAGAGCGGCCCTCTACCCCGCACGTCTGATCCTCATGGACGACGTAGGGAAGGGCTGTGCGCAACCGGTCTGCTAAAACCTTTGCAAGTAGCTTGTAATCTACACACAGCATGGTCAACGGCCGCCAGTTGCCAAGGTCTGTTACTTCCCCCTTCTTATATAAAAGTGACAGCACACCAACAGCCATTGATCCCCCCGGGACCCCCCGTCTCAAGGATGGCCTTCAAGACTTCGAGGACCACTGGTCCAAGTATACCCCAAAACTTGAGATAAAACTCAGCCGGCAGCCCATCCATCCCAGGCACCTTCCCTTTTCCCATCCTCCTAAGAGCGCTCTCAACCTCTTCTAGTGAGATCTGGGCCTCCATCACTTCTCTAATGTCCTCCGGCAACCGCCTGGACAAGTGTTCTAAAAACACATTTCCCTGCTCTACATCTATTTCCCTTTCCTTAAATAAACCTTGGAAATGATCAGTTGTCACCCTGACCATATCCTCTGGTTCTCTAACTATACTACCATTTTCTTCCCTAACGCCATGCATTACCTTCCTACTCTGTCTGGCCCTAACCGACTTAAAGAACATAGCAGAACAAGTCTCATTGTGTTCTAGAAAGCCACTATGCGCACGCTCCAGGAAAGCTCGAGCCTTCCGCTCCTGCAACTCCCTGAGCTGCGCCTTTAGGGTTGCGGATCTCTCCCAGTCAAACGACCCGCCGAGGTTGCCTGCCTCGTACTCGAGTTCAATTAACTTTTGGATACGATCCACCTCCCTCCTCTCCTCCCTTTTTTCCTCTTGCAATACCTTATTATAAAAGCCCTAATCCTCACCTTAACTAATTCCCACCACTCTAACACCCCCTCGCACATGGACCGGAGGCCTTCAAGCCTCCAAAAGAAACCATAAAACCCGTCAACAAAAGCCTGCTCCTCGAGCACATCCCGATCTAACTTCCAGTACCCCCTACCAAAGAGGCAGACTGGCGACCCCACCTGCAGGAGCACCCCGTCGTGATCCGAAAAGAAAACAGGCAACAGCCGCCCAGACAACTTACCCAAAGACCTGGGTACAAAAATATAGTCGAGCCTCCGCTCAACCCCCCTGGAGTTGCGCCATGTAGGACCGGCCATTTTCGGAGTAGTGTGCAGACCACCATCAACCAGACCATGGCAAGCCATTAGCCTGGTAATGGCGCCTGCACTGCTATCCCCCTATTCCTAAATCTGTATTAAAATCCCCCTATCACTAATTTCCTATTTGTGACACACAGGGCGTCAGACAGTCCACCATCTCCCTCCTGTCTGCCACCACCTGTGGCCCATACACCACCACTAATCTAAATTTACAATCCCTTATTGTGACATCCACCCCTATAACCCTCCCCTGCATTACCACAAAAGAATCCTCCACTTTTACCTCCCTGTGCCCACACAAAATCCCTACCCCGATGAGTGCACCCCCAATACCCCAAACCGACTCCCCCTTGTCCCACTCCCTCTTAAACTTACTAACATCCCCTCCATCCCTCAGGTGAACCTCCTGTAAAAAACAAAAATCAAACCCCACAACCTCCAAATAACTAAAAACCGCCCTCCTCTTAACAAAATCCCTTAAACCCCTTACATTTAAACTAACAAAAGTAAAATTAGATGCCATGAAAAAATAAAATAAAATCATGTAATACACTCAAATTCTAAACCCAGACAGAAAAAAACAAAAACAGGAGACTCACCCGATGCTCCCCTGCTCCATATCTACCGGTGAGAACACCATCTGTACTCCCGACATCCCCCCCTCTTCCTCCATCTCATCAACCCAGGATGCAGGAATAGTGTTTGGCTCCGGGGTGCCCTGCACCCTGGGTCTATCCCCACACTCCTCCCCCTCCCCAGTGCTGCAGCTGGTTTGGAAAAAAATCGGGGAGGCTGAGTCCCCAAACAAAAAAACTCCCCACCTCCTCCTGTACCCAGTCTTGAGTCTTGTTAGGTGTGTCCCCACCCAACAGAAGTTGAGGGCCTGGGGAAACCAGCAGCAACCCAGAGGTTTCTCCCACCCCCATCACTCTCTTGGCCATCCCCTCCCTCTCACTGTCGGCCAATCGCACCCTCCTCTTCATTCTCTTCTTTGGTGATGGCGGCAGTGGAGAGATACCACCCTCCCCCCCGCCAGCTCCTCCACCATACCCCTCATCTCTTCCACCAGGGCACTTTCCCCCCAGTCCACTTGCTCTTCCACCGTCTTCTTCTCCAACACTCCTCCATCGCTTTCTTCTCTCTCATGCTTCTCCACTCGGTTGCCTTCTTCCGCCGCTTTTCCTGGTTCTCCTACTCCCGTGCCTTCTGTTTCCTTCTCTCTTCCATCCGCCGCTTCTTGCTCCTCCTCCTTCCTTGCGGCCTTCCCCTCTGGACCTGTACTCTGGTCATGAGGCGTGCTTCCTTCCGCTCCTCTTCTTCCCCCATCCCCCGCTCCTGCTCCCCCACCAGCCGCAGACGCATATGACCTCTGACGAGCCGGGCACCCACGCCACAGGTGTGCAGACGAGCCACACCCGTGGCACGCCTTAGGCTTGTCACAATCCCTCGCCTCGTGTTCCTCAGATCCACAAAATCGGCATTTTCTTGTGCTGCACGAGGCGAATATGTGGCCGTAGGCCATACAGCGCCTGCAAAATGGGGGCTGACGTGCATAAAACAACGTCCCCCTGTCAGCCCCTAGGGAGAACATAGCAGGAGGATGGAGGTAGCCACCATGTCCCTTTGGGTCCTCCCTGAGGAGGGCCTGGAAGCCTCTCCTCCCATTCCAAAACCCAAGGGAGTCTTTGAGGTGCCTTGCTGAGGAGACGTTATCCATGTATCTCCCCAGAAAGGCCCTCACCTCTTCGTCCTTAACGTATGGGTTGTAAATGTTGACAGTTACAACCCTAAAGTTGTTCTTCGCCAGGCTTGTTATTTCATAGTGGCTCATCGGCCTCTCACCTCCCACTGCTCTTGCCCTTCTCAGGATATCATCGTGTTTCTCCTCTGTATATAGTGCCACGTCGTATGCTCCCTCCAACGAGTTGCCTTGGAAACAAAACACGTCCTTCACCGTCAGCTTTAGAATCCCCATCAATATTATCCTTCCAAAAGTTTCACGTCCTAAAGGCTCCAACTCCTTTTCCTTCCAAGCAAACCGAATCGTGTTGGCCAGCCCAATCCCAGGGACCGACCGTGTTGATGTATTTAGCACCATCTCCGCAAGGAGAATGGCGCTCGTTCTCTTCTCTTCCAAAACAAGGAAAAAATAAAAACCAAAGTGACTGAGCCTATTCTGTGACAACAAACACAGAGACAGGAACAATCACCCACAAACACACAGTGAAACCCGGGCTACCTAAATATGGTTCCCAATCAGAGACAACGATAATCACCTGACTCTGATTGAGAACCGCCTCAGGCAGCCATAGACTATGCTAGAACACCCCACTAAGCCACAATCCCAAAACCTACGAAAAACCCCCATACATAAACACAACACAAAATAAACCCATGTCACACCCTGGCCTGACCAAATAAATATAGAAAACACAAAAATACTAAGACCAGGGCGTGACATGTGTGAAGTGTGTAAACGCACTTCAAAATGAATATCAAGGTTGTCAGGCCGCCCTTTTGTGAAGCAGAAATGCTTTAGGACACATATTAATTTTTAATTTACTGTATGAGTTTCATTTTAGTCTAGTGAATATTTGTGTGATAATGCTATATAAACTCTTGTGTGAAGGGGGTTTTAGTTCTTGGCTGGAGCAGCTGTTTCTCTGTCACTCTTCATAATACTCTTCATTAAGTACCCCTCTCTCCTTTCTTTGATTATGGAGTAAAAGATGAGGAAAGAGTTAGTATTAAATAATAAGAATAATCAGTGTAGGCAACGAGACATCTGACTGTACAGATGTGCTCTGCTGCCTCCTCCTCAATGTGCCGCCCCAGAGGAGTAAACACACATGCATGCACACAAGACTTTGATGTGAAGCCTTCACATCTTCACATGATGCTACAAGGACTTGAGTTGCTCATCAGGATTGGAGGACTCGTATCTCTGAGGATGATTCTTCTCCTATAGACTGTGTCTCATCACACACAAGTCTCCTCCTACTACCTGTAAACATAGCTATTACAATTAATAATAGCTATGTCCAACTAGAATCTTGTTGCAAAGTTATTGTCGGTTATAACAATTAGAGGATATTTCAGTAATTTTCCATATAAAGCTGTTGTCTATAACAGGGACATGGACAGAGGAGAGATATGTTGTTGTTTTTTCAACCATCTACACACAATAGCCCTTAATGACAATTTTTAGAAATGTTAAAATGTATTGAAAATTAAATACAGAAATATCTCATTTACATAACTATTCACACCCCTGAGTCAATAATTTGTAGAAACACCTTTGGCAGTGATTACAGCTGTGAGTCTTTCTGGGTATCTAAGAGCTTTCCACACCGGGATTGTGCAACATTTGCCCATTATTATTTTCAAAATTCTTCAAACTCTGTCAAATCGGTTGTTGATCTTTGCTAGACAATCCTTTTCAGGTCTTGCCATATATTTTCAACTAGAGTTAAGTCAAAACTGTAGCTCAGCCACAGGTAGACATTCACTCTTCTTGGTAAGAAACTCCAGTGTATATTTGACCTTGTGTTTTAGGTTATTGTCCTGCTGAAACGTGAATTCATCTCCCAGTGTCTGTTGGAAAGTAGACTGAACCAGGTTTTCCTCTAGGACTTTGGCTGTGCTTAGCTCCGACATACACAACATAACCAAAAGTATGTGGAAGCCTTCTCCTCAAAAGTCTCATTCCAAAATCATGGGCATTAATATGGAATCGGTTCCCCCTTTGCTGCTAGAACAGCCTCCACTCTTCTGGAAAGGCTTTCCACTAGATGCTGAAACACTGCTGCGGGGACTTCCATTCAGCCACAAGAGCATTAGTGAGGTTGGGCAGTGATGTTGGGTGATTAGGCCCGGCTCGAAGTCAGTGTTCCAATTCATCACAAAGCAGTTCATTAGGGTTGAGGTCAGGGATCTGTGCAGGCCAGTCAATTTCTTCCACACCAATCTTGATAAACGGTTTCTGTATGGACTTCGCTTTGTGCACGGCGGAATTGTCATGCTGAAACAGGAAAGGGCTTTCCTCAAACTGTTACCACAAAGTTGGAAGCACAGAATCATTTGGAATGTCATTGTATGCTGTAGCATTAATATTTCCCTTCACTGGAACTAAGGGGCTGAGCCTGAACCATGAAAAACAGTCCCAGACCATTATTCCTCCTCCACCCAACTTTACAGTTGGCACTATGCATTGTGGCTGATAGCATTGTCCTGCCATCCGCTAAACCCAGAATCATCCGTCAGACTGCAAGATGGTGAAGTGTGATTCATCAATCCAGAGAATGCGTTTCCACTGCTCCAGTGGCAGCAAGCTTCACACCACTCCAGCCGACACATTGCACATGGTGGTTTTAAGCTTGTGTGTGGCTGCTCGGCCACGGACTCCCATTTCATGAAGCTCCCGATGAACAGCTCTTGTGCTGATGTTGCTTC
This sequence comes from Oncorhynchus tshawytscha, assembly GCF_018296145.1. NCBI lineage: Eukaryota > Metazoa > Chordata > Actinopteri > Salmoniformes > Salmonidae > Oncorhynchus > Oncorhynchus tshawytscha. The sequence goes on from NC_056458.1 coordinate 20,409,652, forward strand.
CAGAGGCAGTTTAGAAATCGGTAGTGAGTGTTGCAACTGGGGACAGACGATTTTTACCCACTACGCGCTTCAGCACTCGGCGGTCCCGTTCTGTGAGCTTGTGTGGCCTACCAATTCACAGCTAACCCGTTGTTGCTCCTAGACATTTCCACTTCAAAATAACAGCACTTAGAGTTGCATACATTTGACAAACTGACATGTTGGAAAGGCGGCATCCTATGATGGTGCCAGCTCTTCAGTAAGGCCATTCTACTGCCAATGTTTGTCTATGGAGATTGCATTGCCGTGTGCTCCATTTTTACATCTGTCAGCAACGGGTGTGGCTGAAAATGTTTTGGAATGTTTTTATTCTCTACAGGCTTCCTTGTTTTCACTCTGTCAATTAGGTTAGTATTGTCGAGTAACTACAATCTTGTTGATCCATCTTCAGTTATCACAGCTATTAAACTCTAACACTGGCTTCATGATGAAAACTCTGACCGGTTGCCTTCCTCTCCGGCAACTGAGTTAGGAAGGACGCCTGTCTCTTTGTAGTGACTGGATGTACTGATACACCATCCAAAGTGTAATTAATAACTTCACCATCCGGAAAATAATATTCAATGTTAGCTTTTTTTTATTGTTACCCATCTACACATAGGTGCCCTTCTTTGTGAGGCATTGGAAACCCTCCCTGGTCTTTGTGGTTGAATCTGTGTTTGAAATTCACTGCTCAACTTAGGGACCTTTACAGATAATTGTATGTGTGGGGTACAGAGATGAGGTAGTCATTCAAAAAACATGTTAAACACTATTATTGCACACAGTGAGTCCATGCAAATTATTTTGACTTGTTAAGCCAATGTTTACTCGTGAACTTATTTAGACTTGCCATAGCAAAGGGATTGAATAGTTCTTGACTCCAGACATTTCAGCTTTTCATTTTTTATTAATTTGTACAAATTTTGAAAATAATATTTTCACTTTGACATTATGGGTTATTGTGTGTAGGCCAGTGACAAAAACATACATTTAATAGATTTTAAAATCAGGCTGTAACACAACAAAATGTGGAAAATGTGAAAGGGTGTGAATACTTTCTGAAGGCCCTATATATACACTGGCTGTATAAAACATAACGAACACTTGCTCTTTCCATGACAGACTGACGAGGTGAATCCAGGTGAACGCTATGATACCTTATTGATGTCACTTCAATCAGTGTAGATGAAGGGGAGGAGACAGGTTAGAGAAGGATTTATAAGCCTTTGAGACAATTAAGACATGGATTGTGTATGTGTGCCAATCAGAGGGTGAATGGATGAGAAACAATATTTAAGTATCTTTGACAAGGTGCTAGGCACACAGGGTTGAGTGTGTCAAGAATGGCAGCGCTGCTGTGTTTTTCATGCCCAACAGTTTCCTGTGTGTATCAAGAATGGTCCACCACCCAAAGAACATCCAGTCAACTTGACACAACTGTGGGAAGCATTGGAGTCAACATGGGCCAGCATCCCTGTGGAACGCTTTTGACACCTTGTAGAGTCCATGCCCAGACGAATTGAGGCTGTTCTGAGGGTAAAAGGGGGGGTGCAACTCAATATTAGGAAGGTGTTCCTAATATTTTGTACACTCAGTATATACTGTATATGCCATTTTAGCAGACTCTTTTATCCAAAGCAACTTACATTCATGCGTGCATACATTTTAAATATGGATGGCCCCGGGAATCAATCCCACAACCCTGGCAGTGCAAGCCTCTGCTAGACCAACTGAGCCATACAGGACCATGCAGTAATATGACCTCTTAAAGTAGTGAATGTCCTCACCTTCAGCGATAATTATGTAGTTGAGGTGCAAAGAGCATGCCCTGGCTGATTATGGTACATAAATGGACAATAGGCTTAAAGTAAGAGGAAGAGAGAAAATGAATTAGTAATAATCTGTGTGATTTCTGAGCACTGAGAAGGGACTGGTCTGAAAGCCCAGGGAGATGACTGAACACATAGACAGACAGACCGACTGCTAGGGTGATAAATGCTGTCTGTGCCTGTCCTATCTGCCACAGAGACGATACTTAACAATGGGGGTTCTTTGGAAATTCAGTACAGCTTTCTGTGTTTTCTTATTCACTCTGAATGTTATGGATGAACCAACACATCTGCCCACCATAAAAAAACTGTCCTGATATCCCTAACAAGGTAATCGAATGTGTTTAAAGCCAGAGTAATTGCTAAAGGAATCTCTAATTAGGTCATTAGATCAGGGGAAGAATGCATATAACAAAATTGCAGAGGTGGATCATTGGGAATCCAACCTAAGGCACTGACAATCATCCAATGAATTTGATTGAAGGAGGATGTTATTCTGGTGGGTACTGAATCTACAGTTCACTCAGCTTACAATGTGGGTATAACTGTAACAAACACCCCCGTGCACACTGAGGCTGCGCCAGAGGTGTTTCCATGGAAACAGATTGCCAGTAACGGGGGGCGGCTGTATGGGTTAATTGGGGGTGGGGTTTATAAGAGCCCACCTCAACACAGATGTTAACCCCCAGGTCTCCAGGGTACGCCTCTCAAAGAAACCAGCCTCTTGGTTACCATGTATCCCTCCACCGGACTCGCCTCTCAGAGAGAGAAAGACGTGTGTCACAAACAACCTACCTATCAGGATTATCAGCACTCATTAGCAGAAGGCTCAGCGGTTTGAACTGAACTAAAAGGAATTTGAGTAAAGTGGTGATTTATGAATGTAACCATATGTAATTAATATTGTCATAACACTGTAAAATCACATCTGTGTCCTATATGTAAAGGGGACATGTTTTTTTTTAGTTTTTTTTTTTACAGTGGTTTCATGCAATGACCCAACAGTGTCCTCTAGTGTATGGATCATTACAGTACTTCTAAGATTGGATCACAAATTCAACATAAGTACTTATTGTATTTCACCTCATAAATAGCAACTGGGGAAATACTCTCTTCCTCTGCTACAAATGATCCAGTATACAATTCATTCCTTTTTATTACTATGGTTTTTATTAACATATTTTACATTTCATCAGGTCAATATTCCAGGAAGTGTTAGCTATTGATTGAATAAGACTTCAGGATATGCTGATAAAATAAATGCAATTTCCATCATTAAAAACGGTAGATTTTCTCAGTTATAGAAAAACATCTGTTAAAAATAAAATAAAGTGATTGTAGTATATATATTTGATAAATACAATTTCCTATACAAATCTGATCTTAACTAGACTGTTACAAATCTGGTAAATGGTGCCTTTTAAACACGAACATACCGTATACATGTATCAATGTTGAAATAATTGAAGTGACGATGTTATTCAAATGAATAATGAGTTGTGGCTTTTGATACACTTTTCTAATAATATATCTCTATTTCAATTAAACTATCTACAGTATATTGACACTTTCATTACACTGACGACTACACAACAGGCATTGCAGCTTGAATCCCAACTTTAATATCTCTTTAAGTTCTCTAAAACTACCCTAAAAGCATTCCAGTGCTAAGCATCAAAAACATGATAGGTAAAGTTCTCTTGCTTGGGTTTAAGGCTGAAGCTGTAGGTTCCAATTCGCTTCCTGTAGCAGAAGAACAAGGACGAGAGACTACCGACGAAGAGGAGGAACAGTCCTATTCCCAGTAAGACGTAGTCCACCAGACGAAGAGTAACAGAACTCTCTTTGATGGGAACTGCCAGAAAACATGTCAGAATACATTAACTCCCCAATATGTACATCTGATCATCATCATATACTGTATGTCATGGGCTATAAGTAGGACATTCTGGATATTTTGGATATTATCAGTAGCCTAGTCATTATTTGATGCAGTCACACTTTGAAGAGCATTTACCTTTGTGTGATCGAAGGAATGGTCCACAGGTTGCTTTTCCCATTCCGATTAGATTAGAGAATCTTTCTGTCCGTTCAATACAATCCTAACAAAAATTAATATATGGAAAGAGAACAGCATTGAACTAGTTAAACTTCTTCTCCTAGTAGAGAAGTTTTCAAAAGCCTCTAGGGTAGTCATACCAAAATGGTTGAACACAGTGGCTGAAATTAAACTGGAAATACCCGGAGCCGGACTCCAGCACCTATTAGGGGTGGCAGGTAGCCTAGTGGTTAGAGCGTTGGACTAGTAACCGAAAGGTTGCAAAATCGAATCCCCGAGCTCGAATCCCCAACCGGAAGGTTGCAAGATCGAATCCCTGAGCTGACAAGGTTCAAATCTGTCATTCTGCCCCTGAAGAAGGCAGTTAACCCACTGTTCCCAGGCCGTCATTGAAAATAAGAATTTGTTCTTAACTCACTTGCCTAGTTAAATAAAAGGTTGAAAAAATGGTTAAAGGCAGAGCCAGGTAGAGCAGAGCGCCAGCACCTTGGGTTAAAGGGAGATTCATGCAGAGCTGAGCTCCAGCACCATACGGGTTCAAAAAAGAGTAGGATAAAGTACACTGCTCAAAAAAATAAAGGGAACACTTAAACAACACAATGTAACTCCAAGTCAATCACACTTCTGTGAAATCAAATAGTCCACTTAGGAAGCAACACTGATTGACAAGGAATTTCACATGCTGTTGTGCAAATGGAATAGACAACAGGTGGAAATTATAGGCAATTAGCAAGACACCCCCACTAAAGGAGTGGTTCTGCAGGTGGTGACCACAGACCACTTCTCAGTTCCTATGCTTCCTGGCTGATGTTCTGGTCACTTTTGAATGCTGGCGGTGCTTTCACTCTAGTGGTAGCATGAGACGGAGTCTACAACCCACACAAGTGGCTCAGGTAGTGCAGCTCATCCAGGATGGCACATCAATGCGAGCTGTGGCAAGAAGGTTTGCTGTGTCTGTCAGCGTAGTGTCCAGAGCATGGAGGCGCTACCAGGAGACAGGCCAGTACATCAGGAGATGTGGAGGAGGCCGTAGGAGGGCAACAACCCAGCAGCAGCAGGGGTTGTGCTTACAGCCCAACACCGTGCAGGACGTTTGGCATTTGCTAGAGAACACCAAGATTGGCAAATTCGCCACTGGCGCCCTGTGCTCTTCACAGATGAAAGCAGTTTCACACTGAGAACATGTGACAGACGTGACAGTCTGGAGACGCCGTGGAGAACGTTCTGCTGCCTGCAACATCCTCCAGCATGACCGGTTTGGCGGTGGGTCAGTCATGGTGTGGGGTGGCATTTCTTTGGGGGGCCGCATTGCCCTCCATGTGCTCGCCAGAGGTAGCCTGACTGCCATTAGGTACCAAGATGAGTTCCTCAGACCTCTTGTGAGACCATATGCTGGTGCGGTTGGCCCTAGGTTCCTCCTAATGCAAGACAATGCTAGACCTCATGTGGCTGGAGCGTGTCAGCAGTTCCTGCAAGAGGAAGGCATTGATGCTATGGACTGGCCCGCCCGTTCCCCAGACCTGAATCCAATTGAGCACATCTGGGACACATCTGGGACATTACATCAAAGTTGGATCAGCCTGTAGTGTGGTTTTCCACTTTAATTTTGAGTGTGACTCCAAATCCAGACCTCCATGGGTTGATAAATTTGATTTGAATTGATCATTTTTGTGTGATTTTGTTGTCAGCACATTCAGCTATGTAAAGAAAAAAGTATTTAATAAGAATATTTCATTCATTCAGATCTAGGATGTGTTATTTTAGTGTTCCCTTAATTTTTTTGAGCACTGTATTAATCCTAACCCTAGAATAATAATACATTGTACTCACAGCAGTAAGCCTAACTCTAACCCTAATTTTGGCATAACCCTTATATTCAACCCGCCAGGACTTCCCCAGTTCCCAATTGAACCCCTGATTGAACAGTAAATCTAGACATCAATATACATACTGTATACTTGAATAGTCCAGTATGAATAAAGATGGACAGATACTCACAGGCTGGCAGGTGCCTGAGCCAGTCTCAATACAGATATGAATCTGGCAGTGCAAGTAGATGACATTGAGGTTGACGTAGGAGAAGATGCGAAGGGACAGGCGAGACTTGCTGGAGTTGCCGTTCTCCAAGACTGTGGTGTATGTGTTGACGAGGGGACAGCTGATGAGAAAAGAGAGACAGATAACTAGCAGAAAGCTTAGATAGTACCTAAACACATCTGAATCTTCAGGAACATTTCCATTCTATTCTGTTCTATTCCATGCCACTTAAGGAAAACCTAGCATCTAAACTAACTATGATATGGCAACATAAAAATAAATTGTAGAACAGACCTGTTTTCCAGGAACAAGTAAATTGTTGGTTCCAAAGGGTTGCTGCTCTGGGTGGCCCAGCACTTGTTGATGACCACTTTGATCTGGTCAACTGTGGAGTTGACGCTGACCTCGACCACAACTTCCTCCTCGGGAGATAGGCTGTAGTTCTGAGGGAGAGGGGACATTCCATTCAGGAGCTGAACCGTCACATGGAAAGTCCCTGAGCCCATGACGACATCTTTAATCATGTCATACCTGTCAACAAAATATATCATGAATAAGATATTTTGTAACAGCATGCTGAATATGTCATAGTTCATAGATACTGCATTACTATATGTCAATCAGAGAGACATTTCAAGCCTTTATTGAGTAGAGTTATGTGTAATCAGTTTCAGTCTAGCTGAGCAGTGACTTGTGGGTGTATAATGGTGGTGACCATAGTGACGGTAGATAAAGTCACCATGGCGCCTGGCACAGCGTACCCTGTGGGGTCATAACCCGCAGAGATGAGGATGCTCCTCCCAAAGGTACACATGATGGGGACCTCCAGTCGTACTGTAGGAACTCTTGTTTTGCTGTCGGGCAGGCTCTGGAGATCCATGGAATTGAACAGAGTCGTCTGAGCAGTGTAATGAGTGCTATTCTGAAATACAAAAGTTAACATGGGTATGGGAAAGTTATTTTACTTTCTAACAGACCATGAGGACAGTTCAATCTAGTTTGGTCATCAAACATCTGCACCTACAAGAGACCATGTTCATAGGCTGTTCACAGGCATATTTTTTGTTGTTGTTGCATGTTTAGACTAAATAAGGACATTTAAACCTGTAAAATACAGGTCTGTTATGTACTGTACATTACAGAATAGCCTTTAATTTACCCAAAACACACCAGAGACGCTCGTTGTGACACAAAGGGGCAACAGTTATCCTCCTCTAGCCACTGACTCACAAATGTACTGACTCACATATAAGAGTTGTGTGTTACACTGGTCCCAAGCCACCGTCAGCTGGACATGGCTGCTGTTCGCTTCGTTCACGCCACACTCCTGTCTCCCCAGGTAGAGGGAAGAGTCCCCGATGTGCCTCGCCTCCAGGAAGTCCCTCGCAACTGTCACGATGATATAGCTGGCCCTGCACTCCACAGAGATGCCCCTCGTATAAGAAACCAGAATAGCCGGAGATGTAGGAGTCTTAGGCTGCAGACTCGTTGTGATGAGACCGCTGGTCACAGTGGTGGTCATTGCTGTAGGAACGTCAGTGGTGGTTGTGGTTGGAACTGGGGTCATGGTTGTGATTAGAATTGGAGTAGCGGTTGAAACAGTGTTGTTGATTCTAACGACATTGTTGGTTGTAACTTGTGTGTTGATTGTAGTTGTACTTTTATTGTTGGATGTGATTGAGGTTGGATTGTAGGTTGTAGTGGTTGAAACTATATTGTTGGTTGTAACCAGAGTGTTGGTTGTGGTTGTGATTGTAGCTGGAGCTGTGGTCGTCTGGACAGGTGTCGTGATGGGCATTGTAGGTAGGGTTGTGGTCAAAGGTGCTGCAAGGCAAAAACATGAAAATTACAGGTTGAACTGTAGTGAACTGATTAGGCAATGAAGCCCAAAGTACTCTACTATCTCCAAATACCTATGAATTAAGACTATCAAACTAAAGTGAAAGAAAGGATTCTCTATTGTCTACCTGAACAGCCCCGTCCTGGCCTGGAGGGGTTGGAGTCAGTGAATCCGTCCAGACAGAGACAGCTGTAGGAGCCCCAGGTGTTAGTGCACTGGGCCCATGGGGAGCAGTCCATGTCCCCTGTACTGCACTCATCATCATCTGTTAGAGACAAAAACAAAAATAGAACTGGCATTGAAAATCAGGTTAACAGTTGATGCAGATTTGTATCACAAAATGTGCCCTACATCTAATACTCACAGAGAGTTACCTTCTTTCATATTTAACCTACAGTATATTTCATCAGGAAGTTCTATTGATACAAATAATAGTTTTCAAGAAGGCCAATTTAAGACCTAGCACATTATCTTGTGCACATTCCTTTTATCAAAAGCAAAGTATTCTTACAAATGTAAAAGGTCAAGACAGTGTTACCATCTATACGGGTGTTGTTGCTGTCAACAGTGTATCTGGAGCTGTTCTGTAGGGCCTGCATCAGAGCAGAGGACACCTTCAGGATGTCCTCGGACTGACTGGGTGTGAAGATGATGATGAAGTTCACTACTACACTTCCAGGAGTCAGGCCTCTGATCTGAACCCTCACATCTCCTGAGTTCACCAGGGCCAGGATATCAGGAGGGAGAGACTGGAGGATCTATGAGACAGTTAGCGGAGACAGGGTGTTTGTGTCAGTGTTGTTTGATAGAAACTACAACATTACAACATGTATGAACTACAACAACAACATGTAGGAACTACAAAACATGTGTAGGTGTCTTTACATCATTAATGTATTCCATGCTATTAGTGAGGACAATGACAACATTCAAAAAACATTTATCAAAGCATCCGTTGCCTTGTACCTCTTCCTCAATACTACGACTGAGATTCTGATACTCCAGGCTAGTGGAGTACAGCAAGGCATCAGTGAACTGCACATTGGTCAGGCGAACTGTTGCTCGAAGTGTCTGTGCAGCTGTGGATGGGATACAATCATCCAGTCAATGCACTGCAGTAACTAGAAAAGCAGTGGTGTAAAATACTTAAATAAAAATACTTTAAAGTACTATTAAGTAGTTTTTTGGGTTTTTATTTTTACTTCACTACATTCCAAAAGAAAATGATGTACTTTTTACTCCATACATTTTCCCTGACACCCAAAAGTACCCATTACATTTTGAATGCTTAGCAGGACAGGGTCCAATTCACACACCTATCAAGAGAGCATCTGTCACGATCGTCATAAAAAGGAGACCAAAGCACAGCGTGATTAGAATACATTCTTATTTTAATGAATGAAGACCACGAAGAACAAAAACAATACAACAAACTTGACGCTATGACAACAAGCGCAGACACGGGCAACTACACATAGACAATAACCCACGAAATACCCAAAGCAGATGGCTGCCTAAATATGGTTCCCAATCAGAGACAACGATAAACATCTGCCTCTAATTGAGAACCAATCTAGGCAACCATAGACATACATAAACACCTAGATGGTAAACAACCCCATAAACCTACAAAAAACCCTAGACAGTACCAAAACACATACATCACCCATGTCACACCCTGACCTAACCAAAATATGTGAAGAAAATGAAGAATACTCAGGTCAGGGCGTGACAGCATCCCTGATCATCCCTACTGCCTACGATCTGGCGGACTGTCTGAGTGTTAGAGTGTGCCGCTGGATATCCGTAAATAAAAAACAAGACAATGGTGCCGTCTGGTTTGCTTAATATAAGGAATTTGAAATCATTTATACTTTTACTTTTGATACTTAAGTATGTTTTAGCAATTACATGTACTTTTGATACTTAAGTATATTTAAAACCAAATAACTTTAGACTCTTACTCAACGAGTATTTTACTGGGGGACTTTCACTCTTACTTGAGTCATTTTCTATTAAGGTTTCTTTACTTTTACTCAAGTATGACATTTGGGTAGTTTTTCCACCACTGTAGAAAAGTTTAATATCTGCTATAGGAGTCAGCATTTTTGCTGTGCCAGTGTGTAATGAATAAAGTGCACAGCATCAGTTAGGAGAACACAACCCTCATAACAATTCAAGTTTGAGCATATTACAGTTAGTTGATCTGTCGAACATCCTGCACATGGTACTAACCAGTCTTAACCAGCACCAGCAGGCTGGCCCAATGGCTCCCACAGGCACAAGGAGTGACAGTGACGTTGTAGAGAACCCCAGGTTGCAGCCCTGTCACCTCCCAGACTGACAGCTTTGTCTCCCAGCGTCCCTTGACCTCTGACCCCTCCTTCAACACCACGAGGAAGCTGAGCCCGCTCTGGGATTGGCCAGTCCAGGACAGGCAGAAAGAGAAGCCAGTAACGTTGGAGGCCTGCAAGTTGGTGGTGGGGGTTGGGTCTGGGGGAGAGGGGAGAAGGGAATCAGTAGTCAATCTCACCTTCTATGAAATATTACAGCATCTGAGCTGCTTTGAAATTAGTTGTGATTTTGTTAAGTGTTCAATTTCTTAAAACTATTAGATTAAAGTGGAGCACTTTGGAAAATATTATCCAAACAGCCTCAAGGGCTTTGAGAAACAGCAGGGGAGTCATTGGGGGAAACTGATATTGGAGACAAGAAATTGTCACAGTTATACACTGTATAAAGAGAGTTTTATTGATTTACATACGGCATGTGGATGGTGATAGTGAGGATACACTCAGGTACATGTCCTCCACAGTAGGTCCCATGCTGGTTTGGGGCATAGAGGTGGAGAGGGGCAGGGTAGGAGTGTTGGTGTTAGTGGTATGCTGCAGTGAGGTGGAACTACTCCAGGATGTGAGAGCTGGTCTGGTCTCAGACCTGTTGGAGCTGGCCATAGCTAGGTCATGTGTGGTAACAGGCATATGGGTGGAGCTCAGCATCATGCCTCTGTCTGTGGTTGTAGCTACGGCTGCTGGGTTATCAATAAAGCTGGAGTCCCATGACTGATAACTGGTGCTGTTGGGTGGCAACTCTGTTGCATTGGCCCACCAAAACATATGAGTGGCATTACTGGGCAGGGCTGAGGTCACAAGGTCAGAAGCTGAAAGGAGAACAAATAGGTTGAGTTAAACATTTTGATTTTGACATTCATTTAGTATAACCCAGAGTTAGTATACACCACTCTCTGTTCTTACCTTGGCAGTCTACCCCAGTGTTGTTGGGGTTCAGATCAGTGAATCCAGGATGACAGGTGCAGCTGTAGGAGCCCTCTGTGTTGGCACAGTCTGCCTGACGTGAGCAGCTGCTGAGAGCGGCATAGGTACACTCATCTATATCTGAAAGGACAGCAGCATAATGTGTGTTATAAATAAAAAATAAACGTCCTCTCACTGTCAACTGCGTTTATTTTCAGCAAACTTAAACATGTGTAAATATTTGTATGAACATAAGATTCAACAACTGAGACAAACTGAACAAGTTCCACAGACATGTGACTAACAGAAATTGAATAATGTGTCCCTGAACAAAGGGGGGGTCCAAATCAAAAGTACCATTCAGTATCTGGTGTGGCCACCAGCTGCATTAAGTACTGCAGTGAATCTCCTCCTCATGGACTGTACCAGATTTGCCAGTTCTTGCTGTGAGATGTTACCCCACTCTTCCACCAAGGCACCTGCAAGTTCCCAGACATTTCTTGGGGGAATGGCCCTAGCCCTCACCCTCCAATCCAACAGGTCCCAGACGTGGTCAATGGGATTGAGATCCGGGCTCTTCGCAGGCCATGGCAGAACACTGACATACCTGTCTTGCAGGAAATCACGCACAGAACGATCAGTATGGCTGGTGGCATTGTCAAGCTGGAGGGTCATGTCAGGATGAGCCTGCAGGAAGGGTACCACATGAGGGAGGAGGATATCTTCCCTGTAACGCACAGTGTTGAGATTGCCTGCAATGACAACAAGCTCATTCCGATGATGCTGTGACACACAGCCCCAGACCAATCAATCCCGCTCCAGAGTACAGGCATCGGTGTAACCCTTATTCCTTCGACGATAAACGCGAATCCGACCATCACCCCTGGTGAGACAAAACCGCGACTCGTCAGTGAAGAGCACTTTTTGTCAGTCCTGGCTGGTCCAGCGACGGTGGGTTTGTGCCCATAGGCGACGTTGTTGCTCATGATGTCTGGTGAGGACCTGCCTTACAACAGGCCTACGAGCCCTCAGTCCAACCTCTCTCAGCCTATTGCGGACAGTCTGAGCACTGATGGAGGGATTGTGCGTTCCTGGTGTAACTCGGGCAGTTGTTGTTGCCATCCTGACGTGTCCCGCAGGTGTGGTGTTCGGATGTACCGATCCTGTGCAGGTGTTGCTACACATGGTCTGCCACTGCGAGGACAATCAGCTGTCCATCCTGTTTCCCTGTAGCACTGTCTTACAGTACAGACATGACAATTTATTGCCCTGACCACATCTGCAGTCCTCATGCCTCCTTGCGGCATGCCTAAGGCACATTCACGCAGATGAGCAGGGACCCTGGGCATCTTTCTTTTGGTGTTTTTCAGAATCAGTAGAATGGCCTCTTTAGTGTTCTAAGTTTTCATAACTGTGACCTTAATTGCCTACCGCCTGTAAGCTGTTAGTGTCTTAACGACCGTTCCACAGGTGCATGTTCATTACAGTTTTTTACAATCACTTTGGCACTAATTTCGGAACCTTGATGTCATTTTTCAAAACTCTAGACACAAAACTCACAACCAATGATCAAAATGCAAATTTTTCAAAACTCTTAACACTTTTTCCAATTGCTTGGATACAATACACATAAAGCTAAGATCATTTGTTCATTGAACTAAAATCACTTGTTCAAAATGACACAACCTAACATCAAAGTATTACCACTTCAAAATGTAATTCACACATTATATCTGAGTTGACTGTCTATTCATTTAATTACAATGATCTAACTATCAATTGATACAACTGCTCAAAATGATAAGTAACTGTTGCGTTACTCTTAATGCATAGTTTTATGGGAACTGACAAACAATATTCCATGTTTAGATCATGAAAGTTTCAGGATAACGAGATCCATTGACTCCAATTACCGTGGAACATGAACCAATTGGACTACATTATTTATGGATGTAATATTTCATCATCATTCTTTATCAGACACTGTTTCTATGGTCCCATATATCAATTTTCCAGACCATGTTTTCAGATTTGGCATTACTGTACACTCACTACACTTTATTAGGTGCACCTATCTAGTACTGGGTAGGACCCTCTTTTGCCTCCACAACAGCCTGAATTATTCACGGTGTTGTACGTTAAGAGATGCCCTTCTGCACACCACTGTTTTAAACAGTGAGCATTTGTGGCCTTTCTGTTAGCTTGAATGAGTCTGGACATCCTCTTCTCTCATTAACAAGGTGGTTTTGCCCACAGAGCTGCAGCTCACTGAATGTGTTTTGTTTATCGCACCATTCTCTGTAACCTCTAGAGACTGTAGTGCGTAAAAATCCCTGGAAGGCAGCTGTTTCTGAGATGCTGGAATCACCATGTGTGCCATCAACAATCATACCACGGTCAAAGTTGCTTAGATTACGCATCTTGCCCGTTCTAATTTTTGGTCTAACAACATCATAATCTCTCTACTCTATGTACTGAAAACAAGACTCCCTAAATTTTATCAGCATATTGATTGCGCAACCAGGGGTGGAAAGACCCTGGATCATTGTTACTCTAACTTCCGCGACGCATACAAGGCCCTGCCCCGCCCCCTTTCGGAAAAGCTGACCACGACTCCATTTTGTTGATCCCTGCCTACAGACAGAAACTAAAACAAGAAGCTCCCACGCTGAGGTCTGTCCAACGCTGGTCCGACCAAGCTGACTCCACACTCCAAGACTGCTTCCATCACGTGGACTGGGAGATGTTTCGTATTGCGTCAGACAACAACATTGACGAATACGCTGATACGGTGTGCGAGTTCATTAGAACGTGCGTTGAAGATGTCGTTCCCATAGCAACGATTAAAACATTCCCTAACCAGAAACCGTGGATTGATGGCAGCATTCGTGTGAAACTGAAGGCACGAACCACTGCTTTTAATCAGGGCAAGGTGTCTGGTAACATGACTGAATACAAACAGTGCAACTATTCCCTCCGCAAGGCTATCAAACAAGCTAAGCGCCAGTACAGAGACAAAGTAGAATCTCAATTCAACGGCTCAGACACAAGAGGTATGTGGCAGGGTCTACAGTCAATCACGGACTACAGGAAGAAACCCAGCCCAGTCACGGACCAGGATGTCTTGCTCCCAGGCAGACTAAATAACTTTTTGCCCGCTTTGAGGACAATACAGTGCCACTGACACGGCCTGCAACGGAATCATGCGGTCTCTCCTTCACTGCAGCCGAAGTGAGTAAGACATTTAAACGTGTTAACCCTCGCAAGGCTGCAGGCCCAGACGGCATCCCCAGCCGCGCCCTCAGAGCATGCGCAGACCAGCTGGCCGGTGTGTTTACGGACATATTCAACCAATCCCTATACCAGTCTGCTGTTCCCACATGCTTCAAGAGGGCCACCATTGTTCCTGTTCCCAAGAAAGCTAAGGTAACTGAGCTAAACGACTACCGCCCGTAGCACTCACATCCGTCATCATGAAGTGCTTTGAGAGACTAGTCAAGGACCATATCACCTCCACCCTACCTGACACCCTTGACCCACTCCAATTTGCTTACCGCCCAAATAGGTCCACAGACGATGCAATCTCAACCACACTGCACACTGCCCTAACCCATCTGGACAAGAGGAATACCTATGTGAGAATGCTGTTCATCGACTACAGCTCGGCATTCAACACCATAGTACCCTCCAAGCTCGTCATCAAGCTCGAGACCCTGGGTCTCGACCCCGCCCTGTGCAACTGGGTACTGGACTTCCTGACGGGCCGCCCCCAGGTGGTGAGGGTAGGCAACAACATCTCCTCCCCGCTGATCCTCAACACTGGGGCCCCACAAGGGTGCGTTCTGAGCCCCCTCCTGTACTCCCTGTTCACCCACGACTGCGTGGCCATGCACGCCTCCAACTCAATCATCAAGTTTGCGGACGACACAACAGTGGTAGGCTTGATTACCAACAACGACGAGACGGCCTACAGGGAGGAGGTGAGGGCCCTCGGAGTGTGGTGTCAGGAAAATAACCTCACACTCAACGTCAACAAAACTAAGGAGATGATTGTGGACTTCAGGAAACAGCAGAGGGAACACCCCCATCCACATCGATGGAACAGTAGTGGAGAGGGTAGCAAGTTTTAAGTTCCTCGGCATACACATCACAGACAAACTGAATTGGTCCACTCACACAGACAGCATCGTGAGGAAGGCGCAGCAGCGCCTCTTCAACCTCAGGAGGCTGAAGAAATTCGGCTTGTCACCAAAAGCACTCACAAACTTCTACAGATGCACAATCGAGAGCATCCTGGCGGGCTGTATCACCGCCTGGTATGGCAACTGCACCGCCCTCAACCGTAAGGCTCTCCAGAGGGTAGTGAGGTCTGCACAACGCATCACCGGGGGCAAACTACCTGCCCTCCAGGACACCTACACCACCCGATGCTACAGGAAGGCCATAAAGATCATCAAGGACATCAACCACCGAGCCACTGCCTGTTCACCCCGCTGTCATCCAGAAGGCGAGGTCAGTACAGGTGCATCAAAGCTGGGACCGAGAGACTGAAAAACAGCTTCTATCTCAAGGCCATCAGACTGTTAAACAGCCACCACTAACATTGAGTGGCTACTGCCAACACACTGTCAATGACACTGACTCTACTCCAGCCACTTTAATCATGGGAATTGATGGGAAATGATGTAAATATATCACTAGCCACTTTAAACAATGCTACCTTATATAATGTTACTTACCCTACATTGTTCATCTCATATGCATACGTTGATACTGTACTCTATATCATCGACTGCATCCTCATGTAATACATGTATCACTAGCCACTTTAACTATGCCACTTGGTTTACATACTTATCTCATATGTATATACTGTACTCGATATCATCTACTGTATCTTGCCTATGCTGCTCTGTACCATCACTCATTCATATATCCTTATGTACATATTCTTTATCCCCTTACACTGTGTATAAGACAGTAGTTTTTTTGGAATTGTTAGTTAGATTACTTGCTCGTTATTACTGCATTGTCGGAACTAGAAGCACAAGCATTTCGCTACACTCGCATTAACATCTGCTAACCATTGTATGTGACAAATAAAATTTGATTTGATTTGATTTGATTTACTCTATATATTGAGTTGCAGGCAGCCACATGATTTGCTGTTCTACTCTAACTGTCCTTGATGAGCTAAATCAGGTCTGTAGAGCTGATGGCATGACCCATGTCATTGTGTGGGATACTGTCAGGTTCCACCATGCTCAAATGGTGCAAGCATGGTTTCAGGCCCATCCACAATTTACCACCCTGTGCTTACCCCATACTCTCCTTTCCTTAACCCGATTGAGGAATTTTTCTCCACATGGAGGTGGAAGGTATATGATAGGCGCCCTCACGAACAAGCCGCCCTTCTCCAGGCCATGGATGACGCATGTAATGACGTCACGGCAGACCAGTGTCAGGCCTGGATTCGCCATGCCCGAAGATTCTTCCCAAGATGTTTGGCTAATGAAAACATCCATTGTGACGTGGATGAGAACCTGTGGCCAAATCCCCAAGACAGGGTTGATGGAAATATAGAAGTACAGTAATCAATATTTTGTTTTGCTTTTTACAGTAAGCCAGGTGAGGAACACTGCAGTGATGTTTTACAGTAAGCCAGGTGAGGAACACTGCAGTTGACCTTTAACTGTTTTTTCTTTTTTTGTAGCTAATTATTTTTGCTTTGATTCAAAGAAACCTATGTTGTGATTTTATTGTATTTCATCAATAAATTTCATATTTTGTTCAATGATTCCACTGTCTGTAGTATTCTCTCTACTAGTCCTTTTACAGTGATGTATTTACGTGTAGTAGCATAATGAAACATGTATCACATATTTTGTACTACAATATTTAATGATTGTACGAACAACTACACAGTGAAACTATCGGTATCTCGTGTGTGGGTGATCTAAATGAATGTTCCTATGGTATTTCATGATAAATTAGTTATTTGAACCAATGATTCTGCAGGTGCAAGGTTTCTTTAACGATATGAATGCACAATGCAATGTTTTGAACTTTGGACAGCCTGTGTTACAATTGATGACCGTTTTGAGTTTTGTGTCTAGAGTTTTGAAAAAGTGATTGTTAAAAACTGTAATTGTTTAATGGTTCATTGAACAAGCATGGAAAACATTGTTTAAACCCTTTACAATTAAGATATGTGAAGTTCTTTGGATTTTTACTCATTATCTTTGAAAGACAGGGTTTATGTAGACACTGTGTATATCTACAGGATATATAATACACTGCGCAAAAAAATAAAGGGAACACTTAAACAACACAATGTAACTCCAAGTCAATCACACTTCTGTGAAATCAAAAAGTCCACTTAGGAAGTAAAACTGATTGACAAGGAATTTCACATGCTGTTGTGCAAATGGAATAGAAAACAGGTGGAAATTATAGGCAATTAGCAAGACACCCCCAATAAAGGAGTGGTTCTGCAGGTGGTGACCACAGACCACTTCTCAGTTCCTATGCTTCCTGGCTGATGTTTTGGTCACTTTTTAATGCTGGCGGTGCTTTCACTCTAGTGGTAGCATGAGACGGAGTCTACAACCCACACAAGTGGCTCAGGTAGTGCAGCTCATCCAGAATGGCACATCAATGCGAGCTGTGGCAAGAAGGTTTGCTGTGTCTGTCAGCGTAGTGTCCAGAGCATGGAGGCACTACCAGGAGACAGGCCAGTACATCAGGAGACGTGGAGGAGGCCTTAGGAGGGCAACAACCCAGCAGCAGGACCGCTACCTCCGCCTTTGTGCAAGGAGGAGCACTGCCAGAGCCCTGGAAAATGACCTCCAGCAGGCCACAAATGTGCGTGTGTCTGCTCAAAGGGTCAGAAACAGACTCCATGAGGGTTGTATGAGGGCCCGAAG
Organism: Oncorhynchus tshawytscha; assembly: GCF_018296145.1. NCBI lineage: Eukaryota > Metazoa > Chordata > Actinopteri > Salmoniformes > Salmonidae > Oncorhynchus > Oncorhynchus tshawytscha. The sequence goes on from NC_056458.1 coordinate 20,427,618, forward strand.
TCCACAGGTGGGGGTTGTGCTTACAGACCAACACCGTGCAGGACGTTTGGCATTTGCCAGAGAACACCAAGATTGGCAAATTCGCCACTTGCGTCCTGTGCTCTTCACAGATGAAAGCAGGTTCACACTGAGCACGTGACAGACGTGACAGAGTCTGTAGACACCGTGGAGAACGTTCTGCTGCCTGCAACATCCTCCAGCATGACCGGTTTGGCGGTGGGTCAGTCATGGTGTGGGGTGGCATTTCTTTGGGGGGCCGCACAGCCCTCCATGTGCTCGCCAGAGGTAGCCTGACTGCCATTAGGTACCGAGATGAGATCCTCAGACCCCTTGTGAGACCATATGCTGGTGCGGTTGACCCTGGGTTCCTCCTAATGCAAGACAATGGTAGACCTCATGTGGCTGGAGTGTGTCAGCAGTTCCTGCAAGAGGAAGGCATTGATGCTATGGACTGGCCCGCCCGTTCCCCAGGCCTGAATCCAATTGAGCACATCTGGGACATCATGTCTCGCTCCATCCACCAACAGACTCATCAGGAGCATGCCCAGGCGTTGTAGGGAGGTCATACAGGCACGTGGAGGCCACACACACTACTGAGCCTCATTTTGACTTGTTTTAAGGGCATTACATCAAAGTTGGATCAGCCTGTAGTGTGGTTTTCCACTTTAATTTTGAGTGTGACTCCAAATCCAGACCTCCATGGGTTGATAAATTTGATTTCCATTGATAATTTGTGTGATTTTGTTGTCAGCACATTCAACTATGTAAATAAAAAAGTATTTAATAAGAATATTTCATTCATTCAGATCTAGGATGTGTTATTTTAGTGTTCCCTTTATTTTTTTGAGCAGTGTATATTCCCTTGAATGAATGTGTGTGCGTGCATGATTGTGCGCATGCGTGTTCATGTGTGTGTTCATGTGTGCGAGTATGTGTGCTTCTGTGCACATCTGTGTGTGTTTTTGTGAGTGTATGATTGTGTGTTTCCACTGTTGTGGTGTGTGTTTATCAGAGTGTGTGTCAATGACACGTTTTTAATTTCCAGAGGAAACATGTCACAGATGAGTGTGAAGGGGAAATGGAAGCAGAGTGGGACACCGTGGTGTTACTGAGTCAGCACAGTGTTCTCAGTAACACGAGTATAACTCCAACACAGACTACATAATCATAGCCACCAGAAAACACAACAAAGTCGATAGACAGATGTTACAGTATTTCTGGTATATGGTGCTCACTTACATTAGCTAGAGATATTTATGGCCCTGGATGTTACCCACTACAAAAGCCTTGTATTTACACCCCACAGTGCAGTACTGTATCCTCTTACCTTCAACTGACACAGAGGTGACTTCTTCAATGTGTTTGAGAAGAAGGTGCAGTTTTGTGGTCATGTTGGACAAGGACAGAGTTTCAGGGGAACCAATCAGCATAGATGAAGCGGTTCTGAATGGCCCTATAGGCCAGGAGCTGATGTAGTATACAGAGATGTCAGGGGAGTCCAGGGCTCCGGTCACCTATAAGGCAATACAGAATGGTCAATACATACTGGGCACACACAGTGAGAAATGTAGGGACAATATAATGGACCATCGTGAGAAAAACATAGGGAGAGATACAGTAGCCTACCACAGAGTGCAAAAGCCTTGTGTGGTTCATGATTCCCCCATCCATGGATATCAGCTGCTGGTAATCTGTCTTCACGGTCACAGTGACGTTGAAGCAACAGCCTCTATTGCCTGAGTGAAATAATAATGAATAACGGTTTGCAATATGATTTTATGTGCCGTGATGTTTACACAATTGCAGTTATTATACAATTTAAAACATACATCTTGAATCACTTCAACAATAAAGTTGATCTAGGATCTGTTCTCACCTGTATGTTGAGGGTTGGTGCAAAAAGAGAGGCCCTCTCTCTGGCAGCACTTTTGCCACCCTGGACAGTCTGAGTCCCATTCACACCCTGTATTCCTGGGTGTGTCCTCTACACCCTTGGGGCAGGAGCCTGGTTTGGCAGTGAACTCTCCACTTCTGTTCATAGCTTAATCAATGAGAGAAACAGAAATAGAGAGAGTATCATATCAAATGTTTACAAAGAGCACTGTAAATAGCAAACTACGAACTGTATTCTTGGTCGACAGCCCCATCTATTGATCTTTGTTAGATACTTCATAAAAAGGGGTCTCCGTGACTACAGGTCCTGCTTGTTGTAGGGCAGGGTGCTGATGTAAATTGTGAAAATTAGTAAACGGTTAAATGTGTTCTTTACACATAGATACTTCTGTGTGCTCCTAAATATACTTTGTTTTCATGATGAACAAGTCCTAAAATTTAAGCTGGAACACTCACGTAAAGCACAGTAGCTGCTCACTTGTTCATAGCCTTCACAGCACCTCATAACCTCCTCGGTGACATTCATGTACTCAGTCCAATAGGCTGTTTTGTAAAGAGTGACCACACACGTCTTCCAGGGTAGCCATCCGCCACACGACCTCCGGTCCCTGTAGGAGGTCTTATAGGACCACATTTTACTCACCACCGTGCTCTCATGTCCAGTACACAGGTGGTAGCTGGACATAGACAGGTCATATCCTGAAATAAAGAAATACTTAAGTTATATAGTATCTAATGGAGACAATGCTGTTCTTTATGTTTGCAGAATGTAAGACAAATGGGAAGGGAATTCCAAACAACAGCTACAAATACATAATATTGGAAAATAAGTATTTGCAGATCAATGTTGCATAAATAACAGGATATATGAACACAAACACATAACAAAAGGTATTAATTTCCACAACAGCCAGCATTCATATAGGGCCAAGGAGTGCCCACAATATAAACGCACGTACAGTATGCTACATTTTATGGTTACACCTGGTTTTAGAAATGGAATCAAAACTGATTAGCAGATATCAGCCACCTGTCTCAACCTGTACAAAGAAAACATTAACAAAGATATCATGGAACATGGCAATAAACAGTAAAGCTTACACATGATAATATTATTGATTGTGTCATAACTTATTGTCCTACCTTTAAACAAAGTGCTGTGTCCCTTACAGAGGTCCAGAAGAGCCACGGCCAGACTGAGAGAGTACATCCAACTCATCTTGAATAAATGAAATACGCCACGTATTCAAAGACCATGCTGTACTACCATTTTCAGAGCTGAGCTTTTGGTAATGGAGTTTCTTTTCCCTCGTCGTCCACACACCCTGATATCCTCCACCCTTGCTCCCACAGTCCCCAGTGTAACATACTGCATGGCAATATCTAGATGGAGAGTGCATACAGCTATATGGAGACGGTGTATCCATTCACATTTGGTTGAAGTGACATTTCTGGAATCAAATTGATCCCTTTGTTTGTTCCTATATGTTTCCTGTATTTAAAAGTACTGTTCATCCCTAACTGTTGAGTGTGTGCTTATCATCCCAACCAGTTATGCGTGGCCGGGACAAACATAAGGCTTTGCACATACACTACATGAACAAAACTATGTGGACACCTGCTCGTCGAACATCTCATTCCAAAATCATGGGCGTTAATATGGAGTTGGTCCCCCCTTTGCTGGTATAACAGCCTCCACTCTTCTGGGAAGGCTTTCCTCTAGCTGGAACATTGCTATGGGGACATGCTTCCATTTACGCACAAGAGCATTAGTGAGGTCGGGGAATGACGTTGGGCGATTAGGCCTGGCTCGAAGTCGGCGTTCCAATTCATCCCAAAGGTGTCCGATGGGGTTGAGGTCAGGGCTCTTTGCAGGCCAGTAAAGTTCTTCCACACTGATCTCGACAAACCATTTCTGTATGGACCTCGCTTTGTGCACAGAGGCATTGTCATGCTTAAACAGGAAAGGGCCTTCCCCAAACTGTTGTCACAAAGTTGGAAGCACAGAATCAAGATTTCCCTTTACTGGAACTAAGGGGCCTAGCCAGAACCATGAAATACAGCCGCAGACCATTATTCCTCCTCCACCAAACTTTACAGTTGGCACTATGCGTTCGGGCAGGTAGTGTTCTCCTGGCATCCGCCAACCCCAAATTCGTCAGTCGAACTGCCCGATGGTGAAGCGTGATTCATTACTCCAGAGAACGTGTTTCCACTGCTCCAGAGTCCAGTGGTGGCGAGCTTTACACCACTCTAGCCGACGCTTGGCATTGCACATTGTGATCTTAGGCTTGTGTGTGGCTGCTCGGCCACGGAAACCCATTTTATGAGGTTTGGAACTCAGAGGGAGTGTTGTAACCGAGGACAGACAATGTTTACGCGCTACACGCTTCAGTACTTGGCGGTCCCGTTCTGTGAGCTTGTGTGGCCTACCAACTTCGCGGCTGAGCCGTTGTTGTTCCAAGACATTTCCACTTCACAATAACAGCACTTAGAGTTGACCGGGGCAGCTCTAGTAGGGCATACATTTGACGAACTGACTTGTTGGAAAGATGGCATCCTACGACAGTGCCATGTTGAAAGTCACTGAGCTCTTCAGTAAGGCCATTTTACTGCCAATGTTTGTTTATGTAGATTGCATGGCTGTGCGAATCCACTAATTTGAAGGGTTGGCCACATACTTTTGTATATATAGTATATGTTATGACCTACCATGGCAAACAAAATGTTTGTGATGCTAGAGGGGAAGAGATGGTGGCTATGAAAAGAGAACAGCAGTGACTGTCCCAGGTGATTTGTTTCCACTCAAGTAACCATGGCAGTGTTTGCTCTCACTCATTTCCTTACCTACTGCCTCCGGCAGGCAGGCAGGCTGGAGAATCAGGAGAAGTCACTAAAATACTGTGCTACCTAGTGTTTCACTAGTCTTGCCTAGGGCAACAGACTCAAATCAAAGTTTATTTTTCACGTGTGCCGAATACAACAGGTACCTTACAGTGAAGTGCTTACTTACAGGCTCTAACCAATAGTGCAAAAAAGGTATTAGGTGAACAAAAGGTAGGTAAAGAAATAAAACAACAGTGAAAAGACAGGCTATATACAGTAGCGAGGTTATAAAAGTAGCAAGGCTACATACGGACACCGGTTAGTCAGCCTGATTGAGGTAGTATGTAAATGTAGATATGGTTAAAGTGACTATGCATATATGATGAACAGAGTAGAGGTCGACCGATTAATCGGAATGGCCGATTAATTGGGCCGATTTCAAGTTTTCATACAATCGGAAATCTGTATTTTTGGACAACGATTTTGCCAATTTTTTTTTTCTTCTTTAAAAAAATCTTTAATCTTTATTTAATTAGGCAAGTCAGTTAAGAACATGTTCTTATTTTCAATGACGGCCTAGGAACGGTGGGTGAACTGCGGCCTAGGAGCGGTGGGTTTTCACATTGTCAGCTCGGGGCATCCAATCTTGCAACCTTACAGTTAACGAGTCCTTGTGCACTCCACAAGGAGACTGTTACGCGAATGCAGTAAGCCAAGGTAAGTTGCTAGCTAGCATTAAGCTTATCTTATAAAAAACAATCAATCAATCATAATCACTAGTTAACTACACATGGTTGATGATATTACTAGATATTATCTAGCGTGTCCTGCGTTGCATATAATCTGACTGAGCATACATACATACATACATACAAGTATCTAAGTATCTGACTGAGCGGTGGTAGGCAGAAGCAGGCGTGTAAAAATTTCATTCAAACAGCACTTTCGTGCGTTTTGCCAGCAGCTCTTCATTGTGCGTCAAGCATTGCGCTGTTTATGACTTCAAGCCTATCATCTCCCGAGATGAGGCTAGTGTAACCGAAGTGAAAAGGCTAGCTAGTTAGCGCGCGCAAATAGCGTTTCAAACGCCACTTGCTCTGCATGGGTAACGCTGCTTCGAGGGTGGCTGTTGTTGTTGTGTTCCTGGTTCGAGCCCAGGGAGGAGAGGGACGGAAGCTATACTGTTACACTGGCAATACTAAAGTGCCTGTAAGAACATCCAATAGTCAAAGTTTAATGGAATACAAATGGTATAGAGGAAAATAGTCCTATAATAACTACAACCTAAAACTTCTTACCTGGGAATATTGAAGACTCATGTTAAAAGTAACCATCAGCTTTCATATGTTCTCATGTTCTGAGCAAGGAACTGAAACGTTAGCTTTCTTACATGGCACATATTGCATTTTTACTTCTCCAACACTTTGTTTTTGCATCATTTAAAACAAATTGAACATGTTTCATTATTTATTTGAGGCTAAATTGATTTTAATTATGTATTATATTAAGTTAAAATAAGTGTTCATTCAGTATTGTTGTAATTGTCATTATTACAAATAAATAAATAAAATCGGCCGATTAATCGGCATCAGCTTTTTTGGTCCTCCAATAATCGGTATTGAAAAATCATAATGGGTCGACCTCTAGAACAGAGAGTAGCAGTAGCATAAAAGAGGGGTTGGCGGGTGGTGGGTGGGACACAATGCAGATAGCCCGGTTAGCCAACATGCGGGAGCACTGGTTGGTCGGCCCAATTGAGGTAGTATGTACATGAATGTATAGTTAAAGTTACTATGCATATATGATAAACAGAGAGTAGAAGCTATTCATGAAATATGAATATCTTCTGCTGGTTATAATGCTAATTTGATTTGATAACTAAGCTCTCTAGGAAAAGTAGTTACTTTAGAAATTGTGTCACTTTTCCCTCAGACTGTAACAAAAAATACATGCGCCATCCTCCATAAAAAGATCTCTATAACCTCTGGAATTTTAAAGGTTCACTCATCACAACTAATTCTAATGCGATGTGAAAATGAACTATTAAACATATTAAACAATTAAACCTAGCCTCAGTAATATGACTGAATCAATTATGATACTCTGAGGCACTGGGGCATATCACTGCATTAAAGGCACATTTACAGGCCGTACGCTCCAGTGCACAAGTCCGAAAGGGTATACAGTAGTTTCTGGAAATGTTTGTGTGCACTTGTCCAGCAGTGTTTGGCCCTGCACAAATAACGAACCACTTTTGTGCACAGACATGCACGGACGTGTATACAATATGTCAGGAAATAGTTCAGTAAAATCCCCAGAAACCACACATGTCCACCCACATACCAAGACACATCTTGAAATTCCAGTGCACTCCTTTGACGTCAGTTGCAACACATCTCCTTCCACATCCGCCCACGTCTCTCCCATGAATGTCAGTAAATGGCCGTGCACTTGCTAACTTCCGGCGTCGACAGAGATGGCCGTCTCGCTTCGTGTTCCTAGGAAACCATGCAGTATTTTGTTTTTTTTTACGTGTTATTTCTTACATTGGTACCCCAGGTAATCTTAGGTTTCATTACATACAGTCGGGAGGAACTACTGAATATAAGAGCAACGTCAACTCACCATCATTACGACCAGGAATATGACTTTCCCGAAGCGGATCCTGTGTTTTGCCTTCCACCCAGGACAATGGATCGGATCCCAGCCGGCGACCCAAAACAACGACGCTGTAAAAGGGGCAAACGAAGTGGTCTTCTGGTCAGGCTCCGGAGACGGGCACATCGTGCACCACTCCCTAGCATACTACTCACCAATGTCCAGTCTCTTTACAACAAGGTTGATGAAATCCGAGCAAGGGTAGCATTCCAGAGAGACAGAGACTGCAACGTTCTTTGCTTCACGGAAACATGGCTCACTCGAGAGACTCTATCGGAGTCGGTGCAGCCAGCTGGTTTCTTCATGCATCACGCCGACAGAAAAAAGCATCTTTCTGGTAAGAAGAGGTGCGGGGGGGTATGCCTTATGATTAACGAGACGTGGTGTGATCATAACAACATACAGGAACTCAAGTCCTTCTGTTCACCTGACTTAGAATTCCTCACAATCAAATGTCGACCGCATTATCTACCAAGGGAATTCTCTTCGAATATAATCACAGCCGTATATGTTTACTCTATGTAAACTGGAAACCACATATCCTGAGGCTGCATTCATTGTAGCTGGGGATTTTAACAAGGCTAATCTGAAAACAAGACTCCCTAAATTGTATCAGCATATCGAATGAGCAACCAGGGCTGGTAAAACCCTGGATCATTGTTATTCTAACTTCTGCGACGCATATAAGGCCCTCCCCCGCCCTCCTTCCGGAAAAGCTGACCACGATTCGATTTTGTTGCTTCCAGCCTACAGACAGAGACTAAAACAAGAAGCTCCCGCGCTCAGGTCTGTTCAACGCTGGTCCGACCAATTTGATTCGACGCTTCAAGACTGCTTCGATCACGTGGATTGGGATATGTTCCGCATTGCGTCCAACAACAACATTGACGAATATGCTGATTCGGTGAGCGAGTTCATTAGAAAGTGCATCGGCGATGTTATACCCACAGCAACAATTAAAACATTTCCAAACCAGAAACCGTGGATTGATGGCAGCATTCTGGCGAAACTGAAAGTGCGAACCACTGCTTTTAACCAGGGTAAGGTGACCGGATAACATGACCGAATACAAACAGTGTAGCTATTCCCTCTGCAAGGCAATCAAACAAGCTAAGCATCAGTATAGAGACAAAGTAGAGTCGCAATTCAACGGCTCAGACACAAGAGGTATGTGGCAGGGTCTACAGTCAATCAAGGATTACCAAACGAAAACCAGCCCCGTCGCGGGCCAGAATGTCTTGCTCCCAGACAGACTAAATAACTTTTTTGCTCGCTTTGAGGACAATACAGTGCCACTTACATGGCCCGCTACCAAAACCTGCGGACTCTCCGACGTGAGTAAAACATTTTAACGTGTTAACCCTCGCAAGGCTGCAGGCCCAGACGGCATCCCCAGCCGAGTCCTTAGAGCATGCACAGACCAGCTGGCTGGTGTGTTTACGGACATAATCAATCCTTATCCCAGTCTGCTGTTCCCACATGCTTCAAGAGGGCCACCATTGTCCCTGTTCCCAAGAAAGCTAAGGTAACTGAGCTAAACGACTACCGCTCCGTAGCACTCACTTCCGTCATCATGAAGTGCTTTGAGAGACTAGTCAAGGACCATATCACCTCCACCCTACCTGACACCCTAGACCCATTCCAATTTTCTTACCGCCCCAATAGGTCCACAGACGATGCAATCGCAACCACACTGCACACTGCCCTAACCCATCTGGACAAGAGGAATACCTATGTGAGAATGCTGTTCATCAACTACAGCTCAGCATTTAACACCATAGTACCCTCCAAACTCGTCATCAAGCTCGAGACCCTGGGTCTCGACCCTGCCCTGTGCACTGGGTACTGGACTTCCTGACGGGCCGCCCCCAGGTGGTGAGGGTAGGTAACAACATCTCCACCCCGCTGATCCTCAACATTGGGGCCCCACAAGGGTGCGTTCTGAGCCCTCTCCTGTACTCCCTGTTCACCCACTGTAGCTACAGGCATGAGAACTAAAGTAAGAAACAGAATGTTTGCCAAAGTGTGTACCAAGCTTATGGTTACTGTTATTTTCAGTAAAACAGTCAATAGTCAAAACAGTCAATAACCAAGCTCTTGGTTACTGTTATTTTCAATAAAACAGTCAACCGCAGAAACAATTAATGTTCTAACAAAGTACAGCAATCAGTGATTAACGGAACTACGAGGGCTATAGCAGCCACTTTAGACCAGGTGGGTGGAATTCAATGTCTGTTTTCATTCTACTTTTCTAGACTCAAATATATAACTTGAAACATGTAATAGGGCCATATATGCACTTTGTTTTCCAAGGACCAGGAGTAATAAACCTAGTGTTACACAGAAACCACTTCTCCAAAAATACTTCTTTGTATGTGTCACGACTTCCATGGAAGGTAATTCCTCTCCCTGTTCAGGAGGCGCTCGGGCGTCGCCGGCCTACTAGCCATCACCGATCCATGTTTCCTTTTCAGTTTGTTTTGTCTTTGGTTCTTCCACACCTGATTTCAATTGCCTTAATTTCTGTGTGTATATATTTACCCTGTTGCCTGCCTAGGTTTGTGCAGGATTGTTTTATTTTGTGATATAGCTCAGTGAGGTTGTGCCCGATTTTTTTGTTTCACGCATTTAATAAGAGTGTGTTAATTATGAGCTTTGTTTGTTCCTTCTTGTGTGAGTAACGGGTGTCTCTGTTGTCGAGGGCGTTTGACTTTTGGATTGTGCCATACCTGAATTTGATGGACTTACCTGTTAAAAGTACGCTTCTCAGACATCTCTGCTCTCCTGCGCCTGACTCCTTCACCTACCTCCTAACGTAACTTTGTCACAGAATCCTGCACCAGATCGATGGAGTCAGCAGGAGTTGACACGCTCCCAACATCTATGGAGGAGCGAGTTCAACACCACACAGGAGTGTTACACCGGCTGGGGACCGCTATGGATCAGGTGATGGCGACGATGGAAAGATGGGAGAGTAGTGGCCTTCCTACACCTCCACCAGCCACACAACCCTCTCCTTCATTGCCTGGTCCCAGTGGTATTCGACTCACACTCCCGAGGGAGTACGATGGGACAGCGGCCTGGTGCCAGGGGTTCTTACTCCGAGATTGAGTTATACCTGGCAACCGTTCACCCGGCTCCTTCGGGAGGTGAGAGCGTGAATGCCCTCGTCTCCTGCCTCTCAGGCAAAGCCCTTGAGTGGGCCAACGTGGTATGGAACGATCCAGACTCGGCGAGGGACCACTACCCAGAGTTCACCCTCCGCTTTTGGGCCATGTTCGACCCACACCTGAGGGCCGAGAGGCGGTGAACGGCATTTCCATCTAAGGCAGGAGAAGAGGAGAGCACAGGACTTCGCCCTAAAGTTCCGGACCTTGGCCGCTGGCGCGGGATGGAATGACAGGGTCCTGATTGATCACTATAGGTGCAGTTTGCGCGAGGACGTCCATAGGGAGCTAGCCTGTAGAGACACCACCCTCTCCTTGGACCAGCTGATAGACATGTCCATTCAATTGGACAACTTGCTGGCGACCCGCGGACATCCGGATCGGGTCCTGTCAGTTTCATCCCCCAAGCCCCTCCACCCCAACGCCCATGGAGCTAGGAGGTGCTGTAGCGAGGGCGACCGGAGGAGGAGCCCTTTCCTGTACCAGCTGTGGTTGTAGAGGGCAAACTGCTGACCGGTGCTGGAGGGGTCCTTCGGGGAGTCGAGACGCCAGGATGAGCACTGCTCGGACACCCCAGGTGAGTCGGCACCAGGCTCACCCAGAGCCCCCTGTTGGTCACATGTATGCGTTTATTTATTTTCCTGAATTTTCCCCTCATTTCCAGCATAAGGCGCTAGTAGATTGAGGCGCAGCAGGACATTTTATTGACCGCAGTTTTGCGCATAGCTTAGGGATCCCCCTTGTTCAGATTGATAAACCCTTCCCAGTGCACGCCTTAGACAGCCGACCATTAGGGTCAGGGCTAGTCAGGGAGGCCACGGCTCCACTGGGCATGGTTACGCAGGAGGGTCATGAGGAGAGAATTAGTCTCTTCCTCATTGATTCTCCTGCGTTTCCGGTGGTGCTGGGGATCCCCTGGTTGGCCCGTCACAACCCCAAGACTTCGTGGCAACAGAGGGCTCTAAAGGGGTGGTCAGAGGAGTGCTCAGGCATGTGTCTAGGGGTTTCCATTGGTGCAACGAAGGTGGAAAGTCCAGACCAAATCTCCACCGTGCGCATTCCCTCAGAATATGCCGATTTGGCTATCACCTTCTGTAAAAAGAAGGCGACCCAATTACCACCTCATCGACGAGGGGATTGTGCGATAAATCTCCTGGTAGATGCTGCACTTCCCAGGAGTCACGTGTATCCCCTGTCACAGGAGGAGACGGTGGCTATGGAGACATATGTCTCTGAATCTCTGGGGCAGGGGTACATTTGGCCCTCCACATCACCTGCCTCCACGAGTTTCTTTTTTGTGAAGAAGAAGGAGAAAGGTCTGTGTCCGTGCATTAACTATAGAGGTCTAAATTCCATCACGGTGGGGTACAGTTACCCGCTACCTCTCATTGCCACGGCGATTGAGTCATTTCACGGGGCACGCTTTTTCACAAAACTGGCTCTCAGGAGCGTGTATAACTTGGTGCATATCCGGGAGGGAGATGAGTGGAAGACAGCGTTTAGTACCACATCCATGAGTACCTCGTCATGGCGTACGGGTTGAAAAATGCTCCAGCAGTTTTCCAAACATTGGTAAACGAGATTCTCAGGGACCTGCACAGGCAGGGTGTGGTGGTTTATATCGATGACATTCTGGTCTATTCCGCTACACGTGCCGCGTATGCAAGGTACTTGGGCGACTGTTGCAGCATGACCTGTACGTCAAGGCTGAGAAATGCTTGTTCTTCAAACAGGCCGTCTCCTTCCTTGGGTATTGCATTTCCACATCAGGGTTGGTGATGGAGTGTGACCGCATTGCAGCCGTGCGTAATTGGCCGACTCCAACCACGGTAAAGGAGGTGCAGCGGTTTTTAGGGTTTGCCAACTACTACTGGAGGTTTATCCGGGGTTTTGGGCAGGTGGCTGCTCCCATTACGTCACTGCTGAAGGGGGGCCGGTGCGTCTGGTGTGGTCGGCTGAGGCAGACAGTACTTTTGGTCGCCTGAAGGCTCTGTTTACCTCGGCTCCCGTGCTGGAGCATCCGTATCCCTCTTTAGCATTCATAGTGGAGGTGGACACGTCCGAGCCTGGGATTGGAGCCGTGCTCTCACAGCGCTTGGGTGCGCCACCGAAGCTCCGCCCCTCTGCTTTCTTTTCGAGGAAGCTCAGCTCGGCGGAACGAAACTATGACGTGGGGGATCGGAAGTTGTTGGCTGTCGTCAGAGCTCTGAAGGTGTGGAGACATTGGCTTGAGGGGGCTCAACACCCTTTTCTCATCTGGACTGACTACCGTAATCTGGAGTACATCCGGGCGGCAAGGAGCCTGAACCCTCGTGAGGCAAGGTGGGCTATGTTTTTCACACGATTTAGGTTTACTATCTCCTATAGACCAGGTCCCCAGAACACTAAGGCAGACGCACTGCCCTGACTGTGTGATACAGAGGAGCGGTCCATCGATCCTACTCCCATCCTTCCGGCCTCTTGTCTGGTGGCACCGGTGAGGTGGGAGGTAGACTCAGACATCGAGCGAGCATCACGTGTAGAGCCTACTCCACCACAGTGTCCAGCTGGACGGGTGTACGTTCTGCTGGAGGTTCGGGACAGACTGATCTGGTGGGCTCACACGTTCCCCTCCTCTGGTCATCCGGCATCGGTAGGACGGCGCGATGTCTTAGTGGGAAGTACTGGTGGTTCACTTTGGCCAAGGACGTGAGGGTTTATGTGTCCTCCTGCTCGGTGTGTGCTCAGTGCTAGGCACCTACCCAGAGGGAAGTTACAACCCCTTCTCGTTCCACAGCGGCCTTGGTCACACTTGTCTGTTGACTTCCTGACCGATGTGACTCCATCACAGGGAAAAACCCCGATCCTGGTCGTTGTGGATCGGTTTTCTAAGCCCTGTCGTCTCCTCCCTTTGCCTGGTCTCCCTACGGCCCTACAGACTGCAGAACCCTGTTTACTCACGTCTTCCGGCACTACGGGGTGCCCGAGGACATTGTTTCTGATCGGGGTCCCCAGTTCACGTCCAGGGTGTGGAAGGCGTTCATGGAACATTTCGAGGTCTCGGTCAGCCTTACCTCAGGTTTTCACCCCGAGAGTAATGGGGGGATGGAGAGAGTGAACCAGGATGTGGGTAGGTTTCTGTGGTCGTATTGCCAGGACTGGCCAGGGAAGTGGGTGAAGTATATCCCATGGGCAGGGATGGCCCACAACTCACTCCGCCACTCCTCTACGAACCTGTCGCCCTTCCAGTACGTGTTGGGGTATCAGCCGGTCCTGGTACCATGGCATCAGAGCCAGACCGAGGCTCCTGTGGTGGATGATTGGTTGAAGCGCTCGAGGGGGACCCGTGTCTGGCTCTCGACCCGAAACCTGCCCCTCTGCCTGCCCTGCCGGAAGCTGGGCCTGCGGTTTGTGGAGCTGTTTAAAATCCTGAGGAGAATAAACGAGGTGTGTTAATAGGTTACAGCTTCCCCCTTATTACCGTATTAACCCCTCGTTTCATGTGTCTCTCCTTAGGCTGGTGGTGGCTGATCCGCTTCAAGAAGCTGAGGTGCGGGAGGTCCCTCCGCCCTCCTGGACATCGAGGGGGCACCGGCGTGTGCAGTTCGGTCCATTATGGACTCGAGGCGTCGGGTGAAGGGCCTTCAGTACCTCGTGGATTGGGAGGGGTACGGTCCAGAGGAGAGATGCTGGGTGCCGGTGGAGGACGTATTGGACCTATCTATGCTGAGGGAGTTTCACCACCTCCATCCGGATCGCCCTGCGCCTCGTCCTCAAGGCCGTCGTCGGTGCACTGCAGGAGCCGCGCGTCAGGGGGGGTGGGGGGTACTGTCAAGACTTCCACCGTTCCTCTCCCTGTTCGGGCGATCCGGATGAAACGGACTTGTGGAGGTCTAAAAAATTTGGCCGGCTTTCTTTAGATTTTCCCATGATGTCAAGCAGAGGCACTGAGTTTGAAGGTAGACCTTGAAATACATCCACAGGTACACCTCCAATTGACTCAAATGATGTCAATTAGCCTATCAGAAGCTTCTAAAGCCATGACATCATTTTCTGGAACTTTCTAAGCTGTTTAAAGGCACAGCCAACTTAGTATATGTAAACTTCTGACCCACTGGAATTGTGATACAGTGAATTATAAGTGAAATAATCTGTCTGTAAACAATTGTTGGAAAAATGACTTGTGTCATGCACAAAGTAGATGTCCTAACCAACTTGCCAAAACTATAGTTTGTTAACAAGAAATTTGTGGAGTGGTTGAAAAACGAGTTTTAATGACTCCATCCTAAGTGTAAGTAAACTTCCGACTTCAACTGTACATATCATTAGTGTTGTTCATATGTACAAATGTTCCAACAGAAATTAAAATAATCTGAGACAGGATCTTGTTCTCACTGATTTATAGACAAAGTTAGCTAGCTTGGCTACACTCATATGAATGAGAAAATCTCACTTGTTTTTCACTTGTTCAAAACACTTAAATTATACATCAAAATAACCAGAAAAACTCATCAGTTTAGATAAACATGCTATCTATAGAAACCATGCTTATAATTGTTACAAACCTTAAAACAGGATAAATAAGTAGACACAGAGATATGGCTTCTTTTCACTGGGCTTCACTTGCAACACATGAGGTAGAAAGGCACGCGCCTGTGGCATTTGAGAATTTACGTGATGTGCACCATCCGGAAATTTCCTGAACTGTACTAATGCATAATTGTGATTTTACTATCCCTGAAATTCCTGTATCACGCAAGTGTTCTGGGATGCGTGGATCTCTACAGGAGTCTGCACACTAACATTGGGAAATTCCCACCCACAACCATGCACCTCAAATTTCACAGGAATATAACAGATCCAATTTCACCCAGAAACTCTGCTTTTCATACAGGCTGTGCTGGAGGGAGGTGAGGGAGGGAGGGTGCTCTCAGAGAAGAGGGGTGGCTCAACCTGAGTGACACAACAACCATTAACAGGTGTCTTCACATCACTTAGTTCCACAGATTATGGGACTGGCCCTAACTGCAGAACCACAATCATAGTGTCCCCCCACTCAGGTGCAGCTTGTTCTATCCAGTTTATTTGCATACCTTAAAGTCTTCGCATATACACACAGATTGTACATACATGTTAAAATGAGGCAATAGCAGTGCCACACCTTCCTTGGATTATCCGCTTGTGAGGTACAGTACTACATGAAGACTTTCCAGGATGTGGTCGGACAAACAGAGCAACAGGCGTCCTCTGGGTATCTGTAATGAGAGAGAGCAGAGGTGCCATAATTACATTTTTAATCACATGTCTTTAATTAGTTTCAGTGGGACAGTGGATCTGGTTACAGAGAAATGCATTCATCCACCAATGTCAAATGCAGATATTACCCTGTGCTTTGATTGTCGTCATTTAGATACAACATAAAAATAACATTAACAATAAGAGAAAAATACATTCTGCATTTAATTATGTAATTTAACAGTATCCACCTATTTTTAAAGAACAGAATATTGATATTTTGCAACTGGACAACGATGTTGACCTGATAGCAATATGAATGTTTTTTTTATTGAATGTGAATTGGTGTTGCTTCCCAAGGGCATGTTCATATGGCAAAGAACGAAAATATGGCCTGTCACTTTAAGATGGTTAAGTCTGCCTGTCATATCCTACACTCCCGCCTACATGGTATAAAGCAGCCTATCAGCTCACAGCGCACGTGACGAGCGTTCTATGCGATGACCTCATCCCTGGAGTGGGATGACGTCAAATTCAAGATGGATGGAATCACGACTACCACACACTCAACAT
This sequence comes from Oncorhynchus tshawytscha, assembly GCF_018296145.1. Taxonomy (NCBI): domain Eukaryota; kingdom Metazoa; phylum Chordata; class Actinopteri; order Salmoniformes; family Salmonidae; genus Oncorhynchus; species Oncorhynchus tshawytscha. Next base: position 20,443,949 of record NC_056458.1, read on the forward strand.
AATTCTGATATAAAGTCTTTAGTGTGCTGCGTGGAAACAGAACGAATACATAGGGGTAAGTTTAGAAAGCCATGAAACTACTTTGGTTGAGATTGTCTTGCGCTAGTGCTCCACATTGGACTCTTGTTTGGAGAAAAGCTTTTTTTCCTGACGTAACTCTGAGGTGGTTTCTTCGTCTTTTCTAAACCCCACGAGTAACTGCTCTGTGTCTGCTCCTGTAGATGCTGCGTCTGCGCTTTAACTAACCAGGGAGAAAATACAGTAGTGGGTGTGTGCGCACACAGTGACCACACACTCGTTTCTCGAGCACTGTGGTTTTATTCTGTTTCTTTACGTTTCTCTTTCGGAAACATTAACACAAAGTGATTACGTGATTTCACCACCAGCAACGGTAACAAACAGACCATATACCGCGTCATTGTTTTAGATGTAATTAACCTATTTAGTCCATCACGGAGAAGATACTTGGCAGAGTTCTTAAACCAGTTTCGGCTGAATATTTGTGTCATCAGGAATTTTAGCCACGTCTCGCTTATTATCTAATGCTTGCTCCCCCTGGCTTTTCCTCAGACACATTCTATGGGCGCAGCGTTCTAAACTTTTCTGGCATGGAATGTACCAAACATGTTTGTGTAATCATATGGAATTATTAGCTGTGTGCAATGGAATGAACGCTGGCTGCGTTCCTTCTAAATATGCCCCCCGCCATGTCTTCTGATTAAAGACATGATGTAATCTAAATAGAACCTATAAATGCGCATGCGTCATGTTATTTGCGCTCATAGCACAGAAAGATACACTAACCTACCAGTTGCTGATCTAAAAAAGATTGGATAGTCTAATTCAGTACTCTTCATGATTTACAGAATACGTGTTTTGGTATTCTAAAATTGAAAATGAAGGATTTACAAACTAGGCAAGTGTTCACTAATAAATTGTTGGCACAGACTGCATAGCAAAATACCTCTTACCGAGAAAAAAAATCAGGCTTCTGGCAAACAGTTGTGTCAAGTCTTTGGCCAATTTGTCGCAAATTTGCAGCAATCTCATATTTTCACATGCATATGGCAGACTGTTGCGGTAAATTTGCGGCAATTTGTGAACTTCTGGCGATCAATTCTGTGTAACTTGTGATGAACTTTCTGATTGCTGCAAACTCAGTATGAATATGCAAATTAGATCATTTCCAAAATAAATTGTTTATTTAATATTTTATGTAGCTACAACACATACATGAGAGAAATGTGAACACTATGGGTGAGGATGTTGACCTTAGGATGTTTAAAGGGACAACTACAGAATTATTTACATGAGCCAAGTGATAACTGAGCAATAGATTTCAACCAATGGAAGTTTCAAAAATCATTAACAAAATCTAAATAATTAAAACAAAACTAAATCATACCCTGTTCAGGACTATTGCCTTTTTGAGTGAACTTTGGAGATGGCGGCTTTGTGGAAGTCCTTCGTCCAAAGCTTGTTGAATGCATGTACTGAAACAATCAGAAAACACCAAACAAACAATCATTCATTCATCATTAAGGTTGTTGGAATTTTCAGAGGGTTTTGTGATGAATCTGATTCAATGAACGCACATTTAGCTATATTCTGCGACAACACTCAAATTTAACCATCAAATTCATCATTTGTAACGCTTGTTACTTATCGTTTTCACAGTTTTCACTCTGCCAAAACACCCGTAGTTTGTCTAAATAACATTAGCCGTTTTCCACTCACTAAGTCGCACTAGAGGACGTTAGTTGCCACGTCTTGACACTTGCTCACATTATGCTGGACTTATCCCACTGGCTGGGTCAAATATCTATAATGTATTTTTTAGTGTTGCATTGCGCAGAGGCTTTGCTGACATGCATCTAAAAAAATTGGTTGAGTTTGCCCCACCAAGATTTACATGCTAAAATCAGCACTGCCATAACCCAACCTTAATAACCCAGTACCAACGACCCAACCCTGCTGTTTTTACAGAAAACAACCCAACTATTGACCCAATGCCTGCAGCCCAGCAATTGGGTCATCCAAACAACCAAGCATTTTGTAAAGTGTAACTAACATCTCAAAGTCAAGCATGCAAGAAGTCTTGGCCTGTCTGGTGCACAAATATTTCTCTGTCCTCAGTTTGATTGAAGGCCTCAATCTGTATTTTTGCCTTGTAACTGATTCTAGAACAAGAGGAGGAACAGCATGATCAAGATGAGTTAGCTTCAGCTAGTTTGAAGCAATGAAAGATCTGATTGTTACAAAGAATGAATGTATGGGCTACATTTGAGAATACATGCATTTGCTTACCTTATCAATCTTAAAGACAATACTAATTTATCACTTAAAAAAAGTGTTATGAGTGATTGCACCGCAAACATATTTCCAGGGTGTTGATGCATCCTCCTCTCTGCCTCTTCAACACCACTGGTCAGGGAAGGGTATCCATCTGCAAAAGTAAATGTTGCATTATTGTCAAATCAACTCATATTGTTGCTACCTTAGCAATTGTGCTAACTAACATGCTACTGAACTGTGACACTAGCATATTGGCATGCATATTGGTATTAAGACACCCCAAAATATAAATGTTTAGGCAAATCATTAGTTAGATAGTTTAGCTACCTATCACATGAATTGTGCAAAAATAGGATCGCCAACGTTAGCTAGCTCAGCACTCAGTCAGTGGCACTGAGATTGAAACTCGTATCAACAAAATGTGTTTCACTCTATCCCATAAAACATGACATTGCTAAGTAGGTGTCATTTTACCAAATAAAATGTAGAAGTTTATTCACTAGGAAGTTTAATTAATAAGTTAGACACTCACAGGACAACTTTGGTAGCTAGCTAAGATAGCTTGGTTTCCATTTTTCACCAGATGTTTCTAATCCCGTTGGTTATGTAACGGTTACTGGTCTTGGAACTTTTTGCAACAAGTTATGCCACAGATTCAAATTGAATCTTGAGAGAATTATCTACCAGAAAAAAAATTCTGGCGAGCTCTTTACCACTTGTGGCAATAAATATTAATGCTGCCAAAGATTTGCCACAGATTCACCATTAGGTGCAAACATTTGCAGACCACTGGCAACATTTTGTGGCACACCATCTAGTTTTCAGAAAATTTGCCACACACGTGGGCAAGTTTCTGAAACATTGTCACACCTGTATGTCATATAAGAATTTAGCATAATGTTATTAGATTCTTTTCTACTTTTCTACTTTTCTACTGTTATTTATTTCTTTAGGTAGATTTATTTGACACATAGTGTGTTTGATTTGATGTATTTCCTAAATGTTTAGGTAACTCCTTCCTTAATTTTTTTTCCTGAAAAATGTTAGTCAAACTACAGGTCTTAAAATTAAAATCCTCATTTTTTTCTTGCCTTTCAGTCAGAATGGAGAGTCTGGTGCACTATAGTAATCCCTCCCATGGCCTCTCGGTCCTGGGGATGCTTAATGAGCAGCGCCTGAAGGGGCAGCTCTGTGACACAGTCTTGGTTGTCGGGGATCAGAGGTACCAAGCCCACAGGAGTGTGCTTGCTGCCAGCAGTGAGTATTTCCAATCCCTGTTCACACGGAGGCTGTCTGACACCCACAAAGTGATACAGTTGGACTTCTGTGAGCCTGAGGCCTTTGAGGTAGTGCTGAATTACATATACTCATCCTCCCTCTTCGTGGACAGAGGCAGCCTGGCAGCCATCCAGGAGATGGGATACAGTCTAGGAATCCCCTTTCTAACCAACATCATGTCAACAAGGCCGCATGTGTCCTACTGCGTCTCCAGAAAAAGGTTGTCCTTCTCAGAGGAAGATGACAACGACAGCCAGCCGAGGAGTGTCATTATGCGCCAGAACCGAGGTGGTGATTCTCTCGGCTCCAGTCGCTACGGTTCAAATTATCAAGGAGAGCCCTCAGGACAGAGGAATCCAAATGAATCATCCAGGAACACTGCATCCAATACCAGAAAATCAGCTGAAGCAACTAGTGAGGGTTCTGATAGCAAGTCCATCAGTTCATATGCCTCCATCTTAAAGGGGAAGACATCATCACGCACAGGGTCATCAGTAAGGCCCCAGCTCACCACCTCAGTCTCCTTCAGTGAATCTCCAACAGTCATGTTACAGACTGAGTCTGATCTAAGCACTAAAGAAGAGGAGGAGGAGCAGAGGCTCTACAGACCCAAATCAAATGTTCAGGGCTCGGCAGGGGAGCCTAGCCAGACCATTGACAGGAGTGGCCCACTCATAAAAAGCCTGCTGCGCAGGTCATTATCCATGGACAGTCCCGTCCCAGTCTTCTCCCCAACACTGGAGCTCAATAAGCTGCAAGGCCGAGAACAGTCTGTTAAGATGGTGGCAAAGACAGAGGAAGGGACTCAGATTGAGCACAAACACAGTGTGAAAGTGGTTCCCCCACTTCTTCTCAGGTCAAGGCACCACAGTAGGTATGATGATGAAGAAGAAACTCAGGGAGAGGTGTTCCATGTGAAGACAGAACCTAGCAGCCCACTGTCTGACCCCTCAGAGATCATTAGAATCACAGTAGGGGATTCTCTACCAGTAAACCTAAAAGACATTGAAATTAATTTTGACCAAGGCCCTACTAAGCCATGTTATAATCTCCCTGGAAAGAGAAAGGTGAGAAGAGACAACAGAAGGTACCCATTCAAAAAGTCCAAAGGTGTGAACAAAGATGATTTACCATGTGAAGATGAAAATAACATGTCAGAATCTGTACCTCACAACTCCAACATGGACGACAATGATGGAGACTGGACTGATGAGCCCAGGCAGAGCAAGATGTTTAAATGCTGGAACTGTTTAAAAGTGTTCAGATCCAAAGCTGGACTGCACCGCCATGTTAACATGTATCACAACCCAGATAAGCCATATGCTTGTGACATCTGCCACAAACGCTTCCACACCAACTTCAAAGTCTGGACCCACTGCCAAACCCAGCATGGAGTGGTACAAAACCCTGCTTCATCCTCCAGCTCGTTCCAGCTGGATGAAAAGTTTCAGAGGAAGCTGATTGATATTGTGCGAGAGAGAGAAATAAAGAAAGCCTTGCTCATGAAGCTGAGGAGGAATAAGCAGGGTTCACAGTCTCAGGTGTTTGCCAAAAAAGGTGGCCTGAGGTCCAGGTCAAATTTGATATGCCCTTACTGTGGGAAAACATTTTTGTTTCTGTCTCAGTTCAAGCAGCATTTGAAGACACACCCTGCAGAGAGAGACAACCAAGAGACTGAGAGAGAGAGCAGTCTCTGCCAAAAGGACCAGGACCAGCCCGGTCAGAGAGAGAACACAGACACAGAGGTTTACTCCTGCAGGCTCTGCAATGAGAAGCTGTCCTCTCACTTTGAGCAGGGAGACCATGAGAGGGGCTGTCGACATGCAACCGTGTGCCCGTACTGTGGCCTCCGATTCTCCAGCCCAGCGGTTAAAAAAGAGCACGAAGCACACTGCAAGTACAAGAAACTGACCTGCCTGGAGTGCATGCGGACCTTCAAGTCCTCCTTTAGCATATGGAGACACCAGGTGGAGGTTCACAACCACAACATTATGACTGTTAAGGAACAGCTGAGCCACCAGGAGGAGATCAATGGGGAAGTATCTGACCACCTCGGAAGGCCGCTCCATACACAGGAGTCTGTGGGAGCGGGGAGCTTCAGAGAGGACATCATCTACAGTGACTCTTCAGGTCCGCCTATGTTCGACTCAGAGGATTCTTCATCATTCGTGCCAGAGGACTTGAGTGTTAGCCAGCATAAGAACGACCATCATGGCGAGCTGACAGTGAAGGAGGAGCCCATTGAGGAGGCTGTGAGCGAGAGGGAGGACATGACATCTGGGGCCTCCATTGAGCCCGAGGAGCCAGGTGTTTGGCCATGTGAAAAATGTGGCAAGCTCTTCGGTGGCCACAAAGACCTGGAGCGCCACCAGGAGCTGCTGTGCCACATCAAACCCTTCATCTGTCACATCTGCAATAAGGCCTTCAGGACCAACTTTCGTCTTTGGAGCCACTTCCAGTCCCACATGTCCACCTCCGATGAACCTGGAGTGAGAGAGGTCGATGATAGGCGCCCTTCGTCTCCCTCCCCCTCACCACCACTTGCGGTCACACAAGCAACTGGACGTCCTGCCCCACAAGTTTCTCCACCTAAACCAATGGAGGCAGAGCCAGTGGTAGCTAAATCTGTGGTAACTAAATCTGTGGTAACTAAGGAGGAGGAGAAGCCTGTAAGCTCGTCGTCAATGCCCAGGACCAAGAGGCCGGAGATGGACAGATCATACAGTAACCCCCTACCCAAGACGGATAGTGTGGATAATCCTCTCACCCCTCAGGAATCAGAAACCTTTTTTTACCATGCTCCCACTCTCTCTGCCCTCACCTTTAAGAGGCAGTACATGTGTAAGCTCTGCCACAGGACATTCAAAACTGCCTTTAGTCTTTGGAGCCATGAGCAGAGCCATAGCCACATTTGAATGTGTCTCACTTGGACACCTGTGCTCTGTTTTAAGCCTCTGAGATGATACTTTATGCTCACAGCATTGTAAAATATCAAATACAACTCTGTCTACACAAGAAAGATTTTGAATGTATCTATTGCTGTTGGTAGTTTGCTTTCCTTCATGTTATATTTTCCAGTGGCCATGTGTGTTGGTGTAAAGGTGTGAAAGTGAATGTGTGCAATGAATTGCTATTTGCCTCGTCATCAGCTCCTTACAAATGTTACTTGGCTTTTGACATCGTTAGTACTGCGTAAATATATTTCAGATAACCACCTTTGACTCATCCTTACCTATTAAAACTCTTGATTTAGGAATTGCTGTACTATACAATTAAAGATCAGTTAAGTGCTTTTGCTTAAATTTGAATTTGTGTTGATTGATGCGTGACGATTATGAATATGATATATGAATATGATATTAGTGGCCTCAGGCATCATGTTTATTGATATGCACTTTGCAATTCTGTTCACTATTAACGTTGCGCATATTGGTCAAATTACATCGATTAATTATTGTTATATGAATCTTTATTTTAGATCCTCTGCATCCCATTAACATTTCAGCTATAATCTGTTTTGTCCCATAAAATTATGGTTTTCATATTGACTATTCATATGAATTCTTCTTTATTCAGATTTTGTCATTGCCTTAGTGATATTTTGTGTAGATTATACAAGTAAACAAAACCAAAGAGGAGATAGATTAGCAAGGGGATAAGAACTGGAAAAACGTGCAGTATTTTAACTGACACTTTTTGTAGATTCTGAGAAAATAAATAATCTTTATTTTAATTTTAGATATCACACAATAAATTACAGATCATCATGAATGGATTATTGTGTAAAAAACAAGGAAAATATGTACTTCATTGGGAGAGGGGTGTTGTTTACCTTCTGGGCGTGGTGTATGATAGATTTTGTTGTAGTTTTTTAAATGATTAATTTGGTACAAAAATACAAAAGAAACTTGTATAGTAATACATACAGAAGAATGAATTTGAATGACCAAAGACATGGGTATTGTATCACTGCTCTGTGAAAGCTCAATACCAGTATGATGAAGTCTGAAATAGTTTGTATGATAATTACATAATTAATCGTGTGAATTGATAGAATGGTCTTAGCATATGCATCCTGAGAAAATTGACAAATGTTCTGTTAAAACTAAGCACAATAAATCGTTGCAGATTAACTACTTTTTTTTACTTTGATATTTTGAATGATTTACAACCAAGAGCCAATAAAGGTTTAAAAAATGTAAGAACGTGAAAGCAAGACTTGCCCTAGGGGAAAAAGTGGGATTTGGAAAATAGTTCCTTTATGACAGTCCAATGTTTTTGGGTTGCTGTGATTGTGATGGCTTGTTTAATTACAGTACATCTGGAAAAGAGGATTTAATTATTGATTATAAATGTTTTTATCAGTTGTACACTGATACTGTAATAACCACAGATATTGATATTCAGATTTGAAAGATGTAACTTTTTGATGTTTAACATCTGTGGTTAGGTTAAAACAATCTATTTATATTTGTGCTCTGAATTTTTCTGGAAGATCTTAAAAAAATAAATTGAGTTCAAAGAAATTGAATATAATTTTGTGTATATGGCAGTGTTTGTATAACCTTTGATTTTGTTTATGAAAATACATATCTTTAGTATTATTCTGCTATTTCTGCAATAATGCATATTTGTATGGGTTGCATTATTGTTGCTTTACATAAAAGGCAGCCATTTTGTGTTTTTTCTACAGTTTTTGTGCTTGAATTCTTTCTGTAATAAAGAGTGATATTGCGGTAGTTGCCTTGGTATTGAGTGTGTATACTGTTTGGATTGCGTTAATAAGAAACTAACACCCTTGAATCATGTGAAGGTTTTCAGGAGAAGTTGGTATGTGTTTAAAATCACCTGCTGGGTGTCAATAAAGTGTGGCGATTCAACGTGTAGTCAGGAAATTAACATAAAAGGATTAACGAGGTTCTGTGGTCAGAGGCAATAGTACGGCAACCCACCACGAACGACCGATGTTCGTGTTGGTCTGTCTTGTCCTTAACATCAGTAAGCACAGTAGGTGTTTTTCTAAAATAACAATTAGGAATGTGCAATTAATTCAGGTGATACATTTTATTTTCAAAAGTGAAACATCTTTCTTCACATCATTTTCTTAGAAGCAAATGTCAAACATAAATCAGAAAATTACTTTACAATTACTTGAAAAGATAATTAAAACTTCCTTTGAAGCAGTTATTAAATGTGAACCTGTTTCAGGCAGACATGTTACTTGTAGCACTTTGTTCATACAAAAAACCTAAAAGCAAAAATGGTACTTGACAATGTTATACTCTGTACTATCAGATGTGAAAGGTCATGTTTCAGTGTTGACAAAGGCATTTAGAGAAAGAGTAGGCATTGATAACCAGGATTGTAAAATGACTGCTTACAAATGTGCACACACTGCTTACCTCATTTGCACACACTGTATATAGACTTTTTCTATTGTGTTATTGACTGTGTTTGTTTATTCCATGTGTAACTCTTTTGTTGTTTGTGTCGCACTGCTTTGGTTTATCTTGGCCAGGTCACAGTTGTAAATGAGAATTTGTTCTCAACTAGCCTACCTGGTTAAATTACGGTAAAATAAAAAATAAACTGATTTTACTTTCTGATTAGACATTGGGTGGTTGTACTTCTAGCGTACTAACTAATAGTTAAGACCCACGGGCCTGCAAATGCCCATGTCAATGAAGCAATTACATCCCATAGTCAATAAAGCCTACAATTTAGCCTGGTCCCAGATCTGTTTGTGTTTTCTTGCCAACTTCTATGGTCATCCTATGGTCACAACCATAAGAGTTGACAAGGCAGCCCAAACGATTTGGAACCAGGCTACCCACAGCCATGTTTTAAGATGCACATCATTTTGAGGTGACTTCACAGTGCTAAGGTGTCTTTTATTAGCCTTCTCATGGTGGTGCTCACTGAGCTGCCCAGCGTATCAGTGATCTGAAAAGTGATTTTGTACAGGTAAGGCTGGACATCTTTGAGGCTGGTGTCGAACACATTGTCCACTTCCGACTGGGTGGGCATCTTGGGTAGGTACTCGTGCCGGTTGATCACCTCCACGATGTTGATCACCTTCTCACCTAGCTTCTCACCCACTTTCTCCCGGCAGATCTGTCTCTCCTGCTCGTTGGCCAGGTTGACGACATTGACCTTGATGCTCCAGACCTCCCAGGGAATACACTCATCAGAGAAAGGCCAGCGGGACTTTTTTTTCTGGTAGAACTCCAGTGAGATTTGTCCCATTCCATCCATCCCATTGCCCATGGCATCCTGTAAAGCACAATATAGATTCCAGAGTTCAATGGATACCAATAAATTACAAGTATAGTTATACATAACATAACTCATATAATATCTAGCTATACGTTTTAGTGGATAATATCTATACATTTCAACAAACAATCCGTCATCATATAGGCCTACCTTGAATTCTCCTACTGCTTTCCTGATGGCCCTATCAAGCTCATCGGAAGAAACACGAACAAAACTGAAATCAATAAAGTCGCAGTCAATGTCCTGTGTGCCAACAGTACCAATGGAGTAGGTGCCCTCTTTCTTGTAGTGAAATTTCCCAGTGCTGCGATGCAGTAAGATAGTGTGCAACAGAGCCAACATGGCCTCGTCCACCTGTCTTCCCTCCACCGACACTTCTAGAGCCTCCGAACGGCAGTTCATGGTGATCTGCTTCCCCACAGAGGCAGATGGAATATATGGGGGAATTCGCTATTCCAGCACACCCTTCAACTGTTGTTCACGTTCCATAAAACTGGGCTAAACATCAACACAAGCTAGCTAGCTAACGTTATTGCTAGTTATTGTAAGTAGCTAACTAGCTACTAACGCAGCAAACGTTAGTTTCCTGTGGCAAGCTCGATGGTTATCAAGAGAACACGTTACTTTTAGACTGACTTGTTGAATATTGCAACATGTGTAGAAAATGTGTTGTTGCTAGCTATGTTCTTTATAAGTATTTATTAATAACAACATGCTGACACAAACTGCAATTTCGTTGTCCTACTAAAAAGGGGCGGAACTACTTCTGTAAACAGGTTGGGAAAACTGTGGACCAATCCGAACCGTGTATCCTTTCTTATACCCCAGCAATGTAACAACACGTGTATAAGATACAAGTAGCTATAAGTCAGAAACTATCAATAAAAGCTATGTAATTGCAGTTATTTCTACACAAAAACGCAGATTTTTCTTAGAAATTAACATGTATTTGACGATAGAATTGAAAGTTTGGGAAAACCCACTAGAGTATAGATGAAAGCAATGCGCACATGGACACTTTAAGATATCGCTATGCACTCTGGGAATAGCAGTTCATGCCACATCACATGACATTTGCAGTTTTTCGATTTCGGTCATCGACGGTATCGGAGATGGTCTTCAAGCGTGTGATGGGGCTTTATAGATAAGGACTTCACAAAATAATAAATTTGTTTCGTCGTTTGAAGCCACGAATAACTTTCACTTGGCTTTACGCCATGGACGCCAGAAACGATTCATTGACATTACATTTTGGACTACGTGATATTAGCTTGCTAGATAACTTGCTAAATTAGCTCCCGTTGACTTGTAATCTAAATGAGAGCAAGGTCTGATGCTACCTAGCCAATTTTTATGAAAATCTCGTCGTTATGTGTAGTTAGCTGACTTACTGTTGTTGGCTAGCAATGCTAGGGGCTAGCTAGCAAACACAGACATACAATGGTGTGCAGCTAACGTTAGAGATGCGTGGAGCTTGCTCGAACTTGCTTGGTCTAACTTACTCAAAATGCTCCGTTATTTAGTAGGTAGCTAAGTTACTTGCAGAAACCATTTATATTGCTTGCTTGTTAGCTACCTAGCTTTCTACTGCAGTTTTCAAACAAGATAGCTAACGTTAGCAAGGATTAACTACTTCCTTGAAGTCTATTGTTACTCATCTTGGGATATTTTAGTTGGATGTTGAGCCTCCATCACTAACCACGATATTACTGACCAGATAAGAGGCTAACATTGCATAGAGTTACTTGTTCAGTGGTTGAACTTGTTGACAAGACTTGCTCTCATTGCTAATATAGCTGGATCCATAACTCAGTTAGATGGCAAACGTTAGCTAACTTAATTGTCTTGAATGACGGGGACTTAAATCAAAAGCGCATCAGACCATGTTTTTGTGCTGGTCTTACTTTCAAGAGACAATTGTCATTAGTTAAATAAATAGCTAGCCAGCTATTTAAGTCAGTTGCTGAGGATGACTGACCCAGAAAGTCCCCTTTCAAATTCTGTTTTGGGAGACTTGCAGTGGCTTTGCATGGTAACACTGTTCATTGCATCCAGCATTACATTGATACTGTATCTAATACAGTATTTTTACGACGATCTACGGATACAGAAGCCTGAGCAAAACAATGCGGTTTCGGAGGAAGCGGACGCTCTGTTGGGATGGGCGCTGTCACTGAAAAGCTGGAAAAGTCAATGGAGAGTTGCTTGGTGCAGAGCGTTGAATGACGAATCGAGGAAGTCTGGGGTGAGTCCCATGACCCATACACTAGTTTATTTAACTTTCCAAATTACTATGGATTTACACAAGTTGCCTGTAGCTAAATAAATGAATAGGAAAGGCAGTGACAGACGTTAGAAATAATCCTCTATAAAAGAACAAACAACATATGAATACAGGATCTGTATTAAATGAAACAAGACCTGAGCACACAGATGAGCCTCGTAGTAGAAGAAATCACCTTCACAGAATCCAGTGTCAACAATCTTGATTCCTGTACCTTGCTACTGTTCCTTGTAACCTTTTCATATCATACCAAATTGTAAACATGATCCATTTGTAACCTGTTCTGTGACTCTTTTAATGTTGAAATAATGTCAGTTGTTGGGGTATAGCTTTTTGCTGACCACCACCTGACCCAGGTACTCCTAACTCACACAGAGCCCAGTGCAACTAACATTTGAAGAGGAGAGCCTTCAGTCATCAGAGCTGGTGGTTGGCCAAGTGTCCAGCTTTAAAAAATCTGCTGGTCAGAAGGTAAGATAAAATCCATGTGTCTGACGGGCTCTCATCGAATGGCTCGCAACAAATTGCACACAGAATGAAAAGCTCAGTACATGATTCCGTATAGTTCAGATATGTTCATTGTTGTTTCTAAATGCTTATTTTCCTGATTTAAAATCAAGTTTGAGGTAAGAGGAGGAATCTGGATCAATTGGGTCATTGTTAAACCCAGTGCAGCGTCGTCCTCCGCCTACAGCCACTGAAATAGTTTTGCAGTTGTTTTTAGTTTGACAGTGGAGGCCTCTTAAACACTAACTACAGTTAGTAAAGAAAGCATTTATGCTGTTGCCATTTCCTAATCAATGTGCCCTAATGTCATATCCCGCCTCTATAGTCAATCGAATCTTCCACTGTAATTCAATGTCAATGGCAGTGCTCTATTGGTGCTGCAGCCTTTTAACTTCATTTCAGGTCCGCAGTGGCCAATATTCTGATTCACACACAATGTCCATTAGCTTCACTGGCACTTCCAGACATTTTCCTCCTCGCCTTAAATTGTCTGGCCAGAGCCAATAGCACATTTTTACGACCTCTTCTCCAGCTCCAAGTTTATGGGATCCTCATATAACCAGCGCCTCTTCTAAAAAGGTGAAGAGAATTCTCACTGTTTTTATACATTCTCAGTAAATCAATATTTTCACCAATAGCATTAGCAGATTTTGTATGGAAAAGGGAAGCAAAGCAGGGTTTTTCAGATGGACTAGTCTGTTATTCAAGCTGCAATATGTAACTTTTTTGGCGACCTGACCAAATTCACCTAGACTTGAGTTATAGATCTGTCCTTTTCATTGAAAGCAAGTCTAAAATGCAGTATATCTGTTCTGTGTGTGCTATTTCTATGATTACCATTGTTAAGTTTTGTTTTTGCATCTTTTACATTTTTGGTTTTGTACACCAGTATCAAACGACTGAAAATACAATCTTTTTGGTTATTGAAAACATATTTCACAGTGGTTTAGATGGTACAATCATTCTCTGCACTTGTTTGTTTTGTCAAAAACTGAAATTCGGAGAGCTATTAGAATTTTAGCAACCAGGAAATGTCGAAGTGATTTCTACACATTGCACCTTTTAAATGCCTGCTAAAAAAATTTCTTTAGGATTTTCTGTAATATGCAAGATCCAGATGCTGTTTTTTAGAGACTTTGGTAAACAAAGGCTTATCCTTGACCTGCCTGCATTAGTGAGTGTGCAGTAAGAAGCTTAGTTGCTGTCTCCTTATAGCCAGCCAGGTAAACAAGTCTGAATGTGAACCATGTATGTACTTTGCAAGAATACCACAATTATGCTTGGGCATGTTTAGCATCAAGCACCTTTTTACCTCAAATAGTATTTTTTGTGTAACCTTATTGTACGGTACTATTGTAACTGTATGCTGTCTTGTCTTCCCCAAGGCTGCACAATACAAGGTTGTCGGGGACAAGCTTCAGTTCTCCCTCAGTGCCTCACCATCAGCTATGTCTCCAGGAGAGCCCTGTAGGTACAGCGTGAAGATATCGACACTTGAACTGCAGGTAAAGGAACACAACAGTTATGTCCACTACATCTGCAGCTAACATCTTTCCCATCCCATCTCTATTGGAGCGATGCTTTAGACAAACAAAGGCAGAGTGAGGAAGAGAGGGGGGGGGGCTCCTGGTTCTCTCCCTGTGTTGTCTTAATGGAGGAAGCTCGGATTTATTGAACATGACACACTTCAGCGTAGCTTTGCTGCTGCAATGAGAATCGGATTAAATGGCGAGGGCCTAGAGGTTGGAAGATGTCCTGGAAACCTTGTTTAAATCACTGTCTGTCTAATGTAAAATACCGGAGGAGGTATAGGAGCCCCTTCTTGGTAAAGGTGCCCCATTTTTTTCCCTACTACCTCCACTTTTGTCATTGGAGAAGAGAGAAAGTAAGAATAATTTCTCACCTAAAAAGTGATGTTGAGAAATGCTCCCTCTTTCATGTTAAACAAGGTAGAGATGGCTTGATACATCCATTTTATTAGCATCGCCCGTAACTGGGCACCATTTAAAGTCAAATCTCTGACTCGGGCTCACCCATAATGTTTAGCAATCTAGCCTTTCCCTCTGCTGGTTTTTCCCTCTAGGTTGCTTGCTGTAGCGTAGTACTACTTGTGGTTTCATATTGAACATCATGAAAGTGAGAAAAACAGCCGGAGTGTGTGTTGTGGGCATATTACATAAAGCTCTATAAGCTTCCATCCCGTCTAAGTTATTGAGCTAGTTGTTAAGCTGTTGCAAATGCACGGCTAGTAAGTGGCTGTTGACGTTAACCCAATTAAATTAAAGCTATTTTTTAAAATAAATCTGGTGGCATCATTGTGGGCCTGATCCTGTCATAAATACAAGTTCAGTGAGATGTAAAAAAATCTAAAGCCAGGACTAGGTTTGGTTTGGTCAGGACACCTTTTGTTAGGGTTTTGGATTGGTTGTTGTTTTTGGGAGGGGTAGAGGGAGGCTATTGTTAATTTTTTTTTTCATACTGCCTCCTTCAGTTTGTTCTGGAAAAGTCCTGGGGGCAGGCCTTTTGAAATATGTTCATCCTTTTTCACATTGTGACTGACTGACACTAGAATGGTCCCTGTTCTTGTTATGAGTGATTGTGAAAGATGTATTTGAACAGTATATTGAGCCAGTGTGTTTCTCTTTCTGCCTCACTCACACGCTCTGTGGTTTTGCAGCTTAGTGTACTTTGGCCATGTGTAACCACACAGTTGTAACACAACTGTAGTATCATTGCAGTGGGGCATTTCATGTGACTCACTATAAATGGAATCCTTTTGTTCTCAGGTATTTTTTCCTAAACCATAAGACACTAGGCTATATTCATTCCCCATTACTATAATGATACCGTGTTTGTTAACATTTTCCCACACATGGATGATACATCTCCCATGGAAATAGTAGTGCTTCTGGCAAAATATGGTTGCTGTACTTTACTCACCATTACTTGACTCCATTTGTACTGTGCTTTATGTAACACTAAGGCTTACACTTTTTCCAGTATGACCAAAACCTATTTTTACTGATCAAAATGATTTTTTCGAAATATATATATATTGTATTGTATTGTATTTGAGTGCTACCAAAGGCTTTTTCTGATAACACAGTTGGCTGTACAGTCAGAGTGGATTCTAGGCATGCTGGGACAGGATGGCCCAGTCACTAGCACACAGTCCTCTCTCCCACTAGCACATAGCCCTCTGTCTGTCTCTCTCCCACACTTGCTCACTCTCCTTCTCTCTCACTTACGCTCTTTTTCTCTCTATGGTGGACTGCTCAATTACAGCTCATTGTGTTGGCTTGCACTCTGCAGGGTTGAAGCGTGTATTTGGAATAATATAACAACTGTATTGTTGCTCATGGCCTTTCTGTTGCCCTCTGTTCCCCAGTTGGACTTGCAGATAAGGGAGGCTGAAGGAGAGGTCTGGGTGGGCTGGGGGGTGTCCCATCTGGAGACATGGGACCTGCAGCTCAGCCCCAGCTTCACACAGGTATGACCCATAACCCACAGTCTGTGGTATAAAATATATATATATCTATAAGGCAAACATTTGAAAAACTGCAAACCTCAACCTTCCTGAGGGTAAACTGCAAACCTCAACATGTTTTATTTTTTTTATGATGTTTCCAAAAATCATCAGTCCTGACAAGTCAGACTGTAATGGAGATGATTGCTAGTGATGTGATGGTGGAGTGTTGATCCATTTGTCTGTCAGGACAATGCCACAGGCCCAAGTGTGGCTGCAGTAAAGGACGTGCTGAGACAGCTGCTGTGTGTGGCGCGTCCCTCCGTGATGCTGAGTTGCAGGCCTGCTCAGGCCACAGAGGTCAAGGTGAGAGGAAGACATTACAGTTTGACACTGGAACAGGACTCCCGTGGGTCAGGACAGGATCGACAGACCAAAGGAACAGGCAGTACAGGAATAGTTCTAAACTGTTTTTTTTGGGGGGGGATAGAAATATGCAATGTGTGAAAATGGGGGGGACGATTATAGTTTACTTAATAAAAATGAAATGTAAAATATATGGACATTTTCCCCTTCCATCAACCCATTCCAGTTGTAGCCAGCAATGTCGGAGTGGCATTGACTAAAATACAGTAGAATATAATACAGTATATACATATGAAATGAGTAAACATTATTAAAGTGACTAATGTTCTATGTCTATGTACAGTTGAAGTCGGAAGTTTACATACCATAGCCAAATACATTTACACACAGTTTTTCACAATTCTTGACATTTAGTGATTTATTTAAGCTTTTATTTCTTTCATCACATTCCCAGTGGGTCAGACGTTTACATACATTCAATTAGTATATGGAAGCATGGCCTTTAAATTGTTTAATTTGGGTCAAACGTTTCAGGTAGCCTTCCACAAGCTTCCCACAATAAGTTGGGTGAATTTTGGCCCATTCCTTCTGACAGAGCTGGTGTTTCGGAGTCAGGTTTATATGCCTCCTTGCTCGCAAACCACACATTTTCTATGGGATTGAGGTCAGGGCTTTGTGATTGCCACTCCAATACCTTAACTTTGTTGTTCTTACGCCATTTTGCCACAGCATTGGAAGTATGCTTGGGGTCATCGTCCATTTGGAAGACCCATTTTTTATTTTTTTCACCTTTATTTAACCAGGTAGACCAGTTGAGAACAAGTTCGGGATGGGAGGGATTTTATCGGGACGGGACAGGAAAGTTCCGGGTTTATAGAACCTTTGCAGAATCAGGATAGTATGGGAAAATTGACAAGACTGGACATGAATACATTTTCCCTCCTGTGTCAACCTGTCAAAGACATACAACAACAAATGCACCCTGTCAGCACATTGTGCTCCTGTCACCTGTTGGCCATTTCTATACCTCTCTATTGATAGATTGCCTGATATGTCTGATAAGTGCTGTATATCAACATAGTTGGGTTGCTTATTCTCCACGCGTTCCTGAGTCAGGTGTGTTAATGCTGGGCTGGAACAAAAGCATGCACACCCTGTAGCTCTACACTTCTCTCCACTATATAATATATGGTAGTACCTAATATCGGCATGTTCTCTGTCCGCTTCTCTAGGAGGCCTGTAAGCAGGTGACATCACCGCCCAAGCCCCCCCGCGCTCACGACTGGAAGCTACTGGTGAAGAATATCCGGGTGACATGTAAGGAGCAGGAGGACGGTGCTGCAGGTGAGGGACACAACTGGATATAACCTGGTTCAACCATGAAAACATGGGCAAAACAATGAAGTGTTGGTACAGCGCCACATGTGCCTCATGTTGAGTTGGCTGCCAGCTGAGATCACAGTAGCATGGACCTCAAGGATCCGCTGAGACTTGTTATTTTCTGACATCAGTTGAACCCATTGAAGCCTACTCAATGTGGTTCCAAACTCGCCTACAGTAGCAGGGCTGTCAGAGCTGCAGATCATCATCCACAGCAGGGAGAGAGAAGAGCGTCTCTCCCTGTATACATTACTGTTGATAATTAGATGTGTAGTGTTCAGCACTTCTCTCCCCGGTTGCTTCTTTTTCATTAAAGCTAAGAGGACAACTATGCTGATAGGGTTTATTGTTGAAATGTGCAGTGTGGCATAAAGCCAAGGAGGCAGCAGCTATGCAATAGTTAGGGAAACTTGTGTCTCCACCAGTTGATACATTATTCATTCAGTTACAAGCCTGATAGCCAGACTGGCTTTATCTCAGCCATTGACATGTACACTGATATTTCTAATATTGAGTTTCACCCCCCTTTTTCCTTAGAACAGCCTCAATTTGTCCGTGCATGGACTCTACAAGGTGTCAAAAGCGTTCCACATGGATGCTGGCCGATGTTGATTTGAATTCTTCCCACAGTTGTGTCAAGTTGGCTGGATAAACCCAGCAGCGTTGCAGTTCTTGACGCATTCAAACCTGCCTGGTACCTACTACCATACCCTGTTCAAAGGCACTTACATATGTTGTCATGCCCATTCACCCTCTGAATGGCACATATACGCAATCCATGTTTCAATTGTTTCCAGGTTTAAAAATCCCTCTCTAACTTGTCTCCTCTTTGATTGATTGATTTGAAGTAGATTTAATAAGTGACATCAATAAGGTATCTTAGCTTTCACCTGGATTCACCTGGCCAGTCTGTCATGGAAAGAGCAAGTGTTCCTAATGTTTTATACACTCAATGTAAATGTACTGTCACTACAAGTAACTATCTTGCTATTAACCTTTCTGCAATTTCTGGCAGCCCCAAGAAAATCTTATTTACATAACAATAAAAAACATCAGTCCATCTGTTTCAGCCAGAGAGATCTGTTTTTTTGGTGCTTCTCAATCTACCTCACCCGCCAATATCTCCCTTCCGCATCTGCGGTGAAAGGTGGCAGAGCTAAATCTGTTTTTCAGACCATGAGATAACCCGAAAATCGGTCTTCTCACGAAAACATCTGTAGCGTCGATACGGTTTGGCCTACAAACCATTATGACCCTCTGGAAATTTTCACGACTGGGAACAAGACCAGTTAAAAAAATTAATAGAAGTGTATATGTATGGATATAGTTTAGTGCCTAAAATATGGGGTTGAATACATGTCCCAAAATATATACAGTACCAGTCAAAAGTTTGGACACACCTACTCATTCAAGGGTTTTTCTTTATTTGTACAATTTTCTACATTGTAGAATAATAGTGAAGACATCAACACTATGGAATAATGTTGTAACCAAAAAAGTGTTAAACAAATCAAAATATATTTTATATGACAGATTCTTCATAGTAGCCACCCTTTGTCTTGACAGCTTTGCACAGTCTTGGCATTCTCTCAACCCGCTTCATGATGTAGTGACCTGGAAGGCATTTCAATTAACAGGTGTGCCTTAACTTAATTGGTGGAATTTCTTTCCTTAATGCATTTGAGCCTATCAGTTGGGTTGTGACAAGGTACTGTATGGGTGGTATACAGAAGATAGCCCTATTTGGTAAAATACCAAGTCCATATTATGGCAAGAACAGTGCAAATAAGCAAAGGGAAATGACAGTCCATTACTTTAAGACATGAAGGTCAGTCAATCCAGAAGTATCCAACAAGTATTCAGCATATGTGGGAACTCCTTCAAGACTGTTTGAAAATATATATGTTCCATGTAGTGAATCTTTTATTCAATGCATTTCTATGGGCTAATAGCAGTAATGCCCCCAAAAATGTTTATGCCTAAACTAAGGTGTTCAGACCATAGAAATAGAATGAACTCATTCTAATACTGTAGGTTCAGACATCCAACATCCATTACAATGAGGCGTCAGGGTAGCCTAGTGGTTAGAGCGTTGGACTAATAACCGGAAGGTTGCAAGTTCAAATCCCCTAGCTGACAACGTACAAATCTGTCGTTCTCCCCCTAAATAAACCCCTAAATAAACAATTTTATTTAGTTTTCCAACAATTACTTGAACGTCGACTTAATCTAATGTTCAAACATTATAATGCTCATGACTTGGGTTGTCTGTGTACTGTACCAATCAACCCCAATGTTTGATTTGTATGGGGCTGTGCATTTCTGTTGAACTCTTCTGTTGTTTGCACTTCGCAGGCAGTATGAATCCCCTGTGTGTGCTGCAGCTAGACGACCCTCCACAGAAACTCTCCACTTCAGTCCTACAAAACACAGCCAGCCTAGCCTGGGACCAGCCCTTCATCTTGTGAGTCCAGACTTGAGATCCACTGCTACTGCTGCTGCCAGAGAGTCTTTACAGAGCCCTTTTTATATGGAAATAAAAAAATGAAGCTAGTAGACATTATAGTGACATGTGAGCTCAATCTCTTAGTAAACACTTGCCACTCAGTTGCATAATATCCAACCCACAATCCCTCTCGCTCCCTCAGTCTTCCTGTTGCTCGTCCTCAGTTTTGTAAATGTTCCTCTTTTTCTCACCAAGTGAGCTGAATGGACGATCAAAAGAGCTCAATATTCAGCTGCTGGATGATGGGAAACCTCAGGAGAGTAAGTATATATTTGTTTTGTATCTCTAAATTCAGTCACGGAGAGGTAAGGATACTAATAGTATATCTGATGCACACCCACAATATTTGAATTTAAGAACAATTGAAGCTTTTTATCAACCTTAAAATATGTCTGATAGTTTGTGAGCAAAATTATACAGTTGAAGTCGGAAGTTTACATACATTTAAACTCAGTTTTTCACAATTACTGACATTTAATCCTAGTAAAAATTCCCTGTCTTAGGTCAGTTAGATCACCACTTTATTTTAAGAATGTGAAATGTTAGAATAATAGTAGAGAGAATAATTTATTTCAGCTTTTATTTCTTTCATCACATTCCCAGTGGGTCAGAAGTTTACATGCGTTCAATTAGTATTTGGTAGCATTTTCAGTTCCTTCCACAAATTTTCTATAGAATTGAGGTCAGGGCTTTGTGATGGCCACTCCAATACCTTGACTTTGTTGTACTTAAGCCATTTTGCCACAACTTTGGAAGTATGCTATCTATTTTGTGAAGTGCACCAGTCCCTCCTGCAGCAAAGCACCCCCACAACATGATGCTGCCACCCCCATGCTTCACGATTGCGACGGTGTTCTTCAGCTTGCAAGCCTCCCCCTTTTCCCTCTCAACATAACGATGGTCATTATGGCCAAACAGTTCTATTTTTGTTTCATCGGACCAGAGGACATTTCTCCAAAAATTACGGCCTTTGTCCCCATGTGCAGTTGCTAACCGTAGTCTGGCTTTTTTATGGTGGTTTTGGAGCAGTGGCTTCTTCCTTGCTGAGCGGCATTTCAGGTTATGTCGATATAGGACTCGTTTTACTGTGGATATAGATACTTTTGTACCTGTTTCCTCCAGCATCTTCACAAGGTCCTTTACTGCTGTTCTGGGATTGATTTACGCTTTTCGTACCAAAGTATGTTCATCTCCAGGAGACCGACTACGTCTCCTTCCTGAGTGGTATGACAGCTGCGTGGTCCCATGGTGTTTATACTTGCGTACTATTGTTTGTACAGATGAACGTGGTACCTTCAGGCGTTTGGAAATTGCTCCCAAGGATGAACCAGACTTGTGGAGGTCTACCATTTTTTTCTGAGGTCTTGGCTGATTTCTTTTGATTTTCCTATGATGTCAAGCAAAGAGTCACTGAGTTTGAAGGTAGACCTTGAAATACATCCACGGGTATACCTCCAATTGACTCAAATTATGTCAATTTGCCTATCAGAAGCTTCTAAAGCCATGACATAATTTTCTGGAATTTTCCAAGCTGTTTAAAGGCACAGTCAACTTAGTGTATGTAAACTTCTGACCCACTGGAATTGTGATACAGTGAATTATAAGTGAAATAATCTGTCTGTAAACAATTGTTGGAAAAATTACTTGTTTCATGCACAAAGTAGATGTCCTAAACGACTTGCCAAAACTATAGTTTCTTAACAAGATATTTGGAGTGGTTGAAAAACGAGTTTATGACTCCAACCTAAGTGTATGTAAACTTCCGACTTCAACTGTATGTATGAAGTCTTGTTATAGCAAACTGATTGGGATGTGTTGTCTTCCTGACAGACTCCTTAATGGGTCAAGTGTCTGTGCCTTTTCATCTGGTGAAGAAGCAACCCAAAGGACAGCAAACATTTGCCCTCATATCCAAAGACCAAGTGACTGGGTCACTTACTGCTGAGGCAAGATAACTACCTTTTTTAAGGCCCAGTGTGTTTTTTTATATATATTTCCACTCTGAGGTGGGAATAATATTGTGAAAATTATGATAATGCCCTTTTACTGTAAGAGCTGTGAAAAAAGACCACCGGAAATGTCAGCCTGTTTTGGTAGGATGTAGTTTTGACCTGCCTGGTGACATCACCAGGTGGTAAGTTTGTTAACAGACCAATAAGAAAGAGTTCCAAACCTCTCTGCCAGTAACAGCTAGTTTTCCGCTCCTCACTCCCAGACCGTCTTAGCAAAATTCTTGCTTGTCAAATTGTTCTTAGCTAAGAAGCTATTTTCGTTTCTTTTTGGCCATTTTATTGAGAAGATTCATTGTAAGTTACTTAATTGTTACCCAGAAATGATTTGATATAGAAATAAAAATATCTGCTTTGGACATTTTAACTTCTTAATACATATCAAATTCATATTCAATACCTTACCATTTTACACAATGAATCATGTCATTCCATCCTTTCTCTCATCCCCAAGTTTACCTACTTGGAACCTAGCGAGGTGCGGTCGTGGCAGCCCCCTACTCCAGCCCTCACTAAGAGAGTGGAAATGGACCGCACGGTCATGCCCTGTGGTACTGTGGTCACCACAATCACTGCAGTGAAGAGTAAACCAGCTCGACCGCTACTGCCTGGACTGAGCAAAAATCCCACCCAGCGTACGTATTGAGTCTTTAACAATACAATTAACGTTTAAGATGGAACCCCAAAAGTATGACAGCAGGTAGCCTAGAGGTTAAGAGCTTTGGGCCAATTACCGAAAGGTTGCTGGTTCGAATCCTGGGCCAACTAGATGGAAAATCTGTTAATGTGCCCTTGAGCAAGGCACTTAACCTGAATTGCTCCTGTAAGTCGCTCTGTCCAAGAGGGTCTGCTAAATGACTCAAATGTAAATATATGGCAATAATTTGGAGGTAATATAGTCATTGTCCACATACTATTGACAACTATTCTCTGGGGCTTTGATGTTGAGGCTTTTGGACTTTTTTTCAACACATGACTGCCTCTTGTCTAGGCATTACTATGAGATGGGCTCAGCTTATTTTAACAAAAATGTATAGAATGCAATTACCGGTATTAATGTCAATAAAATGATAAGGATCTTATCCAAGTGATCTTGTATGTTTTCAGAGACCCCCTTGAAGCCTCCCAGCGGCACCAAGTCCAAGCTGTCGTCTCGGAGGGTGTCAGAGCAGCCATCCATGCTGGGGACGATGGGGAGTAAGGCCCTGTCCTCCTCTGACACAGAGCTGCTTATGCTCAATGGGTCCGATCCCGTGGCAGAGGCCGCCATCCGCCAGCTCCACGAGTCAGCCAAGCAGAAGCTCAAGTCCCCGGTCAAGAAGAGCACCATCATCATCTCAGGAGTGGCCAAGGTACCATAATAATACATAAGATTTGGTTAGGGATTTTCTGAAACCCAAAGACACTTGAACTCAAAGGCATACCATACGGAGCAGCTCGGCAGTACACTCCAAAGGTCAAATAGGGGATGCTTATATTTGCCCATTTTCACTGCATTAGCAAGTGGGTAACCTGCACAAGTGTGGAATGCAAATGTTTTTTGCATATCCACACCCACAAAGGTTGTGGTCACAATCAGGGATCAGCCATTATTGATGGCGACCCTGGAACAATTAGAGTTAAGTGCCTTGCTCGAGGGCAGAGCAACACTTTTTTTCACGTTGTTGGCTCGGGGATTCCAACTAGCAACCTTTTGGTTACTGGCCCAAAGCTCTAACCGCTAGGCTACTCTCTACCTCTTAGAAGCTCTTCAGCTCTTCTTTTTGAAATGTTAAGAGTGGGTTTTCTATTCTGTACTCCATTTCTTAGACCCCTCTTTCTCAGGATGATGAGATGGCATTGATGGTGGGCTACGCTGCTGCGATGGATGCCTCCATGTCGGAGCAGGGTTCTCAGGAGATTTCTGTGGCGACTGCTTCAGTAGTAGGAGCCAGTAGCAACCTCCCGGAGGCGTGGTCAGAACCCCAGGAGGGCCCCAGTGGAGTTGTCCAGGCTCAAGCCCAGCAGGCCCCGGAGGACTGGGAGAGCCAAGCAGGAGAGGACCCAGACAGAGATGCAGATAAAACCTCCATGTCCCTCTGCATCTCAGAGTCGGGCTCCAAAAAGAGCAGGGGTGAGAGTTTATGGGATGGTGCCCTATGCCAGCACTGGCAAATCTTTAAGATCTTATTGTTGTCTATTTTTAGCCTTATTCTCTCCTAAAATATTGTACTGGGCATATCACTTTGGTAACGCTCTTACTCTACTCAAGTCCTTATGATCCTGGTCACCACTCCAGTCTTCTCATTATTCCTATCTCCACCCTTCCCTTGTCTCTTTATTCTTTGCCATCTTAAAGAGGATACCATTGCTAACCAGAAATGTTTTCCTGAAGAGTAAGTTACCTCACAAGCAGCTGTTAGTAGCTTGGTACAGTAGTGACTAGACTAGCATGCTATCCATCTATGAAATGTGACGTTCACATTTTCTTTCAGATGGTATAACATCTTTTAGGCTGCAACAGCTCCAAGCTGCGTTGTAGGAGCAGTTTTAGGTGCACTTCTATCATGGTCGGTGCTATTTTTCAAGACCAGGGTTGGGGCTGGGCAATATGGCCTAAAATTCATATCTTAACGATTCACAATATATCACTTAAAAAAATAATGTTTTCTCTAAATAAGCTTTGTTGTAAAGGTCAAATACACTGCATTTTCAATGATCTAAAGAATTTCCGGTTTGTGAAATTATATCCTTTTTTTTGCAATAATCACTGATCTGGCTTTCAAGTCTGTCTATTAAAATGTGTTTTTTGTTACAAATTTAACTAGAGCCGTGCATAATGCACATTCACTAATAATGACTAACTTCTTGTAGCAGGCATAACAGAAAATTAACACGGGTTTCATAAACAATCTTTCAAGCAAGTCCACATGCTGGTGAGTAGCCCGCTAATATTTATATTTCAAGTCTAGCCAACTTGGAACTACAGTGCATTCGGAAAGTATTCAGACCCCTTGACCTTTTCCACATTTTGTTACAGCCTTATTTAAAATTGTATTAACTTGTTATGGCTGCAATCCCGCTAACGGGATCGATATGACAACTACCAGTGAAAATAGAGGGCGCCAAATTCAAACCACAGAAATCTCATAATTACAATTCCTAAAACATACATATGTCTTATATCATTTTAAAGTTAATATTGTTGTTAATCCCACCAAAGTGTCCGATTTCAAATATGCTTTTCAGCAAAAGCACTACAAACGATTATGTTAAATCTCCACCAAACCACAATAAGCACAGCCATTTTCCAGCGAAATATAGCATTAACAAAAAGCAGAAATAGAGAGAAAATTAATCACTAACCTTGAATTATCTTCATCAGATGACACTCATAGGACTTCATGTTACACAATACATGCATGTTTTGTTTGATAAAGTTCATATTTATATAAAAAAATCTGTTTACATTGGCTTATTAGATTCACTAGTTCCAAAAACATCAAATGATTTTGCATAGCCACATCGTTTCAACGGAAATACTCATCATAAATGTAGATGCTAATACAAGTTATACACATGGAATTATAGATATACCTCTCCTTAATGCAACCGCTGTGTCAGATTTCAAAAAAAGTTTACGGAAAAAGCAACCCATGCAATAATCTGAGACGGAGCTCAGAACAGTAGCCAAATTAGCCGCCATGTTAGTGTCAACAGAAACCAGAAAATACATGATAAATGTTTCCTTACCTTTGATGAACTTCATCAGAATGCAGTCCTAGGAATCCCAGGTCCACAATAAATGCTTAATTTGTTCGAAAATGTCTGTTATTTATGTCCAATTAGCTACTTTGGTTAGCGCGTTTGGTAAACAATTCCAAAGTCACAAAGCGCGTCCACTATAACGTTACGAAATGTCCAAAAGTTCCGTAACAGTCAGTACAAACATGTCAAACGGTGTACTGAATCAATCTTTAGAATGTTGTTTATATATATCTTGAATAACATTCCAACCGGAGAATTAGAATGACTTCAGATGACCAGTGGAATGCAGGTCCTTCCTCTGTGAACGTGCATGGTGAAAGCATGGTCAACTCGTGGCAGTGGTGACTATTCCCTGTCTCATTCGACCCCCTTTCACATTAGTCATCAGACAAAGTTCTATTGACTGTTGACATCTAGTGGAAGGCGTAGGAAGTGAAAACTCATCCATATCTCGCTGTAATTTCAATGAGAGCTTGGTTGAAAATCTGCCACCCCCAGAAAAAATACAAACAGGAAGTGGAATTTCTCAGGTTTTTGCCTGCAATATGAGTTCTGTTATACTCACAGACATAATTCAAACAGTTTTAGATACTTCAGAGTGTTTTCTATCCAATACTAATAATAATATGCATATATTAGCAACTGAGACTGAGGAGCTAGCCGTTTACAATGGGCACCTTTTCATCCAAGCTACTCAATACTGCCCCTGCCCCATAAAAAGTTAAATCATTTTTTTCTTTCATAAATCTACACACAATACCCCTTAATGACAAAGCAAAAACACCTTTTTCCTTTTTTTTTGCATACAAAGTAAATAAATAAAATATCACATTTGTGTAAGTATTCAGACCCTTTACTCAGACCTTTGGTAGCAATACAGCCTCGATTCTTCTTGGGTATGACACTACAAGCTTGGCAAACCTGTATTTGGGAAGTTACTCCCATTCTCTGCAGATCCTCTCAAACTCTGTCAGGTTTGATGGGGAGCATCGCTGCACAACTATTTTCAGGTCACTCCAGAGATATTAGATCAGGTTCAAGTCTGGGCTCTGACTGGGACACTCATGGACATTCAGAGACTTGTCCCGAAGCCACTCCTGCTTTGTCTTGGCTATGTGCTTAGGATCGTTGTCCTGTTGGAAGGTGAAACTTCGCCCCAGTCATCAAGGATCTCTCTGTACTTTGCTCTGTTCATCTTTCCCTCGAGCCTGACTAGTCTTCCAGTTCTTGCCACGGAAAAAGATCTCCACAGTTTGATGCTGCCACCACCATGCTTTACTGTAGGGATGGTGCCAGGTTTCCTCCAGATGTGACACTTGGCATTCAGGCCAAAGAGGTCAACCTTGGTTTCATCAGACCAGAGATTCTTATTTCTCATGGTCTGAGAGTCCTTTAGGTGCCTTTTGGCAAACTCCAAGTGGGCTGTCATGTGCCTTTTCCCGAGGAGTGGCTTCTGTCTGGCCACTATACAATAAATGGCTGTTTGGTGGAGTGATGCAGAGATGGTTGTCCTTCTGGAAGGTTCTCCCATATCTACCGAGGAACTCTGGCGCTCTGTCAGTGACCACCAAGTTCTTGGTCACCTCCCTGACCAAGGCCCTTCTTCCCTGATTGCTCAGTTTTGCTGGGTGGCCAGCTCTAGGAAGAGTCTTGGTGGTTCCAAACTTATTCCATTTAAGAATGATTGAG
Source organism: Oncorhynchus tshawytscha (assembly GCF_018296145.1). Taxonomy (NCBI): domain Eukaryota; kingdom Metazoa; phylum Chordata; class Actinopteri; order Salmoniformes; family Salmonidae; genus Oncorhynchus; species Oncorhynchus tshawytscha. The sequence continues at coordinate 20,471,752 of NC_056458.1, forward strand.
GCCACTGTATTCTTGGGGACCTTCAATGCTGCAGACATTTTGGATACCCTTCTCCAGATCTGTGCCTTGACACAATCCTGTCTCGGAGCTCAACAGACAATTCCTTCGTCCTCATTGCTTGGTTTTTGCTCTGACATGCATGTGGGACTTATATAGACAGATGTGTGCCTTTCCATATCATGCCCAATCAATTGATTGTACCACAGGTGGACTCCAATCAAGTTGTAGAAACATCTCAAGGATGATCAATGGAAGGATGCACCTGAGCTCAATTTAGACTCTCATAGCAAAGGGTCTACTTATTTTCATAAGGTATTTTTATTTTTTAATCAATTAGCAACATTTCTAAACCTTTTTTCACTTTATGGGGTATTGTGTGTAGATTGATGACCATTTAAAAAAAAATCCATTTTAGAATCAGTCTGTATCGTAACAAAATGTTGAAAAAGGAGAGAGAGGGAGCTTAATTAGCGTCTCCTGGTATGATGCAGTCAAGACGGGTGACATGTAATCATATTTGATGATAAATAACCTCGCTATGGCAGCTATTAGTCTACTTTAACACAAGTTGGCTTGCTTGGTTGGTTGCTCTCTCTCCCTCCTCACTGCTTCCCGTTTCACTCGCTCACAGTAACTTACAGCACCTCCCCCACAAGAGGGTGAGTAATATGTGGATGAGGTAGTTGGGTGTGCTAATTACAGATTGGCTGTGTACAGGTACAGTGATCAGTAAGCTGTTCTGGCAGCTGATGCTTAAAGTTAGAAAGGGAGATATAAGACTCCAGCTTCAGTGATTTTTTTTTGCAATTTGTTCCAGTCATTGGCAGCAGAGAACTGGAAGGAAAGGCGGCCAAAGGAAGTGTTGGCTTTGGGGATGACCAGTGAAATATACCTGCAGGAGCTCGTACTACGGGTGGGTGTTGCTATGGTGACCAGTGAGCTGAGATAAGGCGGGGCATTACCTAGCATAGACCTATAGCTGTCCTGGAGCCAGTGGGTTTGGCGACGAATATGAAGCGAGGGCCAGCCAACGAGAGCGTACAGGTTGCAGTGGTGGGTAGTATATGGGGCTTTAGTAACAAAACAGATGGCACTGTGATAGACTGCATCCAATTTACTGAGTAGTGTTGTAGGCTATTTTGTAAATGACATCACCGAAGTCAAGGATGGGTAGGATAGTCAGTTTTACGAGAGAATGTTTGGCAGCATGAGTGAAGGAGGCTTTGTTGCGAAATAAGAAGCCAATTCTAGATTTAATTTTGGATTTGAGATGCTTGATGTGAGTCTGGAAGGAGAGTTTACAGTCTAACCAGACACCTAGGTATTTGTAGTTGTCCACATATTCAGAACCATCCAGAGTAGTGATGCTAGTTGGGCGGGAGAGTGCGGGCAGCAATCGGTTGAAGAGCTTGCACTTAGTTTTACTTGCATTTTTAAAGCAGTCGGAGGCCTCGAAAGGAGTGTTGTATGGCATTGAAGCTCGTTTGGAGGTTTGTTAGCATAGTGTCCAAAGAAGGGCCAGATGTATACAGAATGGTGTCGTCTGCGTAGAGGTGGATCAGCTAATCACCAGCAGCAAGAGCGACATCATTGATATCTACAGAGAAAAGAGTCGGCCAGAGAATTGAACCCTGTGGCACCCCCATAGACTGCCAGAGGTCCGGACAACAGGCCCTCAGATTTGACACACTGAACTCTGTCTGAGACGTAGTTGTTCAACCAGGCGAGGCAGTCATTTGAGAGCCAATGCTATTGATTCTGCCAATAAGAATGTGGTGATTGACAGATTCGAAAGCCTTGGCCAGGTCGATGAATACGGCTGCACAGTACTGTCTTTTATCGATGGTGGTTATGATATCGTTTAGGACCTTGAGCGTGGCTGAGGTGCACCCATGACCAGCTCGGAAACCAGATTGCATAGTGGAGAAGGTACGGTGGGATTCGAAATAGTAGGTGATCTGTTTGTTAACTTGACTGGCAGGGCAGGATGGATATAGGTCTATAACAGTTTGGGTCTAGAGTGTCTCCCCCAGCTTTCCAATCTTTGGGGATCTCAGACGATATGAGAGGTTGAAAAGGCTAGTAATAAGGGTTGCAACAATTTTGGCGGATAATTTTTGAAAGAGAGGGTCCAGATTGTCTAGCCCAGCTGAATTGGTAGGGATCCAGGTATTATAGCTTTTTCAGAACATCAGCTGTCAGGATTTGGATGAAGGAGAAGCGGTGGTGCTGGGTTGTGCAAGTTGCTACAGGGGGTGCTGAGCTGTTGGCCGGGGTATGGGTAGCCATGGCCAGCCATAGAAAAATGTTTAATGAAATGATCAATTATTGTAGATTTATCGGTGGTGACAATGTTTCCTATCCTCAGTGCAGTGGGCAGCTGGGAGGAGGTGCTCTTATTCTCCATGGACTTTAATGTCCCAAAACCTTTTGAAATTTGTGCTACAGGTTGAAAATTTCTGTTTGAAAAAGCTAGCTAGTATATTGGTTCCTGACTTCCCTGAAAAGTTGCATATTGCGTGTGCAATTCGATGCTAATGCAGAAGACCACAGGATGATATTGTGCTGGTCAAGGGCTGTCAAGTCTGGGGTGAACCAAGGGCTATATCTGTTCTTAGTTCTACATTTTTTGAATGGGGCATGCGTATTTAAGATGGAGAGGAAATCACTTTTAAAAAGCAACCAGGCATCCTCTACTGACAGTTTGTGGGCAGTTAGACATTAACTGGGCACAGTAGAGTAGCCTACAATGCTTATACGAAAACCATCAGAGTGACAGGTGGAAAAGCATTATACCAGAGGCAGGCAGGCTAAAGGTAGGGATGCAGGCAGAGGATGATGTTGGTGTACATCAAGAAGTTAAAAAAAGTTAGCCCAACTAGGTAATCATGAATTATTTACAATTCCTCAATTATCGTTCTGTCACTGCAAGACAATGCAGATTTGTTATAGCCTACAAGTGTTAATGTCTTTGAAGCCAAAAAAGACATACAGTGCATTCGGAAAGTATTCAGACATTTTGTTATGTTACAACCTTCTTCTAAAATTGATTAAAATGGTTGTTTCCCCCTTCATAAATCTACAAACAATACCCCATAATTACAAAGCAAAAACTGGTTTAATCATTTTTGGAAATGTATTAAGAATAAAAAATTGAAATATCACATTTACATAAGTATTCAGACCCTTTACTCAGTACTTTGTTGAAGCACCTTTGGAGGCGATTACCGCCTCGATTCTTCTTGGGTTTGACGCTACAAGCTTGGCAAACCTGTATTTGGGGAATTTCTCCCAATCTTCTCTGCAGATCCTCTCAAGCTCTGTCAGGTTGGATGGGGAGCGTCGCTTCACAGCTATTTTCAGGTCTCTCCAGAGATGTCTGATCGGGTACAAGTCCGGGCTCTGGCTGGGCCACTCATGGACATTCCGAGACTTGTCCTGAATCCACTCCTGCGTGGTCTAGGCTGTATGCTTAGGGTTGTTGTCTTGTTGGAAGGCGAACCTTCGTCTCAGTCTGAGGTCCTGAGCAGGTTTCCAAGGATTTCTTTGTACTTTGCTCTGTTCATCTTTCGCTCGATCCTGACTCGTCTCCCAGTCCTTGAAAAACATCCCCACAGCAAGTTGCTGCCACCATCATGCTTCACCGTAGGGATGGTGCCACATTTCCTCCAGACGTGCCGCTTAGCGTTCAGGACAAAGAGTTCAATCTTGGTTTCATCAGACCAGAGAATCTTGTTTTCATGGTCTGAGAGTCTGTAGGTGACTTTTGGCAATCTCCAAGCAGGGCTAACTTTTTTTAACTTCTTGATGTACACCAACATCATCCTCTGCCTGCATCCCTACCTTTAGCCTGCCTGCCTCTGGTATAATGCTTTTCCAGCTGTCACTCTGATGGTTTTCGTATAAGCATTGTAGGCTACTCTACTGTGCCCAGTTAATGTCTAACTGCCCACAAACTGAATAGCCTTATTCTAGCTGGCTACTAGACAGAGACGCTGTCCGTTCAGCCACACCCCATGGAGCTCCACTATGCCTACCTGTACCGAGGCGCTGTCCATTCAGCGGTGCTGAATCACAGGCACGTCCTTACTGTGTAGATTTTTCTTAATTCCTTGGTCGAGTTTGTTTGTCTGTTTGTCCTTCCCGGTTGTAGGCTAAGTCATTCCTGTGTGCGCCTTTTATTTCAGTGCATGTATAGGATTTATCTGGCATAGTTTGCATTCGCGACAGCTGTTTTATGCTCTGGTTACTTTCACATTGATGTCGGTATTTAGTGGGCATTGATAGCGTGTGTTTTGCATCTGTCATTTTGCAGTGTATGCACTGCTCCACAAGTAGGATAAATGAGTCAATGTAGCCTACAGTATGTATGATGAGTTTGAGTAGTACGTTGTACAGGCTATTCCGCAAACCTTGAAACCAAATATAAAGCTCATATTGGGGTGGTAATGTCTGGGAGACATTTTGTTTTTGCTCTTCTACACAATTTTAAAACTCTAAAATGCTATTTGGTGAAGTACAGTAAATGAGCTTCAACTGGTGGATGTATTTCCACACCCCACTTTGCCGTACCCGAGGTTTAGCCGAACTGACACCACTGCCACCCCCAAAACACAGCAACCCCATCCCCAATCTACTTCCCACGGCTATGTAGATGACACAATTTCAGTTATTGTTGAATTATATTAATTTACGACAACCTCGTCTTGTTTTCTCCTCTTCCTCCCACCAGGAGGCGGCTTCCTACAAAAGAGTGCCAAGCTGTTCTTCCGCCGGCGCCGCCAGTGCAAGGACCCGGGTATGAGCCAGTCGCACAACGACCTGGTGTACCTGGAGCAACCTGTGACGGTGGACCGAGAGAAACGCACAGCCACTTTCAGCCGGATGTTGAACCGCAAGCTGCTGCCCAAGAGCAAGAGCAAAGCCAACGGCTCCACAACCCAGACATCCACCCCCACCCTGGAGGAACAACACGCAGCCTGACTCTCCCTCCAATAGTTCTGGAGCCCCCCACGCCACCTCTAACCCCTTCTTTAGTCCTCCAGCCCCCACGCCACCTCTAACCCCTTCTTTAGTCCTCCAGCCCCCCACGCCACCCTAACCCCCAGTCCTCCAGCCCCCCACGCCGCCACTCCTACCATCTCTAACCCCTTCTTTAGTCCTCCAGCCCCCACGCCGCCACTCCTACCACCTCTAACCCCTTCTTTAGTCCTCCAGCCCCCACGCCGCCACTCCTACCACCTCTAACTTTAGTCCTACCACCTCTAACCCCTTCTTTAGTCCTCCAGCCCCCCACCTCTAACGTCCTCCAGCCACTCCTACCACCTCTAACCCCTTCTTTAGTCCTCCAGCCCCCCCCCACCCCTACCACCCACTTCTTCTCCTCCTCCTACCATCTCTAACCCCTTCTTTAGTCCTCCAGCGCCCCCCCACGCCGCCACCCTACCACCTCCTAACCCCTTCTTTTCCTCCAGTCCCCCACTCAACCACCCCTACCACCCACTTCTTCCCCTCATCTAGTCCTCCAGCCCCCACCCCCACTACCACCCACCCCTCTAGTCCTCCAGTCCCCCACCACCACCCTTACCACCCGCTTCTTCCTCCTCTAGTCCTCCAGTCCCCCACTCCACCATCCCTACCACCCGCTTCTTCCCCCCAGTCCTCCAGCCCCCACCACCATCCCTACCACCCGCTTCTTCCCCTCCTCTAGTCCTCCAGCCCCCACTCCACCACCCTTACCACCCGCTTCTTCCCTTCTCTAGTCCTCCAGTCCCCCACTCCACCATCCCAACCACCCGCTTCTTCCCCCCTCCTCTACTCCACCATCCCTCCAGTCCCCCACTCCACCATCCCTACCACCCGCTTCTTCCCCCTCCCTCCAGTCCTCCAGCTTCTTCCCCCCAGTCCTCCACCACTCCACCATTACCACCCGCTTCTTCCCCTCCTCTAGTCCTCCAGCCCCCACTCCACCACCCTTACCACCCGCTTCTTCCCCTCTAGTCCTCCAGTCCCCTACTCCACCATCCCTACCACCCTTCCCCTTCTTCCCCCTCACCCGCTTCTTCCCCTCATCCCTCTAGTCCTCCAGTCTCCCACTCCACCATCCCTACCACCCGCTTCTTCCCCTCCTCTAGTCCTCCAGCCCCCACTCCACCACCCTTACCACCCGCTTCTTCCCCTCCTCTAGTCCTCCAGCCCCCCACTCCACCACCCTTACCACCCGCTTCTTCCCCTCCTCTAGTCCTCCAGTCCCCCACTCCACCATCCCAACCACCCGCTTCTTCCCCTTCCTCCTCCTCTCCAGTCCTCCAGTCTTCCCCCCACTCCACCACTCCCCTTACCACCTGCTTCTTCCCCCCTCTAGTCCTCCAGCCCCCACTCCACCACCCTTACCACCCGCTTCTTCCCCCCTCTAGTCCTCCAGTCCCCCCTAGTCCTCCACCATCCACCAACCACCCGCTTCTTCCCCTCCTCTAGTCCTCCAGTCTCCCCCACTCCACCATCCCTCCACCATCCCTGCTTCTTCCCCTCCTCTAGTCCTCCAGCCCCCACTCCACCACCCTTACCACCCGCTTCTTCCCCTCCTCTAGTCCTCCAGCCCCCACTCCACCACCCTTACCACCCGCTTCTTCCCTCCTCCCCCACTCCACCACCCTTACCACCGCTTCTTCCCCTCCTCTAGTCCTCCAGTCCCCCACTCCACCATCCCAACCACCCGCTTCTTCCCCTCCTCTAGTCCTACCAGCCCCAGTCCTCCAGTCCCCCACTCCACCAACCACCCGCTTCTTCCCCTCCTCTAGTCCTCCAGCCCCCACTCCACCACCCCCGCTTCTTCCCCTCTAGTCCTCCAGTCCCCTACTCCACCTCCAGCTTCTTCCCTCCTCTAGTCCTCCCCCCACTCCACCACCCTTACCACCCGCTTCTTCCCCCCTCTAGTCCTCCAGCCCCCACTCCACCACCCTTACCACCCGCTTCTTCCCCTCCTCTAGTCCTCCAGTCCCCCACTCCACCACCCTTACCACCCGCTTCTTCCCCCCCCCTCTAGTCCTCCACCCTTACCACCCCCCCCTCCCACCACCAGTCCCCCACTCCACCACCCTTACCTGCTTCTTCCCTCCTCTAGTCCTCCAGCCCCCACTCCACCACCCCTTACCACCCGCTTTTTCCCCTCTAGTCCTCCAGCCCCCACTCCACCACCCTTACCACCCGCTTCTTCCCCTCCTCTAGTCCTCCAGTCCCCCACTCCACCACCCTTACCACCGCTTCTTCCCCTCTAGTCCTCCAGCCCCCACCCCACCACCCACCACCTGCTTCTTCCCCTCCCCCTCTAGTCCTCCTCAGTCCTCCCCCCACTCCACCACCCTTACCACCCGCTTCTTTCCCCTCTAGACCCTCCAGCCCCCCACTCCACCACCCTTACCACCCGCTTCTTCCCCTCCTCTAGTCCTCCAGTCCCCCACTCCACCACCCCTACCACTCGCTTCTTCCCCTCTAGTCCTCCAGCTCGCCATGCCGCCTCCACCCATACCACCTTGCACTGACTGAGAGATCCCACTTCCCGATCCGTGAATTATACATACACTACTGGTTGGGAAAACTTTGTCTTTATCTCCCTTTCTCCTGCTCTTCCTTCACCTTCACCTTTTTTTGAAGCAGAAATATTTGACAGGAAGTATATCTGTTTGGGTGATGCTAATTTGAATAACTTTCACCTTCATGCCATTTCATGAGATCATTTTTTTGTTTGATTTAAGTTTACCGTTTTTTTTGCATCATTATGGAAACATTCTGTATGAATGGCCTTCTAAACCATGAGAAGAACTACTGGTGGCCAACCTGGACCCTTGTCCAATCAGAGGGTAGTAAGGGCAACCTGATGGGATCTAATGGAAGGTGGA